>NW_004524775.1:772742-774032 GCF_000260255.1 Octodon degus | reverse complement strand
AGATCCGGAGCATCCTCACTTAGTGTTTTGGCTAAGATTAGATACAGATTCAGAGAACGCAAGTTAGTTTCAAAAGCTCATCGAAGTAAATTCATCCCTTACGCCTCATATCTAGATGACCCCCAAAGCCTTATCCACTGCAGGGAGCTTTTCAGTGCTGATCTTGGGATCAGTGTGTACTCACTGTATTAGTCCATCGATTGGTTTGGCATAGTTCTGGGTGTGCATAACGTCGAGGCCCACACTGGGGATGGGTGGCACCACACAAGGGGCAAGTGGCCTGGAAGGGATGAGAGGAAGGGACGGACTTCTGCTGGCACCACCGCCACGCTGCTGCTGCGTCCTGTGTCACTCCTTTGCTGCCTCGCTGCCTTCTCCCCGCCTTCTCCCCGCCCTGCTTGCCATGGCTGCTTCTTCTCGGCAATGCCTTCTGCTGAGCCACCCTGCCTTGAGCTAGCCAACTTCAGACTAAAACCTACAAATTGTCAGCTGAAAACCCCTTTCTCCTAACCTTTGGGTGCTGGGTGTTTTGTCAGGCATTCGTGCAGGTTAATTAGCTCAAAGCCCTTCCTCAGACGTGCAGCATCATCTGCGAGGTTATCCTAGGTACGCAGCATCTGTGAACACCGAATGCAGGTGGCGTCCAGGCTGCCCGTGTGTCTCAGCTCCCCCGGGCTGCTTTCTGTTAATATTTAACATCTAGGAGTCTGAGAATTATTTGTTGAGATCCCTAACAATTCCCACTCACAGAGATATGAGTAGAAGTCTGGGCTGGTCACCTGATGACGGAAGATGACAGACTGAAACACCCAGTACAGTCAGCTCCTATTCAAAGTCTACAGCCTTAATTGAAATGCGAAAGCTCTTCAACTGAATTTCTGCTGTGTCAGAGAGTGACGTTCCAGCGTGTCACGACATGCCCCCCCGCCACCCGCCCTGGACTTCCTACCCAGAGTGAACCCAAGGCTGATCCTCAGCCCTGCCACGTCCAGGCCTAATTTCCATCTAAAAGTTGTTCTACATGTAAGATCTTATTTAGCTCCCAAAAAATCGCCCTAAAAATAACTTCACACATTTTTTATAGACTTCCTTTTCAAGAAAATGTTAAAGAAAAACCCATTCTAGGAGATTCTCTAAAAATCACTTAACATTGGTTAACATTTTGATTAATCTTTTCTAAAAAATGTAGTTAAGAAATAAAGCTAGCACCCTACTTAGGACAAAATAGATTGCAATCCTTCTTTCTGTGGAGAAAATCATTTTCCTTTTTTTTTGTCTGGAACTACCCTG
>NW_004524775.1:767012-772642 GCF_000260255.1 Octodon degus | reverse complement strand
CTCTCTCTCTCTCTCTCTCTCTCTCTCTCTCTCTCTCTCTCTAAATCTGCACAGCTCCGCACAGAGCTGAGCAGAGGAAGTCAGAGTTGGAAGTTGTCAGGAGCCGCAGCTCCCTCGCCCGAGTCCTGCGAGAACTCTGAACCTTATGCGTAATGACGCGTTCTGGAGGCTTCTTAAAATGAACAAGGGCCCTTATGAAGACTTCTTCGAAGCTATTAGATTTGCTTCCTTCAAGGATTGGTGTTTGTCTAAAAAAAAATCAACTTGGGTGGGCCAAATAGCTCAGTGGATTAAAGGGCCTGGAAGCAGGTGCAGGAGCTGCGGGTTCGATCCCTGGGCCTGCCCTGCCAGCCCAGCTCCCAGAGTGCGCTGAGACAGCAATTGAGACTGGGCATGGTGGTGCGCCTGTAATCCCAGCTCTTGGGAGGCTGTACACAGGCAGATTGCTATGAGTCCGATCTAGTAGTGAGACCCTGATCCCCCTGTAGACCCTTCCCTAAAATTAAAATAAAATAAAATAAAAACCAGCCCCGGTGCAGAGCTGTGTTGGCAGTAGCTGTCAGACCCCATCCCGCTCCCAGCACTTGTTACGCATAGCCCCCAACACTGACCACTGACGAGGGCCTTCTAATTTGCAAAGGACTTGGTCGTGGATTTCATTTTATCACCAGAAATCCTGTTGGAGTTGATATTAAGGGGCGCCTGTGAGCACCGGACAGCGGGAAGCTCCAGGACCAGCCAAGGGCATGGCCAAGAAATAGACAAAGAAAAGCAATTTCACTTCTGTGGCAGGGAAGAAAGAAGACGCAGCAGCACGTCGTCAGCGCAGACGCAACGCGCCAGGCCCAGGCTCGCCCGGCAGAGCGCGGCCCTCCTGCGGCGAGAGCACGGCGGCGCTTGGCGGCTCAGGGCGCGGTGCTGTCGCTCGCTCCCGCTCCTGTGATGGCCACGTGGGCTCGCGTGGAGGGTCCAGGGGGGTCACGCGGGCTCACGAGGACGGCGCGTGTCTGTCCAGGGAGCGCAGCGCCGAGGGATGAGACGCTCACCACGCTGAGTTTTCGGACACTCACTGCAGTGCGCGCGCCAGCGTGTGGCATGATTCGGCCCCACGCTGGACGTGAGCCCGTTGTCTCGCCGAATGCTGCCCCGAGGTCGGGCGCACGAGCCACGCCACACCCTCGAGAGGTCCCGGGCGTCGTGTCTTTCCCGACTCCTGGGGCCGGGTGCACCGCAGGCCTGCAGGCCACTCTGCGGTCCCTTGAGAGCAGGCCGCGCGAGCCCTTCGCTCAACCCGGAGAGCCAGCAGCGAGAGGCAGGCGAGCGCCCGGGTCGCGGCAGGGGGTGGCGTCTCGCTGGGAGGAAGCCCTCGCGGGAGATCCCGACTTCGTGGCTGTCTGCGCCCCAGGTGGCTAAAGGCAGGAAGCAGCCCGGTGCCTTGACCCTGCTCGCCGCACCTCCCTGCCTGCTGCGTTCCGGTGCGGGAAGTGGCGTCCGCGGTGCTAGAAGCTTTCTTTAGCGGGTGGGACTGAGGGAAGGCCTTTGGGTCCTGGGGCTCCACCCTTGGGGCGGATTAATGCTTGTCTTCGAGGAGCAAGGTGGGTGTCCAGGGACTGGACAGGTAACCTTGAGAGCAGCTTCTGATGAAGTCAGTCTCCCTCCGGGTCTGTTCGCACCCGCATTCGTCACATGATTCTCACCCTTATGACACAGTGTGAAGCCCAGGCCAGGCGTCTTCACCTAAGCCTGGGCTTTCTGGCCTCCAATTCTGTGAGCTAAATAATCCCTTCTTCTTCACAACTTGCTCAGCCTTGCCTGTGTCGCTATAGCAACAAAAAAAGCCCGATATATCGACCTACCAGGTACATTTGGTAAGCAAAGTTTTCTCTTTATGTATTTAAAGATTCATAAGGGCCCAGAACAGCATAAGGAAACAAGGCTTAGAACTGATCAAAAGGGGAATAAAAAAGATTTGGAGACAGCAGCCATGAGGAAACTCAGGGGGCTTAACAGTGAGACAAAACTGCCCTCTCACCACTCAAGACTTGGGGGCTACTGAGTTCAGCCCACCCTGGCCAGACAGTAGCAGGCAGAGGTATCCCAGGGTGGGGGGGTGTGCCCCCAAGGAGAATGACTTTCTGGGCCTCCAGAGGGGCCTGCAGGAGCTGAGCGCAGAGACCAGCGCCGGCGCTTCGCTCAGTCCCACATGGAGTTGCTCACATTTAAAATCAGACCATGCCACGTGCAGACCTGGACCCTACCTGTTCATATCATTCCACTTCCCACTGGCCAAAGGGTGAAGAGCCCCTGCTGTGGGTGGGACACGCAGCCCCACTGGACCGGGCCACCAATGCCCATGCATCCCTGGGACACAGGGTACCTGCTAGTTGTCAGCTTTCTACTTTCCAAAACCTGCTCTTTAGGTTAGAGCTATTCCTTTGTGGTTGTGTCCATCAAGAACAACACAAGGAGGTTTCCAGGTGTAAATGAAAACAATACCTATGCAGTGCTTCACAATAGGTTCTGAGAAATGCTACTGAGCAATTTTGTCTCACACGAACATCACAGAGAGCATTTACACAAAATAAAATGGTTATGATGTCACCAGGTGACAAGCTATTCTGGGTCCACTGCCATATGTGCAGTCTGCCAACAAAAATGTCACTGTGTAGCATGTGACTGTGTGTGTATAAATTTAACTCAGAGACCAAGCCCACTTCATTCCTTTGTTTTGTTTGCCTGACTCTGTGAGCTCCTTGGAATTTCAGGCACGAAGCCATTTTTTGCACAGGAAACAGCTGGAGGATGAAGGAATAATCAGCCCTGAAAAGAAAAGATCCAGGTACTACTGGAAAGGGCATTCTCACATGCATAAACGTGTCCTCGGGGAGCAACATTAACCTGCAGAGCTTCAGAAGTAACCACCTGGGGCCAGTGAGATAGCTCACAGGCCTAAATGCCTGCTTTGGCAAGCATGGGACCAGGGCTTGGTCCCTGCTGCACCCGCGGAGCCCGTGACAGTCTGGGCATGGCAGTGCACACCTGTGATCCCAGGGCTGGAGAGGCTGCGAACAGGAGGATCAGCACGAGTCCAAGCTGCGTAGTGGGACCCTGTACCAAATACATAAAATGGAAAAAGAAAAAAGAAATAACCACCGGTTGTAAAACATCTGCATAAAAAATAAAATACAGAAAGTAAAATAATAGAGAAACTGAGGTCCAACTTTAAGAAAAATAATTTAAAAGTTTGGAAAAAAAATCATTCCATGCAAACACTAAACAAATTGAAGTGCAACTATTTTGATATCTGAAAAGAAAAATACTATGACAAAGACTATTATATTCTAAAGTGACATTGTGTAAAAAGAAAAGATCTAATTTGTTATGGAAATGATCAATTCTAGATTTAAAGGCTCCTTAAAATGTGGTTACCCAATAAATAAAGATCTGAAACGTTCTAAGAAAAAAAACACTAGATCCACAGTGGCGGGAGACTTCATCGTGCCGTTCCGTGGGAGAGCGCGACCGCCCGGGCCATGAGCAGTCTGGACAATATTGGAAACCCAATTTAACTGACACGTATGGCGTACTGCACTCGATAATGAAAATATATAAATGCTTTCCATG
This sequence comes from Octodon degus, assembly GCF_000260255.1. Taxonomy (NCBI): domain Eukaryota; kingdom Metazoa; phylum Chordata; class Mammalia; order Rodentia; family Octodontidae; genus Octodon; species Octodon degus. The sequence continues at coordinate 769,018 of NW_004524775.1, read as the reverse complement.
CACTCACGGAATATTTAGCAGACCTGACTGTTCTAAATCAGAGCTCTATTCAGCTCTTAAAACTGAAATCATATAAAATAAACTTCGGAAATCAGGCGGGGTGGCTCACGCCTGCAATCCCAGTGCTGGGGAGGCTAAGACAGGAGGATCACTATGAGCCCTGGCTGCATAGCAAGACCTTGTACCAAATACATAAAATAATAAAAAATTCTTGACCATGATGCAACTGAGATAAAAATCAATTATATATATATATATATTTTTTTTCTCAAATTAGATACACGGATGTGAAACTGTTTCCTTAAGTAAATACATGGATGAAAGAAAACAGCCCAATGGGATCTAGAAAACAATGTGAAATGAATTTCAACGATAAAGCTTTATACCAAAATACAGAGGAAAGTTTATGAAAAAAGATCAGCTGGCAAGGAATGCACTTACTAAAAGAAATTTAGGAAAAGCAAACTTGGCCAGCGGCCCTTCCCCTCCCGGGAGAAGAAAGAAAGCACCGAGGACATGTGCAGCCCCGACTCAGTCTGAGACAAGCACGAGACAGAAAAGATCAATCTAAAATTTTCATTCTTAAGAGGGCTAAAATAATAAATCTCAAGTGAGACTGATAAAAAAACAGAATTTTTTAAAAATCATCACAAAGATCATGAGAATTTTTACATGAGAGCATCACAACGAAATTACAAATATCAAAGGAGAAAATTATATAACGCTAATGCTCATATGTCTGAAAATTTAGATGAAATGGTCAAACACCAGAAGAAGTTAACAACAGAAAATGTGGAATCCTATAATTATTATAGAAATTGAACCTGTAATTATAAATCTTCCCACAAAGAAAACTCCAGGCCCAGCTGGCTTTACCAGTTAATGATGTCACAAATGTAAGGAATTTAATTTTATCTTGTTTTTTTTTTTTTTTTAAAAAAAAAAAGACTTAAAAAATAGACTTACTACCCCATAACCTGTTTTATATGAAGGCAGCATAACTTTCATTCCAAACTCTAACAAAAGAGAAAATGCATAGGAAAATTTCACGGATACATGCAGGCCCAACTCAATCTGAAGCAAGCAGGAGACAGAAAAGGTCAAACGACTTAGGAATTCGCTGCAAAAAATTTAAACAAAACAATAGCAGACAAAACCTGACCCCATTCACACCTGGGTGTGTTTATTCCGGGAGTGCAAGGTTACCTTAAAGCCAGTGATCAATTTAAAAGATCAATCATTGTGGTTTAGCACATTGACAGACTAAAAGAAAATTTATATGGACATTTTAGTAGTTGAAGAAAAATATGATAAAATCCCCGAAGGCTGGGCATTTGGGTCACCGCAGAGTACTTGCCCAGTGTGATGAGGCCGCGGCTCAGCGCCAGCGAGGGGGAGGGCCGCCACGCACCACCAGAGCCGAGCCGTCCTGGCGCAAGGCAAGGGTCGGGCAGCGTGTCACGGCCCCGGCCATGGAGGACCCACGCGCCCTGCCGCGCGAGACTGTATCCATAGCCGGAAGGCGCAGACGGGAGACGGTCCCCGCGGCGCAGACGAGTGGAGCCGAGACCCACACCCCACGCAAAGGCCAGCTGGACCAACTGACTGAGAGAGCAGCGCGCAGCATAAGCAGACGAAACCGTTTGCTTTTGATAAAGTTCACAGCCACAAAAACTTAGCTACTGCGACAATGCGGGACAGAGGTCAGCTGCGGGAGAAGCGGAGGCAGGACAGCGTCGCTGCTGCAGGACGGTGTTCGCTGACCCTCGCGGCCACCGGCTCAGCTGTCCACCTACGTTTTTCCGCTTCATTGTGACTGTGCCTCACTTCACCAGTGGAGAAGTTACAGTTGGGAGGACAGAGCGCCAGCGCTGGGTTCCACCTTCCTCCAGCTGCACTTTGTTAGGTTCTCCCCGTTCCTCCTGGGGGCCTTGCAGTATAATTACTGCTAATTGGGGCCGAGGAGATGGCTCAGTGGAATAAGCGCTTCCCTGGCAAGCGCAAGG
>NW_004524775.1:743679-763952 GCF_000260255.1 Octodon degus | reverse complement strand
GACCTTCTTGTACCAGAAGCAGAGCTCAGTCACCTCTGAAGGTTCCTGGTTCCTCACTCCCCTCAGCTCTTCAAGGTGGTGCATCCGAAAGCAGCCATATGTCACCACCTCCTGGCGACCCCCTCCCTGTGACCCAGCTGGACAGTGCCCACTAGGCTGGCCTTGTGGACTCCCAGACTCTGCCAGTCACAGCATTACCTCCTAGAAGTCGTGCCTGATTTTTTTAAACCACGGAAAATTTCTTTTTCCCCATGGAAAATCTGTCTGGATGATACCCCGGATGCAAATAAATATGCTCCTAGGTCCCTATCCCTGTTGGTCCCTGTCCCTGTTCTCAGTGTATTCCCTGACCTCTGGACATGCAAGCCGGTATCTACTGCCATTTGGGGCCAGATCTGTTGGGGTGTGCTGCTTGCTCACTGAGGGTGCTGACCAGCTCTCCTGGCCCCGCCCACTCGATGCCCATTGTATGTCTCCCCAAACTGTGGCCCTCTGGAGGGTGCCAGGTGTGCCCAGAGGGTCAGAAATCACTAGGTTGATTATGCACTGTGCACAGCCACAGCTCTGAAGACACAGAGGTCACACGTGCAAGAGGGCCTGAGCTGACACATACATGTGCTGCGTGTGTTCTGATAGGGCAGAGTACAGGGGGCCAAAGAGGGTAAGGGATTCAGTAGTGTCACGCCATGGCAGGAGCAAGAAGGATGGGAGCCTCCGACGACGAGAGGCTTGCGTGGAGCCAGGCTACGGGGGAGGAAGGGGTTCTGCAGAAAGGCACAGGGGTCACAAATTCTTTAAGGAAATTGCCAGAAAGGACACAGAGGGATGAGCAAGGGTGGCAGCCTGGAGCCCCACCCAGGGGTTTGATCCTGCCCCCACACACTAGGACAAGCACGTGGCTGTGGACGCGGACTCACCTCTGCCGAGGTCCAGATCCCTGACCATTCGGCCCAGACAGTGACGGCAGCAGCGAGAGGGGGAAGGAGCTCCAGGCTCACTGTGGAGACTGAGGCCGCAGCTCCCAGCAGTTAGTTATGCATTCTGAAGCAGACAGAGGCTGTGACAGAGAGTGGCCTTGGCCGGAAAATGGCCAGTGTTGGAGGTGATGGCTCTGGCGAAGGCCCTGATCTGCTCACTGTACCACACATATGCATCTGGAAACACACCGCAACTGTGCATCACGCGAAAATAAGTACCAGCAGCTCCCAGGGCACTCATGAGGGGGGATGTTGGGGCTTCCAGGGTCCTGACGCAGGAACGTGGTGAGCAGCAGCTGATGGCTGTAGGAGTTGCCCGATCCTGCTGACACGGGATGAGAAGTGAACGGGGTAAGAGCCAGGGCAGGGAGGAAGAGCGTAGTGCCTTTCCTGGCATTTGTGGTTGCAATGGCCACCAATGAAGAAGTCCACACATAGAGGGAGAACCACTTGTATTTTAGTGAAATTTGTCTGACTGGAATGTGGATATGAGTTTAAGGATACAAGACTAGAGTTGGGGATTTTGTGAAAATTTGTCATGTTGGAAAAGAAATAAAGGAGGTCTGAACAGATAGAGGTCAAGGGGTGGATTGGCTCTTTGGAGGATTAGGTTTGGTTAAATTCAGATTAGGAGGGCTAGATTAGGTTCTGATCTTGGTGGGCTATTAGCAGGAGGAAAGGGTGAAAGGGAAAGGAGGAAGGGCAGGAAGGAAGGCGGGAGGGAAGGAGAGAGGGAGGAAAGAGGGAAGGAGGGCTAATAGATGGGAAAGATTAAAACTGAGGGAGACCCTTCAGCACGGAAGTGAGGAAGCGGTGGACAGGGCGAGACACTTCCATGTGTTGGCAAAGTGGCCGCGAGCCCCGCATCCAGGGTCCAAGCATAGCACCTGTTTGTCTCCACTGGACCTGAAGGAGTCAGTGTCCCAGTGAACCCTAGCCCTCCGCGTCCGTGCATAGGCCCTAGCTATCTGTGTGCTTCACCTTTAGTTTTCACTGAATAAATCATCAAAAATGAAAAGTAATGCTTAATGTTTAATTCCCCCAAATCTTTAATTACCCATATGTTCTGATCAAATTCGTAACAGTTTCAGAATTTTGAACTTGGAAAGACAATGGAGACATTCATAGTTAAGCGACAATAAGACTAAAGTTTATTTCCATTTTCTAGCTTCAGTTTTATTATTGGCTTTCTCACGAAGCTACACTCGAGGTAAAGATCAATTTTTTTAAACATTTATTCATTTATTTAGAGTGTGTGTGTGTGTGTGTGTGTGTGTGTGTGTGTGCGTGTGTGTGGCCAGCTCAGCCCACCAGGGGGCAGGGCTGGCTCGCATGTGGTGCTGGGCGATTGAACCGCGGTCCCTGTGCTTTGCCAAGCTTGTTCCAGGTAGGTGCTTTAGACCACTGAGCCATCTTGCCAGCCCCTAAAGATCAATTTTTTAACTGAACTGTTTTCTTGCTTAATAATTCATCAAATTATTAAGTGGCAAAATCAATAGCAAATTACTGTCTTGGTTAAAAAATGTATTGAAAAATATTTTCATCTGGGAATTTTGCTGTGTTTGGTGTTACTGGAATAAGGTAAAGTTGGGCATGAAGTGAGGCTTACTCCGGTTGTATGTTGGAATGGGATTAAGTCGGCAAATTAACAGAAAGAAAAGCTTCACAGAAGAGATGTCAATTTTTAGTGGCACAACTTGTGTCTAAAGCAATGGAATTAATATAATTTGAACAAAATTTAAATAATTTTTAAAAAATTACTTTCAAATTCCTTTCATGAATCTTAAAATGGTTATTCAAAATCTATCCAAGTAAGTATAATCAGAAGCAATTTATTCCTTTTAGCTTTCTATTGCAATGGCATTTAATATATGCATGTTAGTGTATGTATTTACTACCAAATATAAGAGCTTTGCCATCTTAGTGAATAAAAAGATTAGTGCCAGAGTACTGAAAGTATAAAAGGAACACAAACATTATGGGAATGTCTAGGAAGAAAGTAACAGGTTTTTAAGTTTAACAAAAATTTGTAGAGACTTGTTGGCACCTCATGTACCCCTGGGAGGAATGGCAGCATGAATGAGGGAGAGACAAGAGCCAAGAGCCGAGAGGTCCTTACCTGATGCCCGAGAGGACCTCACAATGACAGCAGGGGCACTGATGCATAACTTTGCAAAGTTAGTGTCATGACACACAAGGTTGCCTAGCAACTAATGGCTGACATTGTCCAGGTAGGATGTTTCTTTCAGGACTGAGGTAGCTTGACTGCCTCAGGCACTCTGGCCCTGTCCTGCCTCCACACCCGTGACCCATTTCCAGCTTCAACCACTCCCAGCAAAAATTAATGTCATGTGCAAAATAATTTGGCATGCATTAATTATGTTATTAGCAATTGGTATTTTCCGATCTACAGATTGAAAACAGTAATATACTTACTGTATGCTTTTGATCCATCAGTTTATTTGTGGAAAACTTAAGGACTATGAAGTGAATTTTATTCACTACTTGAAAAGCAAATACCACTCATAGGTGAAGGCTGGAGAATGGGATCCTTAGTAGGGCCCCCAATTCCTTCTGTTCCCTTGGGCCATGGGGCATTGCCTGTGTTGCTGCTATGTGCTAGTTCTATAGGAAACTAAGTAACATAGAAATTAATATGCAGTCAGAGAGGCCTGGGCTCTCAATGAAGTCAGCAGAAAGAATAAGGCATCAGAACTGGGGCTGGAGGCTCATCTGAGGAAGGCCACTCTCGAGGCAAGATGCGATGGCCAGGCCTAGGAGCCTCCCGGGGGATGAGCAGTAACTCCAGATTATACTGTAATTAGCACCCCCTGCCAGGAGGTCCAGGCAGGCACCCGTCACGCAGGTGGGTGGCCGGAGCATCTGGACCCATCCCTTACCAAAAGTGTACCCTTGCCATGTGACGATTTCCCCATTGGACCAGTCTGCTAAATGGATGCCTTTATAACCCTGTTGGTCAGCTGTGGTTTCCCACATTGTACCCAGGCTGGGACTTTGCTGTATAAATGACCCTACAGAGGGCCTTGGTGCAAGCCATTTCTGGGTGCCTTCCTGTCTCTCAAGAGCTACTCCTTTTCCCCAGTAAGCTTTTACTACTCTTAACCTCTTTGTCTTGTGAAATTCAAGCTTCAGTCTCCAGGGACCTGCCTGAGCGCTGCCTACTTGACACTGTGGGCTGGAGATTGCACTCTAGTGGTACGTCACCAGCGTACTCCTCCCAGCTTCCTGCCCCACTCCCTTTTCTGGATACACTGGGGAATGTGAAGATAAACATATGACAGACATACAGATGGTAAGTGTAGTTTTCCGGCATCTTTTGCTTGCCCCTCTGAGCTTATGAGCCTCTCTCCCCCTCCACCGGCTTCTGCTATCCTGACAAAATGATCAGTTCTTTGTGCTCTTATTTGCCAACCTCACCAACGATGTGTGAGTGGGGCTTTGGAGCCCTGAGTACTCTGTAAGGGTGTAAGCGCTATTTGGTGCCTTGCTTTCCTCTCTGGACACTGAAATGTGTCTTTGTTATACTGCCTGGTTACTTTTTTTTTTTTTTTTTTATTTTAGGGAAGGGTCTACAGGGTGTGCAGGGTCTCACTACTAGATCAGATTCATGGTGATCTGCCTCCTTACAGCCTTCAAAGAGCTGGGATTATAGGCGCGCGCCACCACACCCAGTCTCAATTGCTGTCTCAGCCCACTTCGGGGGCAGGGCCGGCATGGGAGGCCTGGGGATGGAACCCCTGGCCCCTACACCCACTTGCAGGTGATTTAATCCACTGAGCTAGTTGCCTGGTTACATTTTCTGTGAATGCACTGATGTATAATTGTCATTGCATGAGTCTGCCACAACGCATCGAACTGTTTGTGTTCGTAATATGTATTTGGGAGTTGGAGCTACAGGACTGCAAGCATACTACTAAGAAGGCTCTGGCACAAGAAGGTGCAGAAATTTCTCCGAGATGCACAGCAGCGGAGGACCACACAGAGGTGAGGCGGTGCTGGTCCCTTCCCAGGAGGCGGTGCCGTGCCATCTGCCTTCTCAGACCTCTGCAAGCATCACCCTGTCCCCGCCCCGCAAATGCTTGGGCTTTGCGGGCTCTTACACCCTTTCAGTGGTTTTGTACACGCAGTGGCACCGGCCCCGGTTTTCCTTTCCATTTCTTTCTTGCCGTGAAGGTCAGAAAGCTCCTCCGTCCCACGGTTGGTCCTCTGGAGCTCCTCACTTGGGGAACAGCTCGCCAAGCCTCTGGCTCATTTTCCCCCAATTAATTTTTGTCTTATTGATGAGCAGAAGTCCTTTAGGTGTTTTGAGTATTAGTCTCTTACTGCAACATCTTTATAAATTGTATTTTAGCTTTTAAAGGAGTCTATTTTTTGATGAATGGAAGCTCATAATTTAATGCAGCTGTACTTATTTTACGCTTCTTGCTCTATTGAGACACTCACATAACGAAGGGAGTAAAAGAGGGTCTTGTATACTGTATTCTAAGTGTTTTATAATTTAGTGTTTTATGCATTTTTCAATTGCTTTTCTTACATATTATAAGTGAGAATCACACATTTTCTTTGTAAATACGAAGTACCCCAACGCTACTCACTTGTTGATGTTCCCTCCATCCTATATCTTGCAGTGACACCCGTGGACCTGTTTGACTTTTCCGCCCTGTGTGCACAGTCTGTCTGCCTATCCCAACCCTGAGCCACGTGATCACATTTATTAAGGCTTCAGTATCACTGCTGATAGCTAAGCTGCTCATCCCCCGCGGCTTGTCCTTACTATTTCAGGACCTCTGCATTTTGCTATGACTTTTAAAACAATTTAGCAGTTTCTGTGCTGGGTTTTTGGCTGAGAACTGCACTGACATCTTTGTCACATACAAACATGGCATATGTCTCCAGATAGCAAGATCTGCTCTATTGGATTGAAACCAAGTCATTGTTGAGTGTCTTGTCCTCTGTAGACGCCACACATAGTTTTTGTTAGATTTATTACTAGGTTTATGGTATTTTAATGCTAAGTTAAACAGTATAATTTTAATTTTGCTTTGTAATAGTGTTTTTTCTGATAGATGAAATTTCAATTGATTTTATACATTGATTGTGTGTTTAGCAGACTTGTTAAATTCTCATTCACTCTAATTCGTCCTTAGATCATAGAGCTTCCTACAGCTTCTGGTACTTTGCACAACTGTGACCATCCTAGTGGAGGACATCATGCTCAGCCTTTCTGGTCAAAGCTCGTAGCACCTAGTGACAAGGCCCACAGCTGCCCCTTGTTGTGCTCACTCTGCCCTGAAGAGGACTTGCTGGTGACACTGTCCCACACACTCGGAGCGTCCCAGGATGGAGACGGATGGGTCCCCGAAAGAAGTCAGGGCAGGAGACTCCACTCTTCTAGAGAAGCTGGGCGGTGCAGGGCTCCCATTCCCGGGGCACACTGAGAGGACGACTGAGACTGGGCATGGTGGCGCTCGCCTGTAATCGCAGCACTTGGGAAGCTGAAAACAGGAGACTCACTATGAGTCCCATCTGTGTAGTGAGAGCCTGTAGACCCTGTACTATATACACTTAAAAAAGAAAAGACAAGCTGGGTGAAGAAAGGACTGTGTAATCGGTTCATATTTCTTGATACACTGTGCCATTATAGAACCATGATCTTCCTGTCCTCGGAAATGCCACTTCCCTTCTTATTTTTCCTTACAAAACTGTTTGAAGAGTTTCTCCAAGTTCAGATATCTCTACGCTTTCAGAGCGCGTTGCTCTGACTCCAAGCATGTGCACCAACCTCATTCCTTTCCCTCAGAAGCACAGGGCGTGAGAAGCGACGCCGCAGATGCTTGCCTCACCCCCAGACAGCCAGCTCTCGGGGGTCAGACCCGCAATGCCACGTGAAGGCTGTGCAGCACAAAACAAGTTCACAAAACCTTTCCATGCTAAATGCGGAGCCACATGCGCTTGTTTCATTTTGAGTCTCTCAGTGACATTAAGTCTTGGAGGGCTCTCTGGTTGCACGGGGTATGAGGAGCCAGAGCCCCTTATCTACTTAGGGCACATAAACTTATAACAAGTGGATCTGTCTCTCCCTCCTCCCTCCCATCCTCTTAAAAGTGGAAGCATTTTTATAAACTTAATTTGAGGCTGGGGAGACACTAACGGCCTGCCTGGCAAGTGCAAGGACCAGGTTTGATCCCCAGTACTGCATGCTGTGCTGGCCCTCAAACCCCAGGAGCATCGAGCTAGCCAGTGAAACCAGGCATGGTGGTGTTCGCTTGTAATTCCAGCACTGGGGGAGGCTGAGACAGGGGTTTCACTGAGTCTGAGCCACACAGCCAGACTCTGGAACAAGTAAGTAAAATAAATATTTTTTAAAAATAATAAGTTGAGATAAACCTACACCAAATGTGTATTCACTAAGGGTAAGATATAACTGTTTTGGGATGAGCCTAGAAGACAGTGCGCACGTGGAAAGAAAAGAGTCACTGAAAGCCAGCGATGGGAAAACTCATGGGGAGGAAGGGACGTGCCGCGTTCTTGGTAAAGCCTGTGAAAACTGATACAGACTCCAGGCCACCAGGTGGGCCTCGTTTTCAACAGGCCAGGACATGGGTTAGGGAGAGACACAGAGAGAAAAGGGTAAAGATGTGACTTCACAACAGCTTCGTCTTAACCAACTGTCTTCTATAGAATAATTTCCTTGTCCCTAAAAGGAGGGGTAGAGATAACATGTGGCCCAGCTGTTAACTTTCTAAAAAAATCTAAGAAGAAAGAAGGGAGAAAAGAGGAGAGGTGGAGAGGGTGGCATCTCAGAGTCAATTGTTCCAAATGGCACAAACCATTAAAGCTCCCAAGTGCGCTTCCCTGCGGTTGTGCCCCATGCCTTCCGTATGGCCGAGCCTTTAGAACTGTGGGGCGATGCCATCACCCCGAAATGGCCCTTAGGGTTACTATACTTAGGGAGACTTTCGATTTGCCTAAATCCCTACGTCCTGCAATTAGATGGCGCGGACAGTGTGAGCTGAACCGTGTGGCGAGCACCTGAAATAACCCTGAGTTCGTTCTCCCTGGAAAAGTTCCAGCGCAAAAAGTCTGAGCAACATTTGTTGGGCTTTGTGGTTTGCAAAAGGTCTTATTCTAATTTTAGGGCCAAGTAAAGAGCATTCTATCTGGAATTACATGAAGAACATGATTTTAATCTTAGAGAACATGCTTTCGATAATCATCTTCCAAAGGGATTAATAAAACCCTTTCCCTGAACTGACTGTTCAACACAACAATTCAGTAACTCGGGAAACTCATTTTCATATTACAGAAATAAGTCATTATTTGATCAGAAATATGACTCAGACCCTAGAGTCCCACCCTCAGTCTGCACAGCTCTCGACCTTTCAGTTTGTCCTTGTGACCTGCAGCGGGAGAGCAGAAAACGCGAACACCGTGTCCTACGCTCCAGTTCTCTGGGCAACATTCCCTGCAGAAAGTACAGCGCAGTGCTGCCCCAACCTGCGCCAGAGTGTTTTCTGAAAGTCCCTTCCACCCGATGTCTCCGGAGCGATCGTATAAACACCTAGTGATGCGGTGGCCACGCGGTTTCTGTCCCTTGGATTAACTCACGCGGACTCCTGTGGCTGCTTCGCACAGACCAGGAGGCGTCTGAATTCCCCTCTCGGTGCAAACAGCGGCAGCTCTCACTCACGTACTGCGCAGGTGCAGTCTGCAACGTCAGCTGAGCCCGCCCCCAAGAGGAGGGGCCCTCAGCTCCGGCCAGCCTCGTAGGAGCCTAGCCTCCGCGTGGGAGGGCGCCAAGGGCTTGCTTAGCCTCCCGCACGTGTGGCAGTCAGTCCCAAGTCCGCCTGCCACTCTGCGGAGTGGGATGGCGCTCGTTCTGTTTTCCTGCTCTTACTGCTTCTAGGCGAGCTGTCCTAGGAGAACAGTGGATGCCCACACGCCGACCTACTACGCAGAACGTAACGTAGTGCAGGCTTGACGCCCACATCAACACAGACCGGGAAATCCCTGCTCGGCAACTCTTAGCTGTGTCTCTATTCCAGCCAGTGTCTAAGTAACATTCTTAGTTACTTTTCTTGCATTGCTGAGACAAAACACCCGACACCCAAGGTTAAGGGAGGAAACGTTTTGTTTAGCTCACAGTTTATGGAGGTTTCCGTCCATACACAGCTGACTCCAAGGCAGGGTAGCACGTGGCAGAGGGTGACAGTTCATGGCAGCAGAAAACAGCAAAAGCAACAAGAGTGAAAGAGGGGATCATGAGAGAAGACGCTTCCGTTCCTTGTGTCCTGCGCAGGCTGCCCGCCCTGGGCAGGGGTCGCCCCCACACCGTCCATCCCAGCAGTAGACAGTGAATCAGTCACAAACTTTAGATTCAGCTGCCTCTGAAAACTTCAGCTTCAGCTGCCTTTAGATTCATGCCCCCCATGACTACATAAGGCCTTCGGGGGACAACCTGACACACTCCATAACACATTCCATGGGTCATTCATTACATTTACTTATGAGGGAGCAAGCAGAGTGACATCTGAACTTCTGCGTTTTCATGAACGAGCGCATGCTTACCCATGAGTACGTTAGTGATGTGGGTCGGAAGTGTCCCGGAAAGGCCCATGTGTTAGAGGGTTGGTCACCTAGTGTTGAATGGGGGGCAGCTGGGAGCAGCCGAGACCAGCACCCTCCATGCAGACTGATGCCATTCTGTGAAAACGGGCGCAGACCAGTGCATCGGGGCCACCAGGGCACCTGCACTTCATGGAGTCCTGATTTCTGTCTGAGCTAAACAAAGGAAACCTCAATTGGCCACAAACCATGGTCTGAAAATGTAGAAATCATGAGCCAAGATAAACTCTTCTCCCTAAATGTTGAATTATCTCAGATATTTTATCACAATAACAGAAAACTGATGAACATAACTGGAGAGCTTGGGCTGACAAGAGCTCAGTGGAGTAGCTGCCTGCTTAGGTGAGCACAGGGATGGGGGTTCAGTTGGGCACGCTGATCACCACTGAGACCTGGCGTGGTGGCACACGCCTATAAGTCCAGCACTGGGGAGGCCTGAAAACAGAAGAATGACTCCAAGTCCAAGCTGTGTAGCGAGACCCTGTACCAAACACATTGAAAAAAACCAAAACACCGGAGAGGTTTTAAAACTTGAAGCTGGAGATTCTAATGCAGGTAGTTGGAGGCAGAGGATGGAACCAGGCACTATCACACCCTAACAAGCTTTGCCCTCCCCACAATCCCAAGGGGAGACCCAGAGTCTAAGGTCAGCATCTCTGCCGAAGCCTCGCAGTAACGTGGCTGGGGCAGTCAGAGTTTACAGGAGGAAGACGCGGTACCGATGGACCACCAACTCAGTAATCTTTTCTACATTGCATCCTTTCTGGAGAGAAAGCCTACACTAAGGAAAATCTAACTAACCTGTTTAGCTGATAGCAGAAGCAAGAGTTTGGTTTGAGTACATTTCACCTACTTAGAAAATGCTGGCCCACACGTGACAGATTTGCATAGGATTCAGATCAATTTCTATTCCCTGTTTCCACCAATTATCTTTAAAGAGTACAGAAGCTTGGATTCAGATTCTGAGACCTGCCACCCCCTCCCCTCTCCGCCACCCCCCACCCCCACCCACTAGCTGAGTCATCTTGAATAAACCACACAATTTTGGAGCACCTCCATGTCGTCTTCGGAAATAAAAGGACACTAATAAATATGCCAGCTAACATGCGCTGACAGTGTGACAGCTGGGACAAGTGTCGTGTAAATACCTTGCGTGTTTAGATGACTACACAGAAGAAAATGGTGCCAGGGACAGTTCTGTCGGGAGCTGCAGTCCGGTCCCGTGGGAGCTGCCTCGGCTTGGCCCGCCTGCAGGCGTCGCCTCTGATACCGCCGTCCCATTCCTTTCTCTGAGTCCCAGACCTACACCAGGGACTGCGGAAGGTTTTCACACGCGGTGAGATGGCAAACACTTACGGTTTTGCACGCCACGTGGTCTCTAGCACGAGCACTCAGCCGTGTGAGTGTGCGCCAATAAAGCCCGCTGAGCCGGGGCGCACACCGCGGAGGAGCTGGGGCGCAGCCCGCGAATCCTTGCTCTGAGGCTAAGTGTTGGGAATTTTATTGAGTGGAGACTTCCTCCTCTTCAAACTTCTGTGGTCTGGATTATCTTCTTTCTTTTGATAATAAGTGCTTGGTGGGAGTGGTTTTGTCAGAGGGTCTTCCTCGGAAGTAGTCCAAACCGAGTTTGCACACTCACATTTTTAATGAATTCCGCAGGAACTGCAAGCACTTCCTCTTGGCTCATAACTGTCCCACATCCTTTCTGCTTTTACCTCCCGCTACTCACTAAATGTGCGGTGAGTTTCCTCCTAAAGGTGTCTTACTTTCTGTCTTTCCCCCTCTGAGTTACAGGCTTTTTGGTTACTTCTTTCATCCAAAAAAGTTTCTTAAACTACATCTAATATGCTGTTCTATACACTGTTTTAAAACTGCATCTTTTTGATTCCTACAAGTTCTGTTTCTTTTTTTAAAATCTAACCTTCCTACTCATAATATTCTTATGCATTTTGAAAATTGTACCTGGTATGCATTTGTTCATTTTAAGACTATTTTATGTCAGGAGAGATAGGTCAGTGATCTGAGGGCCTGCCTGGCCAGCGAAAGGACCTGGGTCCCATCCCCAGCACTGCATGGGGTGCCAGGCAGTGTCAACCCGGTGTGCTGTGCAGGACCCAAACCAGACGTCGTGGCATGCTCCTGTAATGTCATCCCAGTGCTGGGGGAAAAGAATATATATATAGTTTACTTAATAGTTTTACCCTCTGCCTCTTTTGAAGGAAGATCTGATCATCCAACTTATTGCTTCTATTGATTGGCTTCCATTCTTGGTGCAGTTTTCTGCTTTATGATTGTAGATTGGACCTCATCACCTTCAGCGCGTTATCCACAGGAGTGAGGAGAGGTTCTGTCCCTGCGTGTAAGGCTTACATTCACTTCAGCCATAACATCACCCGCATGTGAGTCCGCTTCTGTGTGTGGGCATCGCCGTGCTGCTTCGGCAGTGCACACTGAACTCCACATCCTGCCAGGTACAGGCAGACGAGGAGTCTAAGACTCAAGAGTTCAGACTAAATCAAGTTTCCTGAGGGTGCACGCATGCAGCTGTTTCCAGCGGGTGTGTGATACGTGGCTCAGGCCCTGCGACACTTCCTGTCCTTACCTGCTGACAGTTTTGAGCCCTGGCCCTGGAGCTGCAGTCTGCGGGGCTAGCTCCCGCCCCCTCTTTTCATTTCCTTTTGCTCCTGCCCCCTCCTTGGGTTTCCTCACACTTTTCCTTTTTGGTTTCTGAAAGAGAAAAGCTCCCTGCAGGAGTTCTTGCTAGGCATTCCCTTGTGTGGGCAAAGGCCAGTTCCAAGATCTACATCCTGCTGTGCTGCCCAAGGGGGCCTCGAGCTTACTGACTATTTCCTGGTTAGACTTGCATTGGAAGCAGTCTGAAGTAAACTCTGTCTTTAGAGATTACTGGCAGGGTTAAATTCACCTTCTGACACTTATTGACTGCTTGCTGTTAACCTTCCTGGGCCCCAGTTACCTCATTTATGAATCAAAATAATAACTCCATCCTTAGCAGTCAGCTCATTTGCAGAGGAAAACGTATTCTCACCATCTAAAGCAGTAGGGAATTCCTCACGAAGGACTGGGCGTTTGCACAAAGGCTGGCAGGACGCGAGTGCCTAGCTCCCGTCTTGGCATGGGGCTGATGCCCAGATGGGGAGCCAGGCCCGCAGGGAGCTGCTGCCTCCGGGAGCGGGTGAGCTGTGGTCCGGACCTGGAGGCCCCTGTGCAGAGATGCAGCTGTGGTGTGCCCCTTGTGCTGGTGGGAGCCTGAGTCCCACCTCTGGTATCTGCCACGACAGGCCCCGGGCGCTGGGCATGACAAGTCCTGTCTAGCACCGTGCTTGCCAGCAGACAGCCTGCAGGGTAGCAGCACCACAGCACCTTTGTTCTCCAGCTCCACAACAGGACTTCTGCTGGGGGGAGGAAATCCTGTTTGGCATCTCTGTGCAGTGTGGCATGGGGAAGGCGGGCTGTGGGTCGCCAGCTTTGGGGAACAGAAGGCTGAGAGCAGTTCAGGGCTGCGAATAAATGCAACAGTGTGTGTCGGGGCTCAGCACTGGGCTGGCGTGTGCTCTTCCAGCTTTTAGGGCTCTGGGGGCACCAGGACCGCTGCCTGGAGAAGCAGAGCCTGTGGTACCTCTGGATCCTACAGGGTTGAGCGTCAGGGATCTATACATGCATGCAGCCCTCGACTTCAACAAAATCTGACTGCTTCTGTGAGAACAGACTTGAGGAAGCAATTTACAGAAAACCCATGTTTCCCTTTAAAGAGATAGCATAGCTTGTTCTGCCAGACGGAAATTAGTACAGCAGTCAGAGTGACAACTCTAGGGTATCTTGTGTCCAAAATATGGAGAGCCTGGCTGCTCCAGCAAGGCTGGCCTGGCACTCAATGGAGTGCAAGGAGCCAGCACATGGGCCCCACTGTCACAATGGGCACAGGCCCCAGCAGCCACGTAGTCATTCAGGTAGGGTCAGCCAGCCCTCCGGCACTGCATCTCCCTCCTCTGGGGATCCTGTGCCACATGATGCACCTCTGGAGAAAGCTTCAGGGCTGGGCATTGTCAGCCAGCCCTGATCTCTGAAGGACACACCAGACCTGGCCCCAGAAGTCAGTCTCGCTCCTATTCAGGGATCACAATTGACCCTAAGACTGATGGACACAAACGTGAATCTTACAAAGATGTACGAAGGCTTTATAACCCAAGCCTCAAGCTGTATCGCAGTACTATCTTTGGGGATAGGGACAAGTGTTCCCACCTGCACCACACGGGCTGACTTATTGTGACAAACTTAAGGAGACTGGACCCAAGATGAAGCCTTCTCTTCCCAGTAAATCTCCTATATGCAGCTTCCATTCAAAATCAGGATCACTGAGCTTGGGATGTCTCAGCATACTTCATGCCCTGCTGACCCCAAAACTGGGTATGGTGGTGCATACCTATAATTCCAGCACTGGGGAGGCTGAGACAGGAGAATCAGTACAAGTTCAAGCTGCATAGTGAGACCCTTCACCAAATGCATTAAAAAACTTTTTTGAACATGAAATTACTGCATGCTTCAGCAACCCTGCTTCTGCGTGTATATGCAGAGGAGAGAAAGCTGCCATTTGAATGGCTATGTTTATGCACATGCTCACGGCTGCCTTGCTCACAGCCGACCAAAGAGAAAAGCAGCCTCAATTTCCACATATAGATGGGTCCACGAAACGCGGTACACCCGCGTAACCGGTCATTCAGCCTCAGATGGGGAAGAAACTCTGGCACATTCTCCATGGGTGAGCATGGAGAACAATGTTGTGTGTGGAACATGCCAGTCACAAAGAACGGGCATTTATGACCAGAGTCACAGACGCGCGCGGCCCCCTAGAGGCAGAGCTGAGTGATGTCTTCCAGAATCTGGGCGCAGGAGAAGCGCAGCTGCTTAGCGGGAGCAAGGGACTCCGGCTTTGCAAGATCCAGAGTTCTGATGGTTCAAATGCTTAAAAGGGTAACTTTGTGTCACACGACTCTTACTGCACTGTGACAAGTGTGGGCAGCCGACCCTGTGTTCAGTGGCTCAGTCATACCGTGGCCTCGTTTTCTCATCCCAGCCCTAGAGGCAGCAGCTGCTAGCCTCTGTGGCAGAGGAGAAGATGCACCACACAGGCGATGAGTCCTGCGCCCAGCGCAGACTCGGTCCCAGGTCATCCCGTCAGCAAACAACAAAGAAGCTCGGAGCAGAGGGGCCAGGGGCGAGCAGGGGCTCCGACGGGCCTTGGCCGCGTGGCCCTCAGGAGCGGGCGCTGGGCACCTGGCCCTCCTGTGCTGAGACCTCAAGCTCTCCTAGCAAGTTCATGAGGGAACAGAGGCCGCTCCACACTTAGCGCACAGCGAGTTGCTGGGCCTCGGTGCCCCACACAGCCGCCACGCAAAAGGGCGTGAGTCCTCGCGGCACATGCGCACAGCGTTGCTCAGTTAACCTGATATCCGCACATGTGCCTTGTCCCCTTTGTCATGTTCCCCAAAGCGCTAACGCTGCCCAGGGACATTCAGACACGGACTGACAGGCAAGAACATTTTCACAGGCCGCGCGTTTATGTCGCATCCTCCAGAAGCCCTGTTGGGAGCGTAGTTCCGCGGCAGGGCTCTTGCCTAGCAGAGCACAAAGGCCTGGGTTTAAACTTTCTATGAGAAAAAGGAGAAGCAGGAGGAGGAAGAGGAGGAGGAAAGAAGGAGGAGGGAAGGAGGGAGGAGAACACGGAGGAGGCGGCAGAGGGGAGAAAGCCTGCACCACTCTCTCCAGCGTAACTCCTGTCCTCTCCTTACTCCCCACTGAGCGTGTCTGAACGAACCAGCATGCAAAAATTGCATCTGAAGCGAGCCAAAAAAAAAAAAAAAAAAAACCACACTGTGCTGGGCAACAACCCACCCCCGGAATTCGGGATTCAACGTGTGACGTTACTCTGCTCGAAATTAAGTCCAGCCCTTGTGGAGGTTCCGATTGACGTCACAGTGACAGCAACGGCCGTGCGCCTGGAAATTATCAGTCATGGAGTCGGTTAGCGTCCAGCATATTTTCCTTGGTGACTCTGTAAGGACAAAAGAAGTGAGAACCAGGTGGCACAGGCCACGAGCGCGTCAGAACCATGAGTGCGGGCCGCACTCACACGAGGGCTCTCAGTGGGCCCTTGCCCATGGAAGCCCCTGCGGCGAGCCCCGCCCTCCACAAGTACGATGAGTGGGCTCACTCGTGAAATCGGGGGAAAGCCGGCAATCTGCGACCCTTTGGAGTCCTTAATTGCAGGCCAGCTCCTGGGTAATGACAGCCTGCTGCCCGACCAGTCCTTGGATATTTTTAGCCACGAATTTATTTTTATCACTTTTGTTTCGGCCACTTGAATAGGAGGAAGTCATCTTTTGCATCCTCTTGTGAGTTCTGATATGCTTTGGAGAAAACAGCTCCAGGGTATTTCATACCTATAATTTTACTGCTTAGAAAGGACCCCAAGGCCTTGTTGGCACATGGTGAGATGGGCTCCCGAGGAGCCTGGGACCCTAGCTCCCAGGCCCTGCCGTGGTGAGATGCTGCTGCCCTGCTGTGGGTGCCGTCCCTCCCCCTCCTGGATGCCTCGTTTTACCCTACTTGGGGCTCATGGGAAGTTTCCAGTGTGGCTGACATTTCTCAGATCTTTGTGAGCTCCATCCCACATTCTTTCTGCTGTGTCGTTTTGTCCGTTTTCATGCCATTCTGGGATACATTCCTGTTTATCAAAAGTCCATTCAACCAGGTATGATGGCCCGTGTCTGTGGTCACAGCTGCCTGCGAGGGTGCAGCAGGAGGTCCCTTGAGCTCAGGAGTTTGAGACCAGCTTGGGCAACGCAACAAGACCCCATCATAAAAAACTCAAAGGGTGACAGTGCCTTAGTCTTCCTTTTTTTCTTACGCCTTAGATCGCGAATGTCTCTCTGGAGGCTGTCCGTGTTCTCAAGGGGGCTCTGGGAGGGGGTTGGCCGTGGTGGTGCTGGCCTCGTGAGGGCATGGGCTGCTGATGCCTGCTGTGTGGAGGTGCACCCGGCTGGAGCGGGTGAGTGGCTGTGGGTGGGACCTAGGGGGGTGGATCTCATCCCCCGACACTCCCCATCTCTGCCTCCTCAATGCCCTGGTGGGAGCAGCTCTCCTCTGCGGCCAGCCCATCTGCCATGACTTTCCTGCACCTGAGCCTCTCAGCCATGGACTGGTGCTTCTGTGACTGTGAGCCAAAATGAGCCCTTCCGTCTGAGAGGAAAAGACACTTATCTAAAATAGAATTCCTCTTCACCCACGCGACACCCTCCACTGCCCCTGCTAAGCGGTCCCACATGACAGGCCTGTGTCCAGGGTCCCTACCTGCCTCAACCCACCCAGCCTGAGGTGGAGTGCAGTGGGTTACTATTACTGTTTTCTAGTAATAAGCCTGCATCTATTTAAATTTAACAGCTCTTATCTTTTCTTCAACTTATAATTTCAAACAAAGAACAGTTACAGAAGACCTCCCAACTGCTAGCATGAGGACAGCTACTGAGAAGTCAAAGTTCGAGTTGGGTCCTTGGCTTCAGCTTCTGGGAAGCCCAAGTTGTGCCTGTGTTCTGGTATAAGTGGGGGCCCTGTACCCCCTGGCAGAGTCTCCCCAGCCCATACAGCGGGCACTGTGAACAGTCACCCCTGGAACTGGCAGCTCTGAGCTGCAAGAGACACCCATCCTTTGGACACCCTGGAAATTCCATTTGTTTGTACTCAGCCATCTTCTCCCACTTCCCAGGAGCTGCTCCCCCTCACGGACTCCCTGGGCATTGCAGCCTGAAGCTCCCCCTGGGCATTGCAGCCTGAAGCTCCCCCATAGCTAGCGTCCCAGGTGGCTGCTGCCTCTTGCCCCAGGCTCTTGAGCTATCAGGTCCCTAAGGCTCCCATCAGGACTCTGCTCTGCTGCCTGCCACTCTTCCCTCCCTTCCACAGACATCAGCTGCAAGGCTCACTGCCCCAGCAGAGCGCTGGCCTCTTCCCTCACTCCCTGGTCTTGGTCTTCCTGTCATATGCCCAGTGGACAGGTGGTATGAACCCGTCTTGGATTTCTGTGTGGCCCCAGGGCACCCCAGTTCCCACAGTTAACAATTCACCTGCCAGTGTCCTTTGCAAATACAAGCCAATCGATGACAGCCCAGCTTTCTTCTTTATGGGGCACTTAGGCTCTAGACTACTATTCCCTACCCCAGGTTCCCCCGGGCTCCATGCAAAGGGCTAGGGACATTCCCGTGCCCCAGAGCCTGCCAGAGGGCACAGGCTGGATCACCCCAAGCTGCTTGTGTTGCCCACGGAAGCCACCACCACAGCTCTTGCCCACAATGCACTCCCCCCTTCCCACCTGAGCCACACTGGGGCTCCCTGGTGGGCCCTGCCAGAGTGTGGCCTGGTCCTCTCTCGGAACCATGACTGACAAGCTGGCCTCATGATGGTGGTCGTCTCCCCAGCTGTTGGCTGCCAGATCCACACAATAATAAAGTCTATCTGTTAAAAACACAAGACCCCACTGTCAAGGAAACCAAACAGCATCTCCTTTCCCAGAACTTATGTGACTAGTGATTGAAAATTTTCTGAAGAAAATGCCAGAAAAGGCTAGTTGTTTTCACTAGGAGTCCAAAGTGATGAACAGGCCGTCTGTCCTCACTGCAAACCCAGGTCATTCTGTGGATCCTCTCCTAGCCAGGACGACTTCAAACCTCCTGCCTCTCCAGGTGCTGGCTGTCCACCCACCACACTGCCCTCTTGCCCCCACCACATCCTCTACTTGACAGAGAGAACAGAAAACCCCAGAGGTGACCTTCGGTCCTTTCCCCAAATCCATGCCCCTGTGAGGGACGGAAGTATCGCTTCATCTGGACAAAGCCCAGCCCTCCCCCAGGAACATGGCTGGCTCTCCCTTATCTTCTCTGAAATCTCAGCACCGGTGATCCTTCCCCTGCTTTGCCCCTAAATCCTGGTCCCTCCCCACAGTGTACCTGTGTTCAGTCGCGTTGCAAGCACACTCGTCACCCAGTGCCCTGGCGCTCAGCATACAGCGCCCCCAAGTGTTCAAGCCAAGCGCAGCCTCCTGTGGGTGCGCTTGACGCACCTGTGAAGACTACAGCTCACACATCTGCTGGGTGGACAGCGCCGCAAACGCGACCGACATAGCCCACGCCCGCGGGCACGATCAGAAGCTCCCGAACACCAGCAGGTCCCTAGTTAGTGTTCTAGTTGGCATCTCATCAAGCCCCACGCAGCAGGTCTGTGTGAATTTACGGCACAGAAGAACTGAAGAGCAGGGAGAGCGTGAAAGCTGGTAAGACTTAGAAGCTCTTTTAACAGGGCTCGTTTGCCACGCAGACATCATGTCAGGACCTGAGTGCGCAGGGGACGTTTCCAGAGTGCAGCAGCATCTCAAGGCTGAGAAACCTGGCCCCTGCCCAGACCTCCCAGTGAGTTTGCAAAGCTTTTAATCGCCTGGCCTGACTGTCTGCTTCCCAGATACCAGGCTTACCTCATGCCTGCTTGTTTCCCCTCAAGCCCAGACTGCCAAGTTGCACCTTTACTCCTCTGTTGTAAAAGGCCCCGCCCTGCTTAGCCTTCCTGGGGCCCTTGCTTAGCTTGTAAGCCAAGCCTGTGCTCCGAATTTACAAATCATTTCTGCACCCAAATACAACCAATTTTATTTTAGTGCTAGTTAGGATTTCTTCATTTGCAGAATTAACCCCCCACAGGTATGTAACATACCTGGTGTAGCCTGAAGCATGCTGCCCCTGGAAGCCTATGTCTGAATGCCCTGGTCTGGGGGCAAAAGGGGCTCTGCAGATGCTAGAACGGAACAAGGCTCAGGATGGGGGGGATCCTCCTGGAGTCTGAGCCAGCCGCAGCAAGCACAAGAGTCTGAATAAAAGGAAAAGAGCAGAACCAGAGAGGGATTTGTGACTGGGAAGCACAGCCAGGCTGAGCTGGGGCAGAAGATGGTGAGCAGCATCCTCAGGGCTGAGGGGACAAGTAAGATACTCTCCTGAGACACTCAAGAGGAGACAGCTCTGCAGAACCAGTCGAAGCGCCTGCCCTACCAGACCTAGAGAATAAACCTGTCTCTTGAAACCACTCACTGTTTGTAATGATTTATTACAGCAGACACTGGAAACAAATTCAGCGCCTCCCTGGTCTGCGCTGATCGATGACACCACTAGTGGTTCTTGTTTGGTTTTGGTAATTTATCTGTTAAAGGAACATGGCTGTGTGTCCCATAAAATTTTCCGTGCTTTGGATTGGGCTAAGTGCCTCTTAATGCTGTGTCTAACTTGTTCTTCCATTTTTAAAAATTCTTATCATGTCAGAATCTAAGGCCTGGCTCACACAGACTTAATCTGGGCAAGCAAGTATCTCCCAGAGGCTGTGAGACCCTGCGGCATCGGCTGGACAGGCACACCCCTCAGATCATCTCTTTTGTGACTAGGACTGATGGTTGGAGTTAGGGGCATCTGATCAGTGCTTGCGACATTCCCGTGGCCTGTGGCTCATGGTGTAGACCATGCTGGTGACAGGCACTCGGATCTCTGGTTTCAATAAGGCAGGCCCACAGGCCTGTCCTACCAGCCTGCCCCTTCTGCTGCTATCAGC
>NW_004524775.1:738293-742439 GCF_000260255.1 Octodon degus | reverse complement strand
AGATTAAGAAAAATGACTCACTGGGTTTAAAAATATCTGCAATAGTGTATGGATTTCTTTGAACTTGACAAAATGATTCTGAAATTCTTTAGGCAATAGGATATAAAAATTTGAAACAGAGAAGTGACATAGAACTTGCATTGGGGCAAATTAATGCTTGTTATGAGGCAAGAAAGGCAGCAGCTTATCGGCATGTACTGTAATGACCCTCGGAGAGCCAGCAGGAGGGCGGGTGCCAAGCCCGCAGGGGTGGGATGGGTGCCGAGCCCACGCAATGTGTGGAGTAAATCCACAGGCTGTGGTTGGTGACAAGAGGAAGGGTCATTCAATAAATGGTGCTCAGACCACAGATTAATGTGAGGAAGAGAAATAAAACCAGACCACATTGCTATAAGAAACACTAAAATCTATTCCCAGTGGCTCTTGCAATGTCTTAGTAACTGATTTTCAGTAAATTTAAAAATATAAAGTCAGTTGAACAACTGAAAGCAGTATGAAACTTTGCTGGCAAATGCCATAAACCCGTAACAAAAGAGCTCATAAGTTTAGGGACTGCAAATACATGCTAATGAATTATTTTAAAGAAGGGTCGAGAATCCTGGAACACGAGCGCTCACAGGTGTGAGCCCCAGAGCCCACAGCATCCTGGCCACTGTGGAAACTCTTGCTTGGCCTTTGTCTGGGCGCTGGTCCTGAGATGACTTCCCTGTGGGACTGAGAGCTCATGGAGGAGGATGCCTGGTCACAGAACAAGACCCACCCACCTCAAAGCCCTCCCTCAGCTAGGACCAGAAGCCCTGTGGCTACTCAGGAAAAATTAGTGCTGGGGTCTGTGTTCACCAAACTCCAAGAAATCAACTGAGATGCTCAGTGAGGTAAATGAGATAGCAAGGCACCCTTGTTCCTACATGATGTCTGTGATGTAAAAGTAATGTGCGCACACTGAGGTGCGGCTCAGTGGCGGGGCGCTTGCCTTGCACACACACGTGGCCCCGGTGTGTTCCACAGAGCAAGGGAAGCCCGGCTTTTAACAAAAATAACCACAACAAGCAAAAATGCAAAAAGTGCCAGGCATGGCAGTGCACACCCGCAGTGTCAGCACTCAGGAGGCTGAGGCAGGAGGATCACTGTGAATTCGAAGCCAGCCTAGTCTACACGGTGAGTTCAATGTCAGCCTGAGCCATAGCAAGACACTGTCTCAAAAAACAAAAACAAAAATCAAAGAAAGCTGGGTATGACGGAGGAAAGATGAAAGCTACATGCAGCATTTCGAAAGAAAGGTCGCTGGCCCTTCTGACACCCCGCAACAGCTAGCCAGGGGCGGCCAGGGCTAGACAATGCTAGCAGTAATGCCACCAGTGCTGTGCTGCTGGGAGTCTCCCGGCAGACTCCCTCCCTGGACTGGGCTGCTGAGACCTCCGGGAGGGGACAGCTGGAATGCAGCTGTCCTTGCAGCGGGCTCTGTCTGCCCGCGCTACAAGAGTAACCCTGTGGCTTCCCTGAGTGCTTGTGACACAGGTGACTCCCTTTTCAGTCTGAGGGCTCTCACAGCAGTATGGTAAGCCACACCCTCATGATCCTCCTGCTGAAAAGCATCAAAACTGCACCAACATTGTAAAGTGCTGGTCACGCAAAGAGGGCTTGAGAGACAGGCGGGAGTGAATGCAGGGCCCAGCTTGACAGGTGACTCCGTCCCACATTCCCGGACAGAGCAGAGAACAGTGACTTGGGGGCTGCCCTGGGAGACACCAGGACTCAGGTCAAACACCAAAGTCAGGCAGAGGCAGAGTCCGAGTGAGGGTGAGCTCAGCGCAGTGCGGCCACCTACCGCACAGGCGACGGCCTGACTGCCGGTCAGATCCCAGCCAAGGAACCGCGATGACAAGCAACATGAGCAACACGGAAGAATAAAGACCATGTGTTTGCCTTTCAGTAGTTTCCAAAGCTATTAAAATTTCAGCTCAGTGTGAGGGCGCATACCTGTAATCCCAGCCTTCCGGAAGGCTGAGGCAGGAAGAGCAGGGGATCAAGCAGAATTTCTATTTAGTCAGACCAGTCTCAAAGGCATGGGGCTTAGGGACCAGAGAGGTGACTCAGGACCAAGATACTGGGTTCAGTCTCTCTATATAAGAAACTTTTTAAAACTATTATTTAGGGATGTGAGAAAATTTTGTAGAAAGTCACTATGGCTTCAAAATATTGAACTCCTAATTCTACATAATGGCATATTTAAACACTCTCAGAAAAAGAGTGATTAGATTCAAAGGTAGATTAAAAATAAAGTTTTCCACTCAAGAACTCAGGAGAAAAAGCAACACAATAAACCCAAAGTAATTAGAAGGAAGAGAAAGAGGGAGGAGAAAAGCAGGGGAGAGAGAGAGGGAGAGGGAAAGAGAAAGGGAGAAGGGGAAGGGGAGAGGAAGGGGGAGAGAGGGAGGGGAGGGAAGGGGGAGGGGGAGAGAGACAGAGACAGAGAGACAGAGAGAGACAGAGAGAGAGAGAGAGAGTTCAATGAAAGCCCAGTTACAAAACTTTCAGGTAGTCAGCACCACCAAAGGATTTCATGAAATCAACAATGAAGCAAATTTGGGAAAATAAGATTAAAACCAGTAGACACAAATATGTAAATATAGGGCTGGGGAGATAGCTGGTGGACTAAGTGCCTGCTGGCAAGCACAAGGACCTGGGTTCCGTCCTCTGCTCTGCATGCCATGCTGGCCCTGAAACTGGGTGTGTGGTGCATGCATGTAATTGCAGTGTGGAGGAGGCTGAGACAGGAGGATGAGTCCGAGCTGCATAGTGAGACCCTGTACCAAATAAATAAATAAAAGATTGTTTTAAAAATACACAAATGTAAGAATCAAAAGGTGACAACAGTCCCGCTATAGTGAGGATCCTTGGGTTATAAAGGATTTATGTGCAACTTTAGTTGAGTTAGCAAATATTCACCTAAACACTGTGGAAGGTTGTGGCAGCTCCGCCTGATTTTCTTCCTCCAACAGGGTTTCCTATTAGAAAACTACTAAGTGGGCAGCCAGCGCACCCTTCTTGATGGCTGGAAAGTTTACAGAAAACTAGAGGCCCTGGGCAGCAGCAGAGGGGCCAGTGTGGTCTCGTATTCTCAGTCCTGGAGGGGGACAACCTGGTCGGATTTCTTCTCCTCGTTCGCCAGCTGCACAAATGCGAGTCCATTGTACGAAGAAGATGAGCTGGGACTTAAGAAGCTGTCTGGAGCCATGCAGCCGTCACCAAGCCCCAGGAGAGGCCCCAGCCTGGGATCGTGCTCACACCCTGTGCCTCCACAGATCATCCCCTCTGGGAAGCGCCGTGAGTCATTGTCACACCGCTCCAGCAGCCGGAGCACTCCAGCGCCCTGGTGCATTTCTGTCTATAGGTTTCCAATTCACAGGAAAAACAGAAACTCATGGCCAGCCGGGTCAGCCTCCTGGGTGAAAGGGAAGCCAACAGCACTTGGTTCCGGTACTGCGATACACCTACACCCCTGTGAGATAGCACTGGTGTTTGGCCCGTCATGAGAGGACAGGAGATTGAGCCTGGACAGGCTACCTTCACCAATAAGGAAAACCTGGGCGAGACTCCGTGGGCATCTCCACTCTGGCCTCTTTGTCTAGCCTTTGTTCTCCTCCAACACCATGACTAACTCCGCAGTTAGTCTCTCTGAAGAAGGAAATTAGGAGTAGAAAGTAGCTATCACAGCTCCAGAAGTACAAGAAGAAGGGTCATACAGGCCCACTGGGACATCATGCCACCACAAAGGAGTGAAATTCTGTCACTGCAGCTACAGGGACAGAACTGGCCTTAAGTGAAGTACATGAGGCATAGAAGAGCCAACGCCGCAGGATCTGATTCATAGAAGGAATGGAAAAATGTGGTCTGCTGGAAGGCAAGAATAGAAAAATGGTTTCCAAAGTCTAAAAGAAAGTGCAAGAGGGCTGGCGGCACAGCTCAGCAGACTAAGCGCTTGCTCAGGTAAGCACAGGGCGCAGGGTTTGGCTCCTGGTGACGCGTGCTGCGCTGGCCCTGCCCCCAGGTGTGCTGAGTTGGCGATGGAGTCCAGGCGTGATTGCACGTGCCTGTAATCCCAGCACTAGAGAAGCAGGAGTCAGGAGGATCACTACGAGTCAG
>NW_004524775.1:736798-737718 GCF_000260255.1 Octodon degus | reverse complement strand
CACCCTGTGACTGTTACGGTGATTATGTCAATTAAAGAGTACAGTAAAACTTTGAAGCCCACGTTAGGAAGAGTTTCTCTCAGCTGTGCTCATTGTCTGCCTATATTTCAGTCTCATGTTTTTTCCTTCTTTTTTTTTTTTCTTAATGTATTTGGTACAGTCTCATTATGCCGCTTGCACTTAGTGATCCTCCTGTTTTCAGCCTCCCCAGCCCTGGAATTATAGGAGCACACCCACAAGCCTGGTCTCTGTGGCTGGCCCAGGGTGCCCTGGGGGAGAGGCCAGGTTGGCATGTGGTACGAGGGATCGAACCCTGGTCCCTGAGCTTGCCTAAGCAGGTGCTTAGTCCACTGAGCTATCTCACCAGCCCATGTATTTTCAATACATCTCAATTCCAGAAGAAAGATCCAATGGCTGTCCGCATCATGCCTTCCCAGGTGTGGGGTGCACCAGGTGGCCTGTCTGGGTTCTGGGCCAATATTTGCAGTTCAGGCTCAGCAACCTCTGCAGGCAGCCTGGAGCATGAGGTAAGGAAGGAAACTTGCAGCTGGGGGCTCGGGGTGTCCACCATGGCCCACATGTCCCACTCTAATGATTTTGCCAGGACATGGCGGCCCCAGGTCACCATTGGAAGTAAGGAGTGGAAAGCCCTGAAAACCTGGGGTATGGGGGGAAAACATGTAAACAAACCCAGGCCCATGTAAAATATATTTTAGTTATTTTTCCAGAAATAACTTTCTTGGAAAGAATTGCTATGTGGGGTTTTGGCCGGCTGTGGTCCTCTCCAAGAGCAGCCCACCCGGTGAGCTGCAGGACCCTGGACTTTCTGGGCCCATCTGCCCACACAGTGCCTGGGCATTCAGCCAAGGCAGCCCTCGAGTCCTCACTCCCAGGCAGGGAGGCCCCTCGCTGTGCTCATC
>NW_004524775.1:733742-735443 GCF_000260255.1 Octodon degus | reverse complement strand
GTTGTGTACATAAAGGTGGATCTTCTTGGCAGTGGCTGGACCTGCAGCGCTTGAGCATGGATTAAGCACGTGCGATAACTAAATGGTGTGAGTGACAAAAGCCCCAGGGCGGGTGGCACCGATCATCAGGCTGGTAGTATCCTGGATGGAATACAGAGGGCATCTTGCTGCTCACGGCTGCCTGCCCACTCTGCCATGGACTGTTTATCCACTGTCATGGCCCTCTGCCAAGCTACCTGGTCTTGGAGCGAGCCAACTACAGACTGAAACCTCTACAAACTGTGAGCCAAAATAAGCCTCCTCCTAGGGGTTGAGGGGGGCAGATATTGTGTGTCAGGGACAGGAAAGCAACCAAGATGGCCCAAGAGAATACTCAGGTGCCCTGGGTGAACCCTGTCCCTCAGAACTCCATGTTCACTTGGCCTGAGAACATGACCTTATTCGGAAATAGGGTCTCAATAAATCCACTTAGTTTAGGATCTCAAGATAAACTTATCTTAGATTTAGGGTTGATGCTATGTCCATTGACTGGGGTGCTTAGTAAGAGAACTCCCTCCTATTACAGAGAGAAGAAGCCCATTGTCGATAAAGACAGAGCCTGGAATGAGGACTCCCAGGGACCACAGCCACTGGGGCCACCTGCACCCGGAGGAAGCAAGGCTGGCTCCCCTCTGCCGTAAGAGAGCGCAGGGCTCCGCTGAAGCCTGGCTCAGCCTTCCCGGCTTCTGCTGCAGCCTCCAGAGCAGCAAGAATCGGTTGCAGTTACGTTGCTAAGTTTGTGGTAATTTGCCATGCAGGCACAGGCCACGAATGCCACAGGAGGGAATGAGGCCCTCGCCTTGCCCAGCGTCTGCATTTGCTTATCATGTGGTATGAGCAGCTCCTCATACAATGTGGATGCTGGACAGATACTGCTCTTAGCAGATGGTGACAGTACTCTGTTCTGCACGTCCCTAGCTCATAATAATAAATCTTGGAGTTTGTGTCACATTAGCCTACGTGCCACCGATTCATGCCCTTCAGTGCTTCACACCCTGCATTGCGTCCTTTCCTCCGGGACTTTGCTGCTACCGGAGCTGCTCTGGATCCCTCTGCACACACATCATTCTGACGTGTGCGGGCAGTGGGGACGCTCCCCAGAGGAACGGCTGGGACGAAGGGCATGTGCGTGTACGTGCTAGCAGCTGCGACTCACCTGTGCTCTGGCCCATCTGTGCCACTGCCAGGCCGCTCGCCCTACGCCGGGGGTAACAAACGCGCCATCGATCAATCGATTGTGCTAGCAGCCGTCTTGATCTTTGAGTATCTGATGGAGAAAAAAGGCACAGGTAGGTAGTCCTGTGGACCGCGTAGTCACACGAACAGGAGTGATTTATGTTCCTGCCTTGTAAAAAGTTAAAATCATTTTCTATGTTCATCTTGGTTTGTTGAGAATTGTCTTCATTTACAGAAGTGATTATAGGTTAAGAAAATTGTATTTTACTGTGAGACAAGTTTTGTATTACTTCCCCACTTGGGTGTCTGTCTTCAATCTCTTTGTGGTAATAGGTGGTTACCATGATTTTTTTGAAAATTATAGACATAGATATAGATACAATTACTTCAAATTCTTTGTTTTATGCTATTACCTGTTTTAATTATGGCTACATATACGCAACATAACATTTCACACTTTAAGGATATGGGTTTGTGGCCCTAGGT
>NW_004524775.1:731618-732468 GCF_000260255.1 Octodon degus | reverse complement strand
AGAGACAGAGAGAGACAGAAACAGAAACAAAAACAGAGAGACAGAGACAGACAGAAAGACAGAGATAGAGACAGAGACTGAGAGACAGACAGAATAAGACATGAAGAGAGAAGGAAGTGAGGGAGGGAAGGAGAGAGGGAGGGGGGAGGGAGGGAGGAAATGTGCATACATTACACAGTGACTGAATCAATTTATTTAGCATACACATTACTTCATGTTCATAACACTGGTGTGTGTGTGTGTGTGTGTGTGTGTGTGTGTGTTAAAAAGACTCAGAATTTATTCTCTTAGCAAGTTTCAAGAATTAAACACATGGTTATTAATGTAGTCACCATATAATTCTTTACTAATTTATCCAATTTGGTCTTATACATTTAGGTTTTGACTGATGTGGTGGCTCTGGGCTGTAATCCCATCACTCAGGAGGCTGAGGCAGGAGGATCACCCTGAGTTCTAGCCAGCCAGTTCCAGCTACAGTAAAACCAACAATAAATAAATTTAGGTTTATTCTTAGTAGTTTCTATTCACTCTTTCTTTTTTCTCCATGAACAGGGACCATACTCTTTTAATCACAGGATGTTAAAAAAAATCTTAGCTTCTGATAAAGTTGTTTCCACCATCATTTTTGTTCATCATTTCCCAGAAAGTCTCACTTGTTTACTAAGGACTTTGGATCAGTTTGCTAGCTCGCATAAGCTTACTACACATGGCAGCACGAGCCTGCCTTCCGCTGTCGCTGGCAGCGGGCTGCAGCATGGTCGGTCTTTCTTCCACAACTTACAGTGGCGTCCTCGAAAGGGTGTGCACAGAGCAGCCTCGGAGAGCGGCAGGGTGAGGGGGTGCGCTGGGG
>NW_004524775.1:727419-729228 GCF_000260255.1 Octodon degus | reverse complement strand
CAAAAAAGGGGACACAGATGAATGTCCATTTTGTACCTGGCTTTCTATTGACTCTTGACATTAATCTCCGACCACCTAGGAAATCTTTTCAATCTTCAAACTTAAGATGCTATGTCAGAGAAAGTTTCCTTTGTTATTTAATTACCCCTCTGAGGTGCTTACTTTGCATCTTCGGGCTGCTGCTTGTTTGCTGGCTACACTTCCTGAAATATTGCTCTGCTCCTAGCTTCTTTTTTCTTTCCCTATTTCCACTCCTTCTGCTGTGCGGTGACCTTTCCAGCTCTCTGCACGCTAAGTGAACACCCTGGAGTTTTTGGTTTTTTTTCTTTCTTTCTTTTTTTTTTGGTTGAGGGGGAGGGTCTATAGGGTGTTCAGGGTTTCGCGACTAGATCAGACTGGTAGCGATCCGCCTGTTTACAGCCTCCCAAGAGCTGGGATCACAGGCGCGCGCCACCACGCCCAGTCTCAATTGGCGACTCAGCGTGCCCCGGGGAGGGGCCAGCACAGCAGGCCTGGGGATCGAACCCCTGGCCCCTGCGCCTGCGGCTACTTCCATGAGCCGTCTATGGGGTCTCCTCTGGGGCTGCTCTGCAGGTACTACTTTAGCACGCAGCGCCCCTTAGCTGGGCAGAATGTCTCCCATGGGTGCTCGGAAGTGCACCGCCCCAGCTGCCCACCGCGGGAACACTGTGGAGAGAAGCGCTGCACCTCGCCCCTGGCACCGCTGATCCAAGGAGGCCGGCCCCCTCCTGCGCAGAACAGGCTTGCAGAGCAAGCTTCCTTGAGGCACAGGAGGACACACTTCGAAGTCTCCTATGGACAGCCGGCTGCCTGTCCACAGCACTACAGCATGTTCACTAGCAAGCCAGGCCAAGTGTTAGGGTGCAACAGGGAAGGCATCGTGCGCATCCTGCCACCTTCCCAGTCACGCTGTGCAGCGCACGTGTTCTCCCCCCAGTCGCGCACTGAGCAGGTAGCTACATCACCCCACAGGTCGTCAAGGGGGGAAGCTGCCCTGCCGACCTGGACCCGACCTGGAGCCGGGCTTTGCGCTCCGCCTCCCCGTCCTGCCTTGCAACGAAAGACTTGTTTCCAAGATAGCTTGAGAAGCAGCTGCGGCTGTGAGTCGGACTAACACGGCCATCTCTGGGGCTACAAATGAGTACTTTTGGAAACTCTTCTAGGAAACTAACTTCCAGCATAATGAAAATGCTCGAACTTGCTAGTAAATTAAGTGCACCTACCGCAGCACAAGATGCACAGGGACAAAGATAAACACCGCTGACCTTTGTCGGTGTCAGGCAGAGGCCACTGCACTGGCCTCAGTCCCTGACGGTGGAAATACCAGCTCAGCAGTGCTGCGGCAGGCAGGGGGGTCATTTGTGAGGCAGACTCCCTTCCTAAACGTCCACTACACAGTGAGCACAATGCTCACTGAGTGCAGCGGGAAGGCGATGGAGCAGCCACTTTGGAAGACCGCAGGCCAGCCCCGAAGAGGGCTGGAGATGCTCCTGCAAAGCTGAATGAACGCGAGCAGGTGGCAGAAGAAGCTGACCCAGTGCTGGGCGTCATGTGGCCACACTGTTTCCACCGGGAGAGGGGTGAACACACCTGAACTGAAAAAGCAAACGTGCGGCATGCGGGTGCAGTGTTTCTCGCAAACGTGCGGCATGCGGGTGCAGTGTTTCTCGCAAACGTGCGGCATGCGGGTGCAGTGTTTCTCGCGCTTACAGTGGACGGTCACAGACGGGTGAGAGCAGAGTGACGCACAGGCAGTGGCTTGGACTTGGAGAGCGCCTACTGAGCTTG
>NW_004524775.1:724255-725739 GCF_000260255.1 Octodon degus | reverse complement strand
GGAAGTTTGTACTGTGTAAGATGTTAGGACACAGGTCCCCACAACAGCATCTGTTTTGAGTGGATGATTCCTTGGGTTTATCAGTCTCTGTGATCACAGAGCTCACACTCAATAATGTCCAGAGATCAAGGTAAAGTAACCATCTTGCGTCAGACAGAAGGATCTCTCTTAAACAAATAAGATGTTTCCTTCCTGAAGGGTTTGTTTTTGATCTAAAGTCCCTACAAAGTGGCCCAAATGTTAAAGCTCACAGAGGAACAATTTATCAATTTGAAATGTACAGCCATAAGCGCAGTCTCCGGCTTCTACCTATACACTAGAAAGTAGGGAAAGCCTTTGGGACTGTCAGCAGGAGCTCACTTGGAATGCCACTTTGAGTTGTTGCTTAGTGGGACAGCTTCTCACAGCTTTCATTAGCTGTAACTGAAGACTATTTTAGTGGGGCAAACTTGGGGCATAAGTTATGTTTAAAAACATACTCATTATCAAAGAAAGCAGAGCACTACCCAGCTGGGATTTTACTAAGTGCCCTCAAATGAATAATTTTCCTACAGTAGAAGCTTTGTAGAATGGTCATGGAGTTTTGAATCCTCTCGGGGAAACTGATCTGGACAAGAGGCAGCCTCCGGGACGAAATGTAAAGAAAGACGCCAGCCGTTCAGGGTGAAACAGTTCATACTGAAGACGCGTCCCGAAGGCTGCAGTGCGGCCCGAATTACGGCCTGGGGTAACTCCGGGTCTCTGGACCTTGACAAAGCCCAGCCATCACCCATCGGGGACCGCACAAAGTGTCCCGGCTCCAAGCAGACAAACTAGATCAGAGGGACGCTCAGGGACACAGAACCAAGGGAAGAGGACGCTCTTACAAGGGTTTGCAGCCGGCTAAGGGCGGCTGCTTAGGGACGGCCGGGTTCCTCCGACCCTGCAAAGGCTGGAGACGCACTTCCAGCCCCGGGTGCTCTCCTCCCGCGGACTCCGGCCGTGTGGACAACCCGCGCGCAGGACACGCTGACACGCAGGGCCTGGAACCGGGGCAGTGCAGGCGACCACGCTGCCCGAGCGCGGTGCAGACGTGCTGGGCCCCGGGAGGAGGCGGCCGGGGAGCCCAGCAGTGGCGGGGAGGCGGCCGGGGAGCCCAGCAGTGGCGGGGGGCCCGGCGCAGGGTCCGCCAGCCCCGACTCGGCCTGACGTTCGTCCCTCTCTAGCTGCACCCTGCGATCCGCGGCGGAGTGCTGCCGGGTCACGCTCGCCCGGCCCGGTTCCGCCGCTCAACTTCAGCGGCGGGTTCGGACCAGAAGACCTCCGACCGGCGCCCGCCTTGGGGAGCCAGCAGCCCGCGCAGCCTCGGTTCCCCCGGGAGAACGACCCAAATGCAACCTCAGGCTGAGCCTTCGGAGCAGCTGGGACGCGGCTCGGAGGCCCCAGGGTGCGGCGGAGCCGGCCCGCTTCGGTCCCAGAAGCCAGAACCCGAGCCCGGGACGCCA
>NW_004524775.1:707976-724121 GCF_000260255.1 Octodon degus | reverse complement strand
GGGGCGGGCCTGCGACAAATGCGGAAGCCGCAGAGCGGCTTCAATTAGTTTCATCTGGCGGCGGTAGCTGTCAGTTCCCACATGGTCTAGCGGTTAGGATTCCTGGTTTTCACCCAGGCGGCCCGGGTTCGACTCCCGGTGTGGGAATCTGCTACTGTTTTTGAAGTGCAGTATATGTGGCTCCAAGCAGGACTCTCCGGTGATGTCAGATATGAACAAATCAACGTTGTCCTGGCGGTTTCCCGAACAACCCTGCAACCCTTTCCCATACTTACGGAGATTTTTGCACACTGTATAATTTATATACAACTTCATGGTAAGAGATTCTGTGTTATGGTCCACTTCAGACAGGAATTTGTCTTCCAGCAATTGCAGGGTCTGCGTTGCTCCGGTCTCTGCTCGCAGGGGCCGGGTGCGAGGAAGCCAGGGATCAGGGCCCAGATCAGCCTTTCCAGGCCTTGGGCAGGGACGCAGGGCGAGAAGAAAACCAGACGTATGCACGGGTTGGCCTCCAGCAGCCAGCATGCAGGAAAACCGAGGCAGGGCATCAGCCTCTGCGCGCAGCCACACCTGCAGCTAGGGAGCAGGGTCGGCATCCCAGAGGGCCAAAAGGCCCGACAGCTTCTCCGCCAGGGCCGCTGTCAAAGGGCTCCGGATGCTGCCCTGGGCGCTGCTGTGGGAGCCAGCTCGTCTGCGCTGGGGACTCCTTGGGCACCCTGTGGCTCTGCAGGCACTGCGCGGGGAAAGACAGCCGTCTGCATCCCTCCCTTGCCGGAGTACGCGTTCTGTAGTGCTGCTTCTGGGCTAGCACTGGAGGCAATTCAAGATTTGGCCATAACAGGCACTTTAGTCTTGCTGGGAGTATCACCCATTAAGGGACAGATGACAAACTCCTTTACGATGCAGGTCTGACAAGTCTTCTGTAAGCGGCTCGGCCTGCCTGCCTTCTCCGCCTTCCCATTTCCACTCCGCAGCTCCGGTTGTCACTGGTGTGCGCCGCAGCTACCTGGACGCCTCAGGGTGGCTGCAGCGGCAGGTCTAGGCAGCGCTTCGCACCCCAGTTCCAGGAGTGAGTGAGAACTACTCCCTGGTCACAGAGGTGCCGTCACACCAGCCTGAGCTCCGTGCTGCGTCCAGAGGTGCAGCACCGGAACAGGGCGGAAGCGCACCCCTACTGGCCAAAGGGATGGACCTGTGGCCCTCTTCCAGTTCGCTCTTATTTTCTTCCATATCTTGCCTACTTTTCTTCTTTCTGAGGCCCCCAGATCTCTGAAAGCTACATTTCCCAGACTCCCCTTCCAGTAGCTTTCTGGCTCACATCTGCCTGAGGGTTTTCTGTGGGAACACTGGCATGTCACTTAGGAAACAGGGCCTTTTCTGTGCTCCTAGGAGTCTCCCTGGCAGCAGTACCTATCCCCTCATGGCTGCCACCGTGGCCTTGGTGACCCTGGAAAGGACCCTGTGGTCGGGGAGCCACTAGTAGAGGCAGCAGTGGGCTGCAGTGCGTCTGGCAGCTGAGGAAATTTCACCAGAACAGGAATGCGTTTGACAGAGCTGGGTCCCCATGGCAATGCCAGATCCAGCAGTGAGAACGTAAGGCCGCCCCTCCCTTAAAGCGTGCCACCCCCTCCTGTAGTCCTTTCTCCTTGAGCAGCGGCATACATGGTTACTACGGCCCAAGCGACCTAATTGTTACCACTGCTTGCTTGTCTGGTCCTTCCCAACAGTTATAACCAGTTCCTTCTGCTGATCTTGTTTGAAATCTCTGTGCCTTGATTTCAGCCCAACAGATACAGGTGCTGCTGTTCAGTGGCTCACCTGGCATTTGCTCTCGGCCTTTCTGAATTTCATGCTGGAGGGCAGGGCACCCAGCGCTCCAGCTGCCAGAGAAAGCGCTTGGGGAAATGTTTCAACTGAGATGTGAAGTGGGTTATCGCGGAAGAGGGGTGTGGACGTGTGCGGGAGGCAAGCACTCTCACGGCTCGTGGGCCTTTTGCATAAGTTGGGAATTTAAGCCTGATTATGTCTCTGACAAGAAATCTTCTTCGGGTTCAGGTCTTTGTTGGTGGCCCTAATCTCTCTAATTCTCCATCATGGATGGAGACCACTAAATCCCACTCTGAGCAGGATTTAATACCAACCAACTGGCCTTTCACATGTACGTGTGAGCTTACCCGAGGCTTAGGCCTTTGCCTGGAGACAGGCAGTGGACTCGTGGTACCCGAGCGTCCAAGAGTCACCAGTCCCCACTGAGGCCTGAGGCAGCCCATGAGGCTGTGACGCCTTGAGGACAAAGTGAGGCCACAGCTGAGGATACCTGGCTCCAACCTGTTAACTGAAAGGTGACATCAGCTGCAGGCTCCACACTCCTACCACAAATGCCAACCTGAAGATAAGGTAGTTCTCCTGGTTGACATAATCTACTGCTTAGGAAAATATTTCTCAAGGTCCTGCTAGGTTCCCACATTTTCTTCAAGATTTTCTTCCTTTGTTTGAAAACCAAATAAATACAGGCTGCCCAGAGAAGTTCTTTGTCAGAATTCAGAAAATATCAAAAGCTGTGAGAGGCTTTTTGTTCCTCCTGGAGCCCTGACATCACAGCGCTTGTCTCATTGATTCGAACCTTCACTGCCCACTGGTTTGGGAGATTGTGGGCCTGACCAGTGAGCAGTAACTAGGGGATATTGTTAATCCAATACATCTTTGGTTTACTATTTTGGCAAGAAAGGAGAGTTTCAGCGCTGCCATTTGTGTTTTCTTACCACAGTGGCACTCGCCTAAAGCTTCAGGGAGCCAGAAGGCAGTGTCTGTGACTAGTGTGACCAGCAGCGTGTAGTGGAACTGTACATAACAGGATCTGGCGCACCCAAAGACACAGTGAAGCACTCAGATAGACTTACGCCAAAATTCAGTTGTCCCCAGAAGGCCAAAGAATTACACAAAGGATTGGACAAATAGACAAATAACAACAGTCACAATTCTGCATTGCCTAGTTGCAGAGGATTCGAGTCAAATCCAAACCAGTATAAAATGACGGGACAAGTGGCTTGTGGTGCCTTCAGGAAGGGGCTGCTGTGAGTAGGGGCTATGTACAGCATGTTCTTGCCAGTTCTGGGGAGTCCAGTTGACGCTTCCTTCAGGACCTTCTTTTTTTTTTAATGTTTATTTTTTTTGTTGTTGTTAATTTTATTGAGAAACAAATAGCAATGAGACAGAATCAAAACCAATTAATAGGATAGTTTCAATAATTAATACATTGCATATTGTTCTCTTTGTAGTGGTTATTCATAGTACAAGATGTAGACATGATATCCTGTCCAAACACTATTAGTACAAATCTTTCTTTTCATTGAATCAAGAGAAAGTAGCTGTATATCTACCCTAACTATTTTGTATATACAGATACAAAATGGTCTTTCACTTGTATCCCCTTTTCTAGTTTAGTTTTGTCAGAGATGGGTATTCCATTGCCATTTAAATATAGTAGGTGCATGAATTCAGCAAAATAATCCAATATAGTCCAGTAGTCCATAATAGTAGTGGGTTATCTGTAGGACTGGCAATGTCAGAAGTTGTTGACTTGAGCCTTTTACAGCATATTAATATGTCTTTACTTTTTATGCCTCGTTTTTATTCTTTTCTACAGGGCCTTCTGACTGGGCCTGGCTCCGCTCCTGGCTCTGGATGATGGAAACGCCCCCTGCGGTGCGCAAAGCCGGGATTCACTAGAGTTTGCAAATCGAGCCTGTTACAGCATAGTCTGGTACAGCCCAGCTGTTCCTTCGCTGTGCCACCACAGCCACAGGTTCTCTAGTGAGCCCAGCATGTTCATGAAGGCCTGCTCACTCAGATTCTTCCCCTGCAGGGTTCCATGATCCCCACTGAATCAGGAATCCTTGTAATTCTCACACCAGCCCAACCTGTGGAAACTGTTCGCAAAGGATTTGGAAGTTGGGGCTCTCCTTGACAGTTCATGTCTTCATACTGAATGGAGGGAGTGTCTTCCGGACCTTTTAGGGAGAGCAGTGAAGGGGCACCTCTGGGGTCATGCTGGGTAAATCTCACTCCAAAATGACCAGTGTCTTAAGACCCTGACGGCGTTGGCACTTGCCTGTTGGGCATACGTACAGCACGGCTGCCACGAAGACACCCGCGGTGAGTCCAGCTGCCTGACAACCAGCAAAGCCATCTGGGAAGCAAGGGCCATTCTGGGACGTTCAACCTGACACCCACAGCTTGTCTCAACAAGTTCGGCCCAGTCTAACGCTGTCTGCTGCGTCTCTGGCCTGGCAGGCCTAGAATCCACCCCACACATCCTCCTTCATTTCCTGAATGTAACTTAGTCAATCATTTCAAAGTGTGCCCTATCTCATGCTCAGTGAGACCTGAGACCTGACCTTGTTTTAGTTTGAGGTCTGGCCATGCTGAGGGTGGAAGGGGTAGCCCACGGAGACCTGCTGTAGCGTGGGTGTCCTTGAGGGAGGTCAGTGTTGTGGCCCAGATCGACGCCTGCTCTGGGCCGTGCTGTCTCTGCACCCGCAGTGTCGGCATCCTCTGGGAGCCTGTTAGAAATGCAGAGCCTCCGCCCCTCGCAACCTGCTGGGTACGGTGGTCTGTGTTCAGACGTCCCCTGACCCGAGCCTCATGTGCTCGTAAGTGGGACCCTTCGGAGGTGGCCGGATGTAGTGTGAGGTGCTGGGTTTAAGTGTGTGATCCTCTGGTGGCATAGTTCTAGGTGGATAATGGGCAGGCCCGCTCTAGGAGTGCCCTGGGGCGTGTGGCTCGAACAGACTATGAGGGACAGAGAGAGGACTGCTGCATCACACGCTGCTTGCCACATCTGCTGTCCTGCGCTGCCACGAATGCTTTCTCCTCTGTGACGCCGCTCTGGCATGCTCCCTTGCCTCAGAGCCAGCCAGTAGGGACTGAAGCCCCCACAAACTGTGAGCCACATGAACCTCTCAGCTTTTAACTTTGGGCGTTGGGTATTTGGTCTCAGCAGTGAGAAAAGTAAGTGAAACATGGGCTCACAACTTCCGTTTAGACACGGTTCTCAGGAGATTCCCACAGACATAAAAATCTGAGAATCCCTGACCAAGCCTTCAAGCAAGAGAAGGCTATCCTCCTCAGAGAGAGACTCCATTTCAAGGGAGGGTCACTTGTGCTCACTTAAGCTATAGATAAACTATTCCCTCACCTCCTTCTACGTAGCTAGGCATAAACCCAAATACAGACAAGCAGGGTCATAAAATAGGAACAAGTAAGACAACTTGGGGAGTAGGGCAGACATTAAACCGCACTGCCCATGGGAGCTGGATGGTCAACAGTGTCCAGGAAACGAAAACATTCTCCAAACATGGTTGCTATGGAAACCTGAAAAGTCTATAACCTGAAGGTAAAGTCAAGAGAGGGACGATGATCTGGGAGTCCTGGCCCGAAATGAGGGCACCAGTTTTTTGGGTTTTTTTTTTCACTGTGTCAAAACCAAGAAACTTATATTCATATAATTAGAATTCTCAAAGTAGAAATGAGTAGGCAATAAATACTTAAAGATTTAAAGTTTCTGAATTTAGTTCAATTTATAATACCACATTTCCAAGGAAAATGAACCTTTTGCACAAGAAATTTAAATAAAATCATACCAAGATACACAAAACTGAAAATGTCTAAAATTTGTTGTGAAGAAAAATATTTTTAAAGCATATACATAAAAAATATTAGCTATGGAAGAACAAAGTTAAATAGCATCTTATTCCACATTAGAAAGAAAAAAATCAAAAAGGACCAAGTGTGTAAGAAACTAGACTAATTAAAGGACTGAAAGAAAAAAAAAAAAGATCTGTTCTCTTTGAATTTTATACTTAGCAAACATACCTTTAAAACTAAAAGTAAAATATTTTCCAGTTATACAAACTTGAAATATTTTAATAACTCCAGAAGTAGCATATAGGAAATAGCAAAGAGCACAATTCAAAAGGCAAGAGAAGTTGCAGTATGTTCTCGGATGAACAATAAAGAGCTCTCAATATGATAGTTATGCAGGACTATATAAAATATATTAGATGAACCCTTATTTAAAAGGTCATTGAAGATTTTCATGAAACAGTACCAATCTTATATCGGGATATACATGTATTTTTTTCATATATATGTGTGTGTATGTGTGTATAAAAGACAGGGAAGAAGTAATATAAAGTCAACAGAAAATGGAAATACACTTTTTAAAATTTCTAATACTAGGAGAAGATATCATACTATGTCTTTTAAATAAATTGTAAGTCAAAGTTATAGTTTAAATCTTAAAACAAAAATTAAGATGAAACAATATTCAGAAAATTAAATACTAATAAATTAAAAATTAAATGTTTCAAAACAATTGAACTATGAAAAAGTTTTCATGATAATAAAGAAGTACTAAGAATAAAACATAAGATAAATACTGGAATGGCAAATAAATAACCAGCACTTCTAACAGTTTGAGGATAGGATATCGCACAAAGTTCTAGCGTGTTGTAGACATGGATAATGTCCATGACACTTACTGGTGGCCAGGTGTCACTTGTGGGACTGAGCTACAGCTATTTCTTTGAAATCCACCCTGCAGACTCAGATGGAATCATGACCCATAGGGTGGAAGAGAAGTCCATTTGTAGAGTGTGCTGATGGAAATATTTTGCTGCTGAACACAAAAGAATAACTGAAAGACTACTATTGTATACCTCTTATTCTCCTGTGTTTAGCTATTTGTCCTATTTGGTGGTTTCTTTCCATTCTCATTTATGGAGTTGTGGTCATTTTGATTCCTCTCTAGAACATCATTTAGTAGTCTGTGTAGGCTTGGCTTTGTCATCATGAAATTCTTTAGTTGTTCTTTGTGATGGAAGTATTTCACTTCTCCATTGTACTTGAAAGAGAGTTTTGCAGGGTATAGCAGTCTGGGTTGGAATTTGTTTTCTTGCAAGACTTGAAGTACTTTGCTCCATGCTCTTCTTGACTTGATGGTTTGTGAAGAAAAATCTGCCGTTATTCTGATGAGTTTTCCTTTAAATATGATCTGTTTGTTTTCTTTAGCGGCTTTTAGTATACTGTTCCTATGCTGAATTTCTGGGATCTTGATTATTATGTATCTGGGTGTGGTTTTAATTGGGTTGATGTTACATGGAATTCTATATGCTTCAGTTCCCTGAATGTCAGATTGTTTCCCCATATTTGGGAAGTTTTCTGCTATGACTTCTGCCCATATTCTTTTTATGTCATTTGTATTGACTCCTTCCTCCTCATTGATGCCTATTAGTCTTACAATGTTCATCTTTACATCCTCTTGAAGGTATTGAATTATTTTTTCTCGCATCCTAGTTGTTTTTAAGAGAACTTTTCTTACTTTTTCACTAGCTGCAATGGTGTCTTTAAGGTCTGAAAATATATTTTTACTTTCACTCAAATGGTTTTGCCAGCTTGTAATTGAGGTTTTAATTTCCTGTATAGCACTTTGAATCTGCTTCATACATTCTATTCCTTTCCTATATTGCTTATTCAGGGGTTCCATCATTTTTATATTCTGCTCTATTTTTTTTATCAGTGTATTCTTTAGAAGCACTTAGTACTTCTTTGATTATAGTTATCATTACTTTTTTTACTTCAGAAATTATTTCTGATCTGATTTCTTCTATACCTTTCTGCAGTTGTTTCTTTACTTCCAATGCTATTATTTCAGAGATATCTGGCGTGTGATTTCCAGTTTCCTCAGTGCTAGCGTCTTCTGCATTTGTACTGGGTGGACTCGGGGCCTGAGTCTGCATTTTGTTCCTTCCCTTTGTCATTTTGTATACTACTGTCTTCTGACCTTTGGTGTAGAGCTTAGATAGAGTTATTACCTTAGCAGCAGGTTCGAATCTGCCTCTACAAAGTTCAGATTCCTCCAGATGGGTGTGGCTTGGATCTGGCTGGGGTCTGGCTGCTGTGCTGCACTTCCTGCTGCAGCCGTTGGGAGTTTAACCCTTTGCATCACTCTGGCAAGATGCTGTGCTCCTGAATCAGCTGGGTGGGTCTTGCCTCTAGCCTCTTTGCAGAACGTTCTGCTGAAGAGTTCCACGCTGGGCCTGCGCTCTGGGTGGATTCAGGATCTGGCGGCCCCAGATCGTCTCACTCACATGCTGGGCCTGCACTCTGGGTTGATATTGAGGGCGTCAGTTGTGAGCTCCCACCAAGAGCTTCCTGGTGGCTCCTCACTCCTCTCTTTTGTGGGGGCTTATCCTCCTCACTGACATCTGCCCTGCCAGAGACTGTTCTCATTGGCTAGAAAGCCTCAGGGAAATTTGAAACTTCAAAATTCTCCCACTGGGCATGCTGCCTCAAATATCCCCATCCCGGGTCAGTGGGGGTCCTTTCCTTCTTAGTGGCCTGAGTTCCACCTTAGTGATGTGGCCAGGCTACAAGGCACCGATTCACTAAACCCAAGTATGGGCTTGATTTTCAGCTGTGTCTCTCATTGCTTGCAGCTACACAGAACAATGGGTCGTGGTGATTATACAAGATATTTAATCCTCTGACAAAATTATGAGTTGAGATTTTAAAGCCTTAGTGATTCAACTTTTTTTCTGTAAACTCTTCACGCCACTCACAATCGCAAGAGCCAGCGACTGTCACAGCTGTCCATTGTGGCAGCTTTTTGCTCCCAGTAGCTCACCTCCAACAACCTGAGCTGCATCCCAAGTAGTGCTAGGTCGTGATTTTAATGAGTATGCAGCTGCTGCTCCGTCTTCTGGTATGTCCATTTCCAGGTGATGAGGCCTTCACTGTGTTTATGCCCAAGAGAACATAAACAATCTCAGATTTCTTAAGGGTCCATGTCCTGAGGCTGCTCTTAATGAGCAAAAACCATGCCATGGATGTCTAGTCAGAGAGGCACCACACACTTGAGCCACGTACGTATTCAGTATGGTACTGGCCACCAAACCGTTTTGCACGTGCTCTGCCGCGAGTCTGCGGCCCAGCCTGTATTTCTACCCAAGTGTGAGATGGACGAGCAAGAAGAAGGTGGCGGCATTCCAGGACACAGGAGCATTTGTGGCTACAGCGTCGGATCCTGCAGGTAATACACTGGGAATCTCATACAGTGATTATTTTTCAGTCCCTTGGCCACTTGTGGCAACCAGTGTGGAAAGTGCCATCCACTGATGCACACTCCGGGACTCCTGCAGCCACCCACACTCGTGCGCAGCTGTTTTCACTCTTTGGGAGATGCCAAGGATGCTGCCACCTGAAGTCATTGCTGTCACTGAAAAGAGACGAAGGGGAAAAACAGCCTTTTGCTCCCACCTTCTCTCCTCCCATCAATGTCTTGAATTGACAGAACCTAACCAGAAGCCAGCTGGCTGATGGCTTGGCAGTGGCTGTCGGATCCAGCCCTCTGAAATACAGAGTGGAGGAGATAAGCCCTGAGCTCATCACAGTCATTGCTGCAGCTTGTTTATTTGCTGGTCTTCTCTGAAACTGAAAGCTGTTGGGTTGGAGCTGACACAACAAACGATTCCGCAAACACGCCTGCTGTGAACAGCCGCATTGTCTGGCTCCTGGTTCACAAAGGCTTAGCAGGGCTGCTTGGCTGCTCCGGCGACACCTGCCACAGTCACTGGGGTAGCTGGCTGCCGCACAGAGTGCTGGGCCGCGCGTCTCACCCGCAGCTCTGGGGACCAGCTGACCACGGGCTTCTCCAGTGTGGTGGCCTCAGAGAAGCTGCAGGGAAAGCCAGGCTGGGCACCAGCCTCGGGTCGCTTAGGCATTGCTCCACGCAATTCCAGCCCTGCCCAGAGTCAGGATCTGTGGGTGGGGACTGCACTTTACCTCTCTAAGGAGGTGAGTGGCTTTATCTTAAGCAGAGGTGTCCCCACTTTATGATGGAGCAACTTATAACCTTTATCTGGTGGTGGCATGAAAGCATATGGATCCCATAAAGAGCACCCTTCCAGTTCTGAATTTGGATCTTCACTGATGTCAGTGACACAGGCCCTGAACCTCCTGCTGCTCAGCAGTGGCACAAGCTGTGGGAAGGTGCGGGGCCTCTACCATGCACTGCACCATGAAGCAAAGGTGCTCGGCAGCTCGGGTATATTACATGAATTTTCAACTTAGAATTTCAATTTAAGACATGGCCCCTCAGAAGCCAAAGGCATTTGTATGCTGTGGATACTCCCTGGGTGTGAAGTAGAGCCATTCCTAGGCGACCCTCCTGTTTTCAAAAACTGTGGTGCAAGCTCTTATGCTGTTTTTCCACATGCAGATGCAACCTTAAAGTCCTGGAGAGCTGAAAGGTTCCAGGAAGCAAAACGTAAAGATCAGGGTGCTGCAGACTATATGGGAAGCCAGGGGTGCTCTCAAGAGTTGCAGGATGGACCAGAATAGCAAAGCAATCAGCAGTTCCCCAGCAGCTCCCCAGCTGTCAAGTGCCCACAAGTTCCACTAGCTCCAGTGCCTGCCACCACAAGACTCCAGTACACGGGGCCCTCTGTGTCCTCTCCCACAGGCAGCCAAGCATGCCTCCTGCCTCCTGGTCAGCCAGCCTCTACTAAAACATTTGCAGAAACCAGTGGCCTACTGTCTTAGTTACCTTTCTCTTGTTGCTGAAACAAAATACCTGATGCTCAAAATTAAGGATGAAAAGGTCTGTGTAGCTCACAGTGCATGGAGGTTTCATCCATACCCAGCTAGCTCCCAGGCAGGGCGGCATGGCAGAGGGCAGCCGCTCATGGTGGCAGCAAATGGGCAGAGCAGCAAGAGCAAAAGGGGGGCGTGAGACACAACTCCTCCTGTCCCTTCACACGCATGTGGGCTCCCACCTCAGGTGGGCATAAGCCCAGCACTGGACAACGAACCGTGACAAACTCTAGGTTCAGCTGCCTCGGAGAAGTTCAGCCTATGGCTGCATGAGGCTCTGGGGGGACAACGCACCGCAGTCCACAGTGCCTAGTACTGACTTCTGTGCACGTTGACCAGGAAGCCCTTTTTTGTGTCAGACAAATAAATGAGAGCCCAGCAGCATTACTTCTCTGAGAAATACCCTTCCTTCCAGGAGGCCACGATATCCACAAAGCCAACCCGTTGTCCCGTCCTGCTTTGGCTTCCAGGAAGCTGCGAGCTAAACTGAGGTCCCGCATCGCAGTGTCCTCTCCTCACACCTTCTCCCGCCAGGCTCCTCCTCGAAGCACGTCTGCGCCGAGCATGAATGTGAGCAGTGGCTTTGTTTGCAGCCTCCGGAAAGGAAGCTGTGTTTTTGTTGAT
This sequence comes from Octodon degus, assembly GCF_000260255.1. Taxonomy (NCBI): domain Eukaryota; kingdom Metazoa; phylum Chordata; class Mammalia; order Rodentia; family Octodontidae; genus Octodon; species Octodon degus. The sequence goes on along the minus strand of NW_004524775.1, from coordinate 712,844 downwards.
CAGGCAAAAATGCTTCTAAATAACAAAAAAGCGATTGACCTTTACTTATACCTTCTTTATTAAAAAGAATGAGTTCTTCCTAATGCTCCTGGGGGGAGAGGAAAGCAATTGAAATTACCTTGCATCCTGTAGAAGAGCGTGGGCCAGAACCCGCTGCCGCCGTTGTCCTGGCAGCTGCATAAGCCCCGAGCCCTCCGGCCCCCTCGAGCGGCTCACTGCGCACGACCCTGGATGTCACGCTTTTCCTCATCGGCTGGTCCTCGTTGCGTTTTGCTTCTCCAGTAAACATAAATCACTCATGGAAATGCATCAGCAACTCCTGTGATTCTCTTCACCGGGGGTTGGTATCACAGCCAGATGGAGAGGGAAGGAAGACTATTCTCTGCAAAGGAGAATGGAGAAGCATAAGTGCTTCCTCAGTCCAACTCTGAACTCCTGGGCCTCGCTGCCAGCCCAAGCCCTGAAAGCACAGTCTCTTTCAGACGGGTCCGGTAGGCGGTAGAGACCAAGCGGAGCGCACGTGGCGGCCAGAGATGACGACCAGCTGCAGTGGCGCTGACCCTGCGTGAACACCGAGGGCAGCATCAAGCCGGAAGCCGCACCGAGAAGCAGGCAGGGGCTGTCGCTGTCGCAGGGTTCAGCACTGCCAGGGCCCACGCGAGGTTCGATAAATGACTTCATCCTTGTTCTGCTACGTGTTTGTAGGGAGGGATGTTAGGAGGAAAGTGAGGTTAAACTGTCAGTAACGCATGCGCTTGCCGACTGACCCTCTCTCAGCTGTGCCCTCAGCTTGAGCCTCCTCAGAGCTCCCACCATCCTGCCCACCCTGTCCTCACGACCCCCACCTTGGGTGCGCTCTGCAAACGGCCCACCTAGACAGCCCCCAACTTCCCCCAACTTCCCCCAACTTCCCCCTGGCTTTCCTTAAACATGAAGCAAGGAAGAACAGATCAGAAGGATTGCAACCTCTGACCCGTCCTCTGAGTTTCCGGTAATATTCAAGGAAATACATGGCCAGCAGCTGACTCTTTTTTTTTTTTTTTTAATTTTTTTGTGTGTGTGTGTGTGTGTGTGTGTGTGTGTGGCCAGCTCAGCCCACCAGGGGGCGGGGCTGGCTGGCATGTGGTGCTGGGGGATTGAACAGCGGTCCCTGTGCTTTGTTCTTGTTCTAAGTAGGTGCTTTAGACCACTGAGCCATCTCACCAGCCCAGAAAGAGTACGGACAGGGGCACGAACTGTCGACCTCGTGCTCCAGAGCCCGGCGCGGAGACCGCCGTGCTAGGTCGCCGCCTAGCAGTTGACTCTTTGCAGGCAGCAACCAGAGGCCCGGCCTCGTCCAGGTGTGAGCAGAAGTCGCTGGAGAGAGCAGATGCCCCAGAGCAGGCATCTGTCTGCCCAGCAGGCCGAGGGTGGCAATCATGGGGCCTGGACAGCGTGTGCCCACGGGCTTCTTGCCTTTCTGCCAACCTGTTCTTCCTCCCCAGCCACTATGCCTGCCCAAGCCAGGGCCAGGAGAGCTGACAGCAAGCAGCCGTCTCTCCACGCGATGACGCTCGGAAGGAGAGCTTCTGAGAGGCTGGAGTCGCCCTGGACGGGTGTGGGAGGTGGCTGGTGGCTCTCTTGGGTGCCTTTTCCTGTTTATGCCTAAGTGTTCACAACGCATTATGATTTTATACTCTCGTTTCAGCAGTAGCCCTCATTACATCACCGTGTGGCTTCGGCAGAGCTGAATTTGCCCCTTGATTTTGTGAAAATCAATTTTCAATTTTGTGAAAGTTCTGCATGCTATTACCAATTTTTCTAAACGATGGTTTTAAGAAGGGATTAGATGGGAAATAAATGGAAAACACAAGATATTCTTGAGAATCTCTGCGCAGCACAGGTGTGCACTTCTCCTCTGCGCTTCGCTGTGTGTTCCAAACCCCGCTCAGCGCACAGTACTGGTTGCTCCTGCTCTTCCTTCCTGCTCTTCCCCTCCTGGGGGTGTCCAGTGTGAGGAAGGCGGAGCTGCCTCCACGTAGTCGGTGGCCTGGCATGCAGCTGCGGTGTCTGAGGGAAGGAGACTGAGCCGCAGAGGGGGCGCTGCTTGAGGGGGCATCAGGCGCCCCAGAGTCAGGAGTGTAGTTGTGCTCACAAGGGGGCGCACAGCCGGGAGACACGGGAGACTGCACAGTGCAGGGCTATTGCACAAATCACCGAGGCTAATGAGAGATGGGTTTTCCAGTGTCAGAGCAAAGAGCTGCAAATGGAGCAAGCGTCAGTGGACGTCGCGTGGCACTAGATTGGCATTTGAGGTACTGGCCTGAAATCATGACTTTGAATTGAAATGGATGATAGAATAACCCAGTAGTTTTAAAAGACAGATCCTTAGTGAGGATATAGGTCTCGGTCTCTCTCTCCCTCTGTCCCTCTGTCCCTCTCTCCGTCCTCCCCTCCCTCCCTCTCTCTGTATACGTACATACATTTTTTTCAAGCCCCAGCCCCTGAGACAGCCTGACAGCCCTGGAGCCCCAGCACAGTATCAGGGAACACACTAGTTTCATGGCTAGTGAAGAATTCAGTCTTTATTCCCAGATTCTGGAGCAAACTTCAGGGTCCTTCAAATCTGAATCAGCTGCCTGACAGGATTACAGGCTGTCTTAGCTACTTTCTTTGCTGCTGAGACAAAATGCCCAACACAGAAAGCTAAAGGAGGAAAGGCTTCTTGCAGCACAGGCTGTGGCGGTTCCAGTTCACAGGTAGCCGGCTCCAAGGCAGGGTGGCGTGGTGCAGAGGACACAGGAAAAAGGCAGAAGGCAGCAAGCGGCAGGCTGCGAGCCACCACACTGGCCCTTTCGCTGTCCCTTATATTTTACCAGACTGCCTGCTAGGGTGGATCACCCTGATTCCTACCCAAAATTATACCACACCAGTCAGTGGACTAATGTAGTCATGACACACCCTGGACTCCAGCATCACAAACTCCAGATGCAGCCACCTCTGAGCGGCTCCACCTACGCCCATGTGTGGCTCTGGGGGTACATCAGATGCAAGGCATAACACAGGGTGACGCTGAAGACCCAATGGCACGACTTAGGGCAGAGGCTGAACACAGCCGTGCAATCTCTTATGGGACTGGTCAGACTGGAAGGAATGGCAGTATGAATCATGGTGAACCCTCAAGGTCACAAAGTGGCACCTCAGTTGGAGACTGAGATTAGGCACACACCCAGTCCATCAAGTGTGTGTACCTGAAGAATCCCCGATGAAGTTGTGGCACCCAAGCTTCACAAGTGCCCCTTGCTGGCCTTTTGTCCATAGACACTAGGGCGGAAGCACCCTGAAGACCCCACAGAGCTGGTGCACAGGGAGCTCAGCACATCTTTCCCAAGCCTCTGTTGTTGTGTAGACTGATCTGGTCTGGACTCTCTGCCTGAACGTGCTCGCCTTGTGCATCACAGGCCCCTGAGGGTGCAGAGAGGCATTTGGGGGAACGACCAGGCCGCAAGGTGAGTGCGTTCTCCCAGGACCTGCGGTTGGTGTCCGAGAGAGGGCAGTCTTCGGGGACCATGCCCTCTAACTTCATGGCCGGCCGATGCTCACAGCCCACGTCTTAGCTCTTGGATACAATGCTTTACGAAACAGAGCCAGAACTCCTGAGAGAAAGGGCAAGACAAGTGCGTTAGGGGAAAGTTCAAGACGAGCTTGATTTTATGCCATAAATCAAGAAGGTTTCCCCAAAGAGATGAGAATGTGTGGAAAAAAAACCCACTGAAACCAACTTGCTGGCCAAATCAGGGGCAACCTGCACATCAAGAGTAATAATAACCATGGTGAATTGCAGTCATTTTGTAAAATGCCGCACCCCTCTACCAAACGTAAATACACTGAAAGTTTTGTGAAGAAGAGACATTAGGGTGGTTTCCAATTGCTCAAGAATGCCAACCCTTTGCTCTCATAGACTAGCAAAGTAACTGTTCCGTTTTATGATACTAGAAGACACGAGCTACCTGGCTCAGAGACAAGGACTTCATTACTCCTCACGCAGCGGCAGCCCGAGCTTCCGGCTTGTCTTGTTTCCCTTTGCCCCTCAAACCCAGTGGAGACATGGCCTGAGGTGGCCCGGATGGGTGCTGTACACTCAGACTTCACACAGTATCTGGGGGGCACGGAGTCCAGGAGACCCCAAATGTGTACAGTGGCATTCCAGTAAATCCTTTACTCTGGAATGAAACATTCTATTTGTTATACCAGAAAGCACAGTTCGTCTCTGCTGCAGAGGTAGACATTACCTCTGTCTTATTAACCCACTTGCCCCAACAACCTCCTTGAAAGGCTAGGCCATAACAGAAGGTGGGCAGTGCCACTCGGATACACAGAGAGCAGCGCTTCCAACCAAAGCGTCTCCAGCATGAGGCTGTGCAATCGCACAGGAGGCCTCCTCTGCTGTCCTGAAAGAGGGAGATGGACATGAACAGAACTAGTGAGATGGATTTGAAAAGCTCTTCCAGCTCAGCATGCTGCAGGTTGAACCATGCATAATAGCCCACCACCATGTCACTGGAGTTTTTTCTCTCTTCTGTCCCCAAAGCACTTTCCTTTGTGTCTATGATCTTCTGAAATCTATCCAAGGCTCTAAGTAGACAAATAGCTGCATGAAGACTGACTGAACAAGTCAAGCCGCCAGGCAAGGAGCAGAGGTGTGAACACAGACCAGAGGTGGGGCCTGGGCTTCTGCCCAGCCTGCAGTGCCGGGGACCTGTCGCCTCCATTGCACTGTCCCCAGGAGCCTCAACCACAGACAGAGGCCACATCTATGTGCATCAAACCAACTGCTTCCTTGAGCCACCCTGCTTGCCCACCTAGTGTGGGATGCTAGAGCCACACTA
>NW_004524775.1:706057-707681 GCF_000260255.1 Octodon degus | reverse complement strand
TCTATTCATGAAGAGAATGTAACTATATATCTATCCTAACCACTTTGAATACACAGATACAAAATGGACATTCATCTGTATACCCTTTTTTTGTTAGGTCCCGTTATTTGAATATTATAGGTGTGTAAACTCAGCAAAATATTCCAAAAGAGTCCAGTAGCCCATAATAGTATTGGGGCTTCTGCTTGACTGGCAGTGTCAGAAATTGTTGACCTGAGTCCCCCACAGATCAACATAACAACATGGCTTTACTTCCTATATTTCGTCTTCGTACTTTTCTACTGGATGGTTAAGACCAAGGTAAAGCAGGACAGGCATATATATAAAGGAGTATTGCAGACATTGAAACACCAGCAGAAAGGACCAACAATAAAAATAACGTGTTGAGAACATTTAAGCCCATGGTCATTTTGATGTCACACAACTGACAGCCTCTGTGGTGACTGGTGCACTTCTGACTGGCTTCGGCCACCGCTGCTGAGGACCGTTGCTCCTGGGATCCGCAGCCAAGCCCGGCACACACGCGCTGCGCACTTTTGATAGCGCGTCCGTCCCCCCAGCCATGCGGAGCCCCGATCTCTCCTTTCTCTTATTAGTTATCGCAGGGTTGGAAGAACAAACCCTCAAGTGAGGTCCCTCCTTTGCTACGTTAATCTGTTATTCAATAGTCATGCTCCTTACAGTGCTGCAGTAATTAAAAGCAAGCATCACAAGAAAACTGTCACTTCAGGTGTCATTTGTCACAACAACCTGTTCTTTTCTGTCATTTTTAGAACTTTAGTTACCTTGGTAACTCATAGCAATTTTTATATATAGCATCATTTATATTCAGTTGGTTTGCCCTTCCTTGCTTCTTTTCTTCCTTCCTTCCTTCCCTCCTTCCTTCCTTCCTTCCCTCCCTCCCTCCCTCCCTCCTTCCTTCCTTCCTTCCCTCCCTCCCTCCCTCCCTCCTTCCTTCCTTCCTTCCTTCCTTCCTTCCTTCCTTCCTTCCCTCCTTCCCTCCTTCCTTCCCCCCCTCCCTCCCTCCCTCCTTCCTTCCTTCCTTCCTTCCTTCCTTCCTTCCTTCCTTCCCTCCTTCCTCTCTTTCTTTACCATAAGGAAGACAGCTGCTTTTTCCTCCTTTTGATAAAGCTCTTAATGTGGTAGAATAATCAGACATAATGATAGGTTGACCCACAAAGGAATAGAACATGCTAAAATGAAAAATTATTATCTTGCCTTTGTATATTAAGATGCTGTTTAAAAAATAAAATCTGTAAGAAGTGAATCAAGGCCTAGTCTCCCAGGTACCAGCTCATTAGAATCCTATAGCCCTAGAATGTAATTAGTATCCTGTAATACAGCAGACAAGCAAAATAACTGTAGGCTCAGGGTAAATTCACAGGCGCAAGCCCAGCCACGTGCAGCTCTAAGCTGGCCCCTTGCCACATGGGGGCTAGAGCTCAGGGCTCTGCCTTGGGCTCTTCTGGGTCCTACAGTGATTCCCGCTCCTCCCCTAGAACACCACTGACTCAGGGACCTGAAGTCAACAGAATCTTCTGAGGTCACAGATCATATTCTAGAAGATTCCAAGATGCACACCATGCAAGGAGAGGACAGCCACCTATGAAGACAGCACCCACGT
>NW_004524775.1:702548-705622 GCF_000260255.1 Octodon degus | reverse complement strand
GAGAGAGAGAGAGAGAGAGAGAGAGAGAGAGAGAGAGAGAGAGAAAAGACCAGTGTAAAACATCTCCCAAGATTCTTCCTCTTCTAGCCCAGTCTTATTTATTATCTCCCACATAAGTTTGCTTTCAGTTTGCTTCCCCTTATAATTGGAAGCCCAGCCTGCTCATGTCCCCCTCTTCCACAGCCTACACATCCGGAACAATCTAGTCCTGTTTCCCGGGCTATCTCCCCCAACCCTCAGCTCTTGGGATCCTCTTCAACTCCTCTTTAATCCACATTACTATCATACCCATCCTACCACTCACAGTCAAATATACACCCACATTTCGTTTAGCTCAGCAAACACATGCATTTACTGGGTATCAATTCTATGCCAATCCTTTTATGAGGTGTCGCAGAGAAAAGATGAACAAATCCAGGTTCAGACAAGAGCTTTTAGTCTAGTAGAAAGAAGTCAACACCAAAAACACAGCATTTCAGTGTAACTCAGTTAAGAGAGAGAGACTTTTCACAGATCCAGAAGGAGCGCAAGCTCAGCTACCCAGGACTTCCTGAAGAGCCGCCGCCTGAAGCGAGTCGTGAAAGACAAGGAACATTGACCTGAGGACAGGAGGGCACCTCAGGCGGGAGGGCAGTGCGGAGAGGGACCGAGAGCCCTGCGGGCTCCAGAGGTACGCAGGGCGGACGGCAGCCCCTGCGAGGAGTAGCGGTAACAGTCAGGAAGCCTTGCTAGCTGGAAATGTGTGCGAAAGACTCCTCTCTGCCTGCCCGGAACTTCGGCCTCACTGAGGAGACAGGAAAGAGCAAACGTTTCCGGTTTGGGAATGTCCTGCTGAATTTGTTTTTAGATTTGAATACTTTCTCTCTAGAGGGCCACCATATCTGTCAGTATATTTTCATAATAGAATTTTTGTTCTGTTAGGTGTCATTTGAAAGCAATTCTTTTTAAATATCTTTATGTACACCACAATATAGAATACATAAAGATCTACAGATTGAGCCATGCAAAACCATCCTTGCTGATTTTCTGTAACTTACTGGGATAGCAACAATAGCCATAGATATAAAAGTACTAGACACACAAAGTGATGAACTGAAACAGTTGCCATCAAAATTTATGCACCAAAACCTTTGGGAAGGAGTCAAATCAGTTCTCAGAGGGTCCTGGGGTTGTATTTTAAAAAGCAGAATGGATTTGACACAGCGCCCAGGCCTGGCCTGTGAGTGAGACCCCCAGGGCCCCACGGGATCTTCATTCACGCCAGCACCCAGGCCCGTGTGTGAGAAGAACTTCTTCAGTCCGAGAGGCCCAGTGTGGAACGCTGCAGGAGTTCTGGGTTAAAGAGGCTACAGGCAAGACCAACCCAGCTGGCCAGGAGCAGAACATCTTTCCAGAGTGCCACAGAGGTTCACCTCCAAGGGCTGCAGCAGGAAGAAGTGGAGCACAGCAGCCAGACCCAGGCACACCCACCTGGACAAGTTGGAACTTGGTAGATCCAGACCTAGTACTAGGGTAATAACTCTATCTAAGCTCTACACCAAAGGGCAGAAGACAGTGGTATACAAAATGACAAAGAGAAAGAGCATAATGCATTCTCAGGCCCATCGCCCACCCAGAACAAATGCAGGAGACACTAGCACAGAAGAAGTTGGGAATCACACAGCTGACATGTCTGAATTAATAGCATCAGAAATAAAGACACAACTGCAGAAAGGTAGAGAGGAACTCAGATCAGAAATAATTTCTGAAGTAAAAAAAGAATAACTATAAAGAAAGAAGTGCTAAGTGTTCCCAAAGAAGACACTGAGAAAAAAATAAAGGAGAATTGAAAAATGATGGAATCTTTGAAAGAGAAATTTGGAAAGAAATAGAATGCATGAAGCAGATTCAGAGTGCTACACAGGAAATTAAATCCTCAGTCACAAGCTGGCAAAACTGTTTGAATGACAGTGAAAATAGACTTTCAGACCGTGAAGACACCATTGCAGCTAGTGAAAAAGTAAGAAAAGATCTCTTAAAAGCAACTAGGATGCTGGAAAATGTAATTCAACATCTGCAAGATGATGCAAAGATGAACAAAGTAAGACTAATGGGCATCCATGAGAAAGAAGGAGTCAATACAAATGATATAAAAAGAATATGGGCAGAAGTAATAGCAGAAAACTTCCCAAATATGGGGAAACAATCTGACATCCAGGTAACCGAAGCATATAGAACTCCATGTAACATCAACCCAATTAAAACCACACCCAGATACATAATAATCAAGATCCCAGAAATTCAGCATAGGAACAGTATACTAAAAGCCGCTAAAGAAAGGAAACAGATCATATTTAAAGGAAAACTCATCTGAATAATGGGAAATTTCTCTTCACAAACCATCAAGTCAAGAAGAGCATAGAGCAAAGTAATACAAGTCTTGCAAGAAAACAAATTCCAGCCCAGACTGATACACCCTGCAAAACTCTCTTTCAAGCATAATGGAGAAGTGAAATACTTCCATGACAAAGAACAACTAAAGAATTTCATGATGATAAAGCCAACCCTACACAGATCACTAAAAGATATTCTAGAGACAGAGCAAAATGACCACAACTCCATGAATGGGAATGGAAAGAACCCACCAAATAGGACAAACAGCTAAACACAGGAGAATAAGAGGTATACAATAGTAGTCTTTCAGTTATTCTTTTGTGTTCAGCAGCAAAATATTTCCATCAGCGTACTCTACAAATGGACTTGTCTTGCACCGTATGGGTCATGATTCTATCTGGGTCTACAGGATGTATATCAAGGAAATAGCAGTAGCTCAGTCCCACAAGTGACACCTGGCCACCCGTAAGCATCATGGACATTGTCCATGTCCATGTCATACCTAGAACTTTGTGTGATATCCTATCCCCAGATTGTTAGATGTGCTGGTCATATATTTGCCATTCCAGTATTTAGGTTATGTTCTATTCTTAGTAATTCTTTACTGTCATGAAAACTTTTTCTTAGTTCAATTGTTTTGAAATATTTAATTTTTAATTAATATTTAATTTTCTGAATATTTTTAATCTTAATTTTTGTTT
>NW_004524775.1:700151-701723 GCF_000260255.1 Octodon degus | reverse complement strand
GATCTGTAAATTCTTCATTTTTATTTTGGACAAATTTTATTGTTATATTCATTTAAGTTTGTAAATAATTTATTTATAATGTGCAATCTGTTATTAATCTCATGCTATGTATTCATTTCAGAAATATTTCTCTAAAATTCACTCTGTCTACATCTTATATCTTTACATTTCAATATTTGTCTACAATTTTAATATGCTGTGCATTGATTTTCAATAAAGTTAATGAGAAAGAAAGCAGAATGATCTCAAATTTATAACTTGATGGCATAAAGAAAGGCAAACTGAACTAATTAAACTTAAATCCAGCAGAAGGAAAGAAATAACGAAGATGATAGAAAGGAAAAATTGAAACAGAAGATATAAAAATAGTAATTAAGGGGCCGGGGAGATGGCTCAGTAGGATAAGCGCTTGAATGGCAAATGCAAGAATCTGAGTTCAATCCCCAGTTCCACCAAAAAAAGAAAAAGAAAAATAGTAGTTAAAAGTAAGCAGCCCAAAAGTTAGGTCTGGGAAAGTTCAACAAAGTTAGCTAAATCTTTTAGCTGTTCGCTAAGGAAAAAGGAAACTTGAATTAATAAAATCAGAACTGAAAGACAGGGCATTAGGATTGAACTGCAGAAAGAAACGGAACTATAGAAGAGTGCTATATCAATTTTATAAACCATCACATAACCTAGATGGACTGTAAAGCCCCCTAGAAACAAACATAGAGCTACTAAAAGTGACTCAAGAAGAAATAAAAAGCTTAAATAGACCCGTGGCACCCGTGGAGCAGAGGGACCGGCACACCTGGGCACCAACGCCACCCATGCTGCCCCTGGAGTGTGCAAGCCCGGGTGAGTCCTGGCCCAAGGCTGGGTCATCTTCAGAGCTGGCAAGTGCTGCAGAGGCCAGCCCCGCTGCAGCAGGCCGGTTCCCCGCGCAGCTGGCCACACCTTGGGGCCCCGGGAGAAGGGAAACAAAGGCACTGGGAAGTGACCAACCCCAGGGAATCCTGGGAGCAATCCTTCCCTCAGACTGACGGTCGCAGGGAGTGGGCTCCAGCAAAGGCTCTGGAGCTTCTAATTTTTTCCAAGATGTTACCTTAATGAAACTCCAGGGTATGCAACATATATGCTTTATATGAAATGAAACCCAAAGGTCCTATTTGATGTAAATATAAAAATTAGTTATTTAATTGGTGTTGGCTTAGTACCATATTCATGAGAAGCATTAATTTTTCATTATTTTGTAGTAAAAATAATTTTATTTATTTTTTATTAGTACATGTTTGCTTTGTATAGTAACTACATTCATTGTGGGAAGATGGTACAGGGACATGACACATCTTAATTATTTCTTCCTCTTCCTCCTCTTCTTCCTCTTCTTCTCTTTCTTCTTCTTCTTCTTCTCCTTCTCCTTCCTCTTCCTCTCCTCCTCCTCTTCCTCCTTCTCCTTCTCCTTCTCCTTCCTCTTCCTCTCCTCCTCCTCTTCCTCCTTCTCCTTCTCCTTCTCCTTCCTCTTCCTCTCCTTCTTCTTCTCCTTCTCCTTCTCCTTCTCCTTCTCCTTCTCCTCCTCCTCCTCCTCCTCCT
>NW_004524775.1:688375-699686 GCF_000260255.1 Octodon degus | reverse complement strand
CTCCTCCTCCTCCTCCTTCTCCTCCTCTTCCCCCTTCTCTTTCTCCTTCCTCTTCCTCTCCTTCTCCTTCTCCTCCTCCTTCCTCTCCTTCTCCTTCTTCCTCTTCTCTTCCTCTTCTTCTTCCTCTTCTTCTTGTGAACTCCAAATGGCTTGGGTGGCTCCACTCTATGGCGCTGCTGGTGGTTGTAGCTCTAACTCTCTAGATCTCCTTCCATTTGAAAAGGTCTGATCTCCCTGCTTCTTATTATCTATCTTTTACTTTGATCTTTAAATTATTTATACTTTGGGTTTTCTGTGTGAGAGAAACAAGGCAGTGTTTAAGCTTGTGTGTCTGATTTATTTCATTTAATCTTGCAATCTCAAGGCACACCCAAGCCCCTACAAATGACTCAAGTGTATCCTTTATAGTAGAGAGTACTCTGCTGTATCAAGGTCACATTTTTCTTTATCCAGTCAACTGTTGCTGGATGTGTAGCCTTCTCTCAAGAGAAGCACTAATTGCAAGGGGCTGAATCTGAGATGATATCAAGAATGACTGACTGTACTAGCATTTGTCTTGCTTGCTTCTTCTTTGCTGAGACAAAATACCTAACACCCAAAGTTACCGGAAGAAACTTTTATCTCACTCACATGCTATAGAGCTGTAGCCCACCATCAGCTGGTTGCAAGGCACAGTGGAATGGCAGACTAGCAGTGAAAAAGAGAGATAATTCTTCACACTGGGCAGGAAGTAGCAAAGCAAGCTAGGGACACAACAGGCCTCTTTCTGTCCCTTGTATTGCATCCAGGCTATCGAGACTGCAGCAGCTGCAATCCAATCAGTGGACTGATTTAGTCATCACCCCCTTTTCTTCCTAGCACCCTTAATCCTAGGGTCACACAATGAATCAGTCACACAGTCTAGATTCAGCTACCTCTGACAAAGCCACTTATGACAGCCTGAGGCTTTGGGAGATGACTAGACATAAGCCATAATATTTTACCCCTTGGCCCCAAAGACTCATGCACATTACTTTACACAAAAGGCATTTAGTCCACCTCCAGGAGTTACCTAAGTCACATCAGTTTCACCACTGCTCCAAACCTTCCCTAACTTCTCCTTCCCACTGCTGAAAAGCCCAAATTCCAAGTCTTCTCTGGGATTTCAGGCAAACTCTTAGCTGAAATCTCCTGTATAAATGAAAAGAAACTTAAACACTCCTTCAACATGCAATGGCATGAGAGATGCACATTATTATTCAAAAGGTAAACACAAGGGAATGCAAAGAAAGGGAACCAAAGCAAGTCCAAACTCCAGCAGAGCAAACATTAAGTCCTGTAGTTCCATGTGAAGCTGGCAAGACAAGAGCTCCAAAGGGCTTGGGTGCCACTCTGTGGCACTGCTGGTGTTGTAGCCCCCATGGCTTCCCTCTTGGGCTGGCTCCACTCCCTCCTTGCAGTTTTCCTCTGAGGATCCACAGTCCTGGCTTCTGCAATCATCTGGAGTCTCCGCTGCACCTTTGGCTTCACACAGCCTCCCACACTGCTCTCTCAGGGGCACACTCTCTGGCTTCCCAGGTATCTTCTGAAACTTCAGTAGAAGCTTTCCTGATCCCTCAAGTCTTGCATTCTGCATGTGACTAACACAAGCACCACATGGTGATGCCATGGTCTGCCACCAGCTGGAGCAGCCACTGGGCTTCTTCCCTCTTGGCTGTGGGGGTTGAATGTCTATTGACTAAATCTCAATCTCTAAGAGCAATCTTCCTAGGCTGTCACCATTCTGAAACATGATACTCTGGAGCTTTCTTCTCGAAATGAATTCTTTCATCTTTCCAACTCTGAGGACATAAAGGCTGGAGTCCTGCTGGTTCTTGTGATGGCTATCTTTTATGCTATCTTCTTCTGAAATACTTGGCTGTCTGCCTCAGGTTCTTTTCTCCCATTATTGAGACAAAATACCAACTACCCAAAATTAAGAAAGGACAGGTTTATTTAGCTCACAGTTAGTGGAGGCTTCAGTGCATGCTCTGCTGGCTCCAAGGCAGACGGCAGCAGTTCATGGCCGGAGCTCCTCCAAAGAAGTGGCAGCAGCTCCTGGGAAGATCCGAGCTCCTCCAAGGAAGTGGTGCCCAGAAGCCCTCCTCCATCCCTTTATATAACCTTTAAGGGCTGAGTCACTCTAGGATGGGCCCTTCCCACGCTAGGGCAGGACCTCCATGCCCTACGGTGTGGAGTTCTTGAGCCAATCCAGGTGAGCTTCTGAACCCTTGAGTTGACACAATGTATGTGGACAGTCACCACACTGTCCCTTGATAGTTTTTTCAGAGACCAATTTCTTCTCTGTTCCATGTTTGTAGGGTGAAACATTACTGAAACTTACTTTCTGGCCAACTCACAGCCCTATAAATCATCCCGCTGGGCTCTTTGCTCTCCATTCGCAACATGAATCTGGCTGAAAACCCAACAGTAGCCATGCCACCACCTCAACATTAGACTGCTTTGAAACTTCTTCTGCCAGATTAATTAGTCTGCTGCCCTTTATCTCAATCTGGGCATGAGCAAAATGCAGACAAACTTTCTGCCAAGCCATAACACACTCTTCTGGTGTCCAACAGTCAGTGCAGTCCTTCCCAGCAGAAGCCACCCAGCCTGGTCCTTAGTGGAACAATTTCTAGCAGTATTCTGTTGTCTTCTGAGTTCTGAAAAGAATCTTCCATCTAGTACAGCCCAAGACATTCCTGGGCTACCTTTCCAGCTAGCATCTCCAGCCCTGTCCTAACTTCTCCTTCCCCGAAGCCAGCTCCAAAAGCTCCTAAACCACAAGCTCAAGGTTCACTCACAGCAACAAATCTACTTCTCTGATGACAAATTCTGTCTAGTCACATTTCTTGTTGTTGAGACAAAATACCCAATACTTAAAGTTAAAGGTAGATTTATTTAACACAGTTCGTAAAAGTTTAGTCCACAATCAGCTGGTTCCAAGGCAAGGTGGCATGACAGATTGACATCAGAGAAAAGATACAGTTCATATCAGGCAGAAGATAACAAAGCAAGATAGGAACAGGCTTCTTTCTATGCATATGTTGCATCCAGGCTACTCATAGTAGTGTAGTACCAAATTAACCAGTGCACTGATGTAGTAATCACCGACCCTCAATCTTGGCCCCTTGAATCCTAGGTTTGCGTCATGATTGAATCGTACACTCTAGATTTAGTTATCTCTGAAAAGGCCCCACCTATGACTGTGAGGCTTCGTGGGGACATCTAGACACAAGTCACTGCAGTATTACTATTATTTATTATTCTCACTAGAGAAATGAAGTACGCTTAAAAATAATAGCATTTTTTTTTATTCTTAAGCATAAAGCCCTAGCAATCTAGCTAGAAGGGAGATAAACATATATTTTGTGATCAAGTAATAGGAAAAACAATCCCAAATCTTCAGAAGATGGAGAATAATCTCACTTTTTAGAAGAATTATGTAAAGAAAAGTTAAGGTTCTAATATTCACTAAACATACTTTTACTTTATAGATTAATGTTCATTGAAGTGTCTACTTGACATTGTTAAAACAATTTTGTTCTATTTTTTATTTTCTATATTCATCCACACATGCTAAAAGTGTAGTCATATAGAACTAAAAGCTATATACTCCACAAAAAAATGTGGCATGTGGTTTACCCTTGTAACATTAAAAAAAATCCAAGGAACAATATTGGATATAATACATAATCAGGTCTTTTATGCAGCAAAGAAGACTGTATAAATCATTATTTTTTCCCAAGCTCAAAAATTTGTGTAATCAAAACAGAGTTGTTTTGGTATAGGACTTATTTTGAGTTATATATACAAATCTTAAGTTCTGATTTAGATAATAAAAACTAAAGTTAACAACAGTGCGTTGCTCAAGGAGTGATACCACAGTTCAAGCCAGAGAAGGACCGCATCAACTTGCCCCTCCTTCTGCTATACATAGATAAATCCATTTTTCACTGAAAAAGGCAGTGAGATATGAGGATGCATCAAAGCATCAAAGCTGAAGTTGAATACGTGTTTCTGAGCCATGGAAAAGATTCCACTGTGTACGGGACTGAGTTTGCTTCAAGGTGAAGATGTAGACTTGTAACTGATAAGTGTCTTCCTCTCCTGTCTCTAATTTTCCAAGATGTGTTTAACTTATAGGTTAATTAAATCTGTAAGTGCTGCAGGTTTTTTATCATTCAACCAATTTTAATGAGGAATATGAAGTATAGAAAGGGAGAAAGTCGTGTGTGTGTGTGTGTGTGTGTGTGTGTGTGTGTGTGTTTTCATGGATGTAGGGTAGAAAAACTGGAGAAATGAATCTACCCTAAATATAAAGGATCCCATAAACCACATGTGTGTAAAAGAATGAATTGCGTATATCCAAGTGTTTTCCTTGAAATTCTGTAACACTGTAGTTAACCATTGAAAATGTCCAGTGTGGTAGGAGATGTGTTTCACTCTGTTCATACATTCTTTTAGTACTATACCCATTGTCCAAAGACACAAAGCAAACAGTCTGTGCTCTGGGGACACGCAGCTTACATAGGCTAACTTTCCAGATATAGATCAATACATTTTGAGGCACAAGAAAGAAAGAAGGAGACTCCACTTCCCCCAACACTTCATTCTCCTCTGTGGTTATCACGCTGCTGTATTCTAGGTGATGATGATTGTGTTTAGCTTAGAAAGAACATGACCCTCACCTCCTGAAAGCTAAGATGCAGAGCAACACAGGCAGGGGTGTGGCCTCAGTACTTCATCCCAGCCACACCCCTAATGACCTCTCTTTCTCTAGCTAGGCCCCTCCTCTTAAAGGTTGCACCACCTCCCAATAGTGCCTCGGCTGCTATGGAAGCCTTTATTTAGTGTGAGCCTTTGGGAGATATTTGAAATCCACACTAAAGCCACACCTTTGGTTCTATTTCTAGCACATGTCTAGATGCATGCCTTCTCGGGCCTTCTTTAGCCTTCTATGAAGTTCAATAGTGTTGGTAAAACTTGCCACTTGAAACTCAGGTTTCCTCAAGGAGGTTCGATCCCTGGCACCACAAGCTTCACAGGCCCCACCCCCATGCACACTGAGCCAGCAACCAAGTCCAGGCATGGTGGCACACACCTGTAATCCCTGTACTGGGGAAGCTGAAAACAGGTGGATCTCGAATCTGAGTTGCATAGTGAGACCCTGCACAAAATACATTTTTGTTTTAATTTTAAAAAATAAAATAAAAACATGCCACTTGGAACCTGAAACAACTAGAAAACAAGCCCACTCTCTCATGCACCCATACAGTACTTATCAAGACCCAGAAGCTGGTACAGACTCTCTGGAGACTGCGGAGGGAGGACTTGCTGGGGGAGGTCCAGACACCAGGTTGTGTCAGCCACGTGACCTACACCTCTGCAGCTGACACGCCTTGGAAGCAAATGAGATGACTTTTTTCATATTCACAAATAAACAGGATGGCCACTTTCTTCAGGCAGACTTACACTGTTCTGGAAGTAAAATGTTTCTGTCCCAGGAGCCTTCAAGCTGGAATCCTCTCCAAGCCCAGGTGTGCTGGATACGATGGTTCCCTGAGACAAATTCCCACCTGAGGGGCTGACGTTACACTTCCTATTCAGAGCAGGAGACAAATTCTAACATAGCTCCCAACATCCCATGGCTTTCTTGGCAAAGCTGATGTATTTAGTGTTGTTCAAAAAAAAAAATGCTGAAACTCCATTTAGAACTTAGCCTATTTTCTCTTGAGAGACCATACAATGCCAAACACAATTTTTGATTCTATAATTGTTCACATGCTATTTTGGGTCCTCTTGCTTGAAACAAGGATTCATTTTATCTTATTTTGCTCTAGTACCTCTCTCATTCTTGATGTTCAGATCCTTCTGAAGCTGTTTATATTGTTTGTCCCAATTTAATGCTGGGGAGAAGAGACTGATGGCAAACAGAAAATTATGGAGATGAATCTCTTCTTGGGGATGGATTTAGAAGAGGTAGCCATTGGAACAACCTTACACAAGAAAAGAAAGGGCAGTAAATGACACAAACATTAGCAGTAAATTAACAGCAAACAAGGTACAAAGGGACAAATAGAGATAATAAATAAAAGAGCTGGTTTAGAATAATCTTGGGAGAGTTCTACAAACACACTGTGCAGGTTATCAAAGCCAGTGTGGGGTCTGAAGATGAGCAGAGAGTCTGAGCAGAGGCCAGTGCTCTGGTGAAGTGACCCTAGGGCCTGCGTGGCCCCCTAGTGCTGTGTTCCGCCACGGGTTGCAGGCAGAAGCCCCTGCTTCACTGGTTCGTGCACCCCGTGGAGCCAGGGCCCAGCCTCATGCATATCCCTGGACAGATGGTTTGTCCATTCTTAAAATCACATAAATCAAGAGCTTCCTGATATATTGAAACATTGTTTGGGGAAAATGTTAATTCCAAAGATGCAAGTAGGCACTTATTCACACACGTTGTACCATAGACCAAAACCTTTACTTCGAGTATGAGTCATTCTCTGATTTTCTTAGATTAACCACACTTGTGACAGCTCATTTCTGATTACCAATCTGGGATTTCTTACAGGAAGTGAGAATTTTGAACATTTCTGCAAAGCCGGATGAGTGCAGAGTCTTTCCAGGCTCTTCTACATTTCCTGCCTTGACCTGGCCCTCGTCCATTCGGTTGTCTTATCCAGGGATTCAAAAACATTCAACCAATTTTTCACAGAAATGACTCTGTTGGCACATGGCTTTTCCAAAGCTTGTATCAGGTTTCCTTGGAGACTGTAGACGATGTCACAAAGCAACCAATATCCAACAATACCAGGAATGGATTTCTTTCTTTTTTCTTTTCTTTTTTTTTTTTTTTTTTTTTTTTCATTTACACAATCTTAAAACCCCTTTAAGTTTGGGACAAGAACAGTACATTTTTATGCTATCCAAGCATGTGTGTCTGTGATGCACAAGGATCACACTCATCCTGGTGTACGCACACACCACATTGTGTTTGTACTCTGATGTGGTGAATGAACCCACACAGGGGTTCGTTCAGTTAACTTAGCAGCACAGCTGCCCCTAAGCGGACTCTGACTTTTTAGGCTCATTTCTTGTGGAAGAGCACTGTTGCCCAGAGGAGGGACACAGTTGCCACATGCTCGGCAAGTGCCACAGCCAGACCAAGGACAGCAGGACACGGCCGGCCCCACTCTGGCCCCACCAGCAGAGGCGGCACCCACACCCAGCCCTCACCATGCACTGTCCCTGTAGCAGCATCCGTGTGCTCAAATATGTAGCCCACCTGCCCGCCTCTGCCTCTTGGGGCCCCGAATTTCCCACTTTTGCTACCATGAAGCACCCCTAGCTGGTGCCTTCTTGCTGTAAACCCTGAACATGTGCTTACTGGGTTAAACTTAGAAGCTTTCTGTGCCAAGATCCCAGCCCTTCGGCCCAGCCTCTGCCCACACTTTCAGGCTTCTGTTGCTTCTTGGGTCCTGTGAGGACAGAGGATGGAGACTAAGGAATGGTTTGCAGTCAAAGAAGGTTGGGTACCTTGCATCTGCGAGCTTCACAAGTGACATCAGGACTGTCTGAAGTAGTAGTACCTGGGTGTGAGACCTGTCCAGGGTGTGCAGTGACTCTGTGGACAAGGGACCCTCATCCTGCCTGTGGTGCACAGCAATCAAACCGTATTGAAGTTTCTATCGATTTTCACTTACCCCTGAAAGTAAAT
Source organism: Octodon degus (assembly GCF_000260255.1). Taxonomy (NCBI): domain Eukaryota; kingdom Metazoa; phylum Chordata; class Mammalia; order Rodentia; family Octodontidae; genus Octodon; species Octodon degus. Next base: position 691,957 of record NW_004524775.1, on the reverse strand, counting down.
TTGGGAAGTAAATGAAGACATCAGTGTCACTTGAAGTCAGGGACTTGTACAGCCTTCCACTTGTAGGCTGCTTTCAGATGACCCCAACCAAACAGAGCGCGCCACCCGCCTCAGGGATGCAGAAGCCAGGCTTCTGCCGTGTGTCATTTTTTAAGTGGCCTCGCCAGTTGGAGCGAACCAGTGTGCTCTTTCTACTTTCTGTTTTATTTTACCTTGACTCTCATTTTATTAAAAATATGATATAGAAGATATAGCCGTTAACTTAATTAAGTTTCCTTATATCTGAGGAAGTTCACCGAGTGCTCGAGAAAATCGAGGCGTTATCACAGCTAAACAGATGTGGAGTTTCACTCTTCCGTATGCACCATCAGAAGGGCGTATTATACATAACCACTGCTTCTTTGTAAACAGTATCTCCCTGGTATGTCTCATAAGCCTTTATCTCTTCCCTCCTTCCCTACCGGGTAATAAAGAATAGGTTCTGCTCTGGCCGTGAGCTCCGTAAGGTCTGCACATGTGAGACAGGACTCTGAATGTCACATTTCTGTCTTTCCGCAGCCCCTCGTCTTCCCACTCAGTCTACCACTGCTGCTTTGGCACTAATCGGTACTCATAAATTCCTAATAAACTTAATCTATCCTCTTTCTTCATAGGACCCACTTTTTATTAGTATCCCAAGGAGAAGAAACTGGGAACTAAAATACTGAAACTAAAACCCAGTTCGCGCCACCACCCCTTCTCCTGCTGAGCATCAGCGAGCGCCGCTGAACCCACCCTTCTCCTGCACACCGTGTCCGGGTCCCGGCCCTTCTCCGAGCACGCACTATTTCCTCCTTGCCAGGACTCGCGTGGACGCGTTCATTTCCCGTCTCCCACTGCCAGTGAGCCCTCAACTGGGCAGCGCACATTCACTGTAGAAACGCCAGGCTCCCCCCATAAGAGCCTGCCTGCTTTGGGACCCTTGTCTTGGCTAACGATCCCAAGGTAGCCCAGTATCTGTGGAAGCGACGCAGGACAAAGCACCAAGTCTGAAGCTGCAGTGGTGTAGCGCTGGCCAATGACCAACCACAGCACCCCTTAAATCGCCTTTAGGTGACTGATAGCTCCTAACACAATGCAGATCGGAAATAAATAGATATCATACTCACCGTTTAGGGAATAATGACAAGAAAAAAAGTCTATGTGGTTGTAAGGTAGACACAATTTTGTTTATCATTTTGTGTGTGCAGTTGGTTGAACCCAAACACAAAAAACCTGAGAGGAGTCCATGGATGCCGGTGCCATGGCCGGAGAGACCAGGGTACCCGAGTGGGGCCAAGCACCATGCACCCTGCTCTGACTCCTCCCCTGATCCCCTCAGATGGCCAGAGCTCGCCTGGCTTCCTCCACTGACCCCCATGCTGTGCTCAAAACCAAGGCTGCCTGCGGCTTCCCCGCACCCTAACATCTTCCCCATCCCACGCCCCTTCACCTGGCCACAGGGGGACAGGGTTCTTCGCTCCAACCCTGTGTTGACTGTTGCTCCTCTATCATGCTTGTCCCTTGTAGGAAAGTTGTCCTGCTCTTTCTGTCTCCGTCCCTCTCCTCCCAACCCCTGCTCCCCTCACCCCCTTGTCTCTCCCATCCTCTCTTCTCCCCACCGTCCAGCCTTCTATACCCAGCTTAACAGTTTCCTGTGTCAGCTGTTCTCTGAGGAGTTCATGAGTGCCCAGTAGTAAGCGTGTGCACGGCTTTGCTCTGGTGTCTGTAACACGCTGTCCGTGCGGGCCAGGAGAGCATTTGTTGGTGGGCACGGGAGGCTTTCTTTTCACCAGGATGAGCTCACCCCACCGCTCACCAGGGGCAGCATGGGACTATCAAACGAGTGGACAAAATTCATAAAAACAATGAATGAATGAATGGGCAATACTTATAGACAACTGTCGTTACAGGAAAGCTGACTTGGGAGTTACTTTTCGGTGTGTGTCACACTCAGTCTTTCTACCATGGCTTTCTGTGTCCTCAACAGGAAGCCACTGCGGGGGGACATGAACTGGGGCCCCACCCTGTGGCAGGCAGCTGACACATGCCAGCTGGGTGAATGACACATGATTATTAAAAATTTGACACAAAAGAGATTAAAGAAATCATCAATCAAGCACCTGTAAACAATGGACAGTCTAATCCAATGCATAGTTTCATAGAAAAAATAAAATAAAATTCCTAACCCCTACCACAAACCTGCATTTTTTTTCATGATAGGCAAGTTCTCTGCCACAGAGCTACAACCCCAACTTCTTCACAAATATTATATTCTTAACAACCTCAGTTTCATGACATCCGAGCTCCATTTCACAAACTAATATTTAAGAGACAGTACTGTGTGCTCAGGAATATTTCCCAGATGATGGATCAACCACTGAAAAAAATATCCACGGAAGGAAGCTCACTTTTGGTGTTTACGAGATGGCATTTGATCAACAGAAGGAAGAGCAGAGGAGGCACTTCCGGTAGGACAAACCTTCTCGTAAGGATGTACTGGAAGAAAGAAGTGCTGGTGTTACAGCTTAGGTACCATACCCCACCACCCCAGCTACTGCAGTGTGGGCCCCTGCTGTTGGCAGGTGGAGCTCAGGAAGGAGAAGGTCACTGGACACCTGGCCAGGAAGGCTTCTGTCCCTCCCTCGGCCCACCCTTCAGGGTCTTTGCTTCAAGTCTGCCCAGTCCAGAGCAACAGCCCATGCCCCTTGGCCAGGCAGTTTCTGCTTTGAAGCTGGCAACCTGGGACTGAAACATGAGATAAAATGAACTTTAGGTGCTGGTGTCCAGGATTTTGTCCCATCAACAAGGAAGGCAAGCAAGACAAGGGGGTGTGAAAGGACCACAGGTAGACAATGCGGGTATGGTTGGAACTACTGAGTTGGAGCTCTTCTTTCTTGGACAAGCAAGGTAATTAATGATGCTTAAGCAGCGAGGAGGTGAAGATGATGTTTCTTAGGGGGTTTTCAAGCTGTGTGTTGTGAATACCACTGTAGAAAGCACTTAAGCAGAGATACCAACAAAAATCTGATTTCAAATAAGACTTGAGGAATGGCTGCCAGATCAGAGAGGCAACCGTGACTGGATGACTTAGGAGATTGAGCAAGGGAGGCATCTAGAGAGCTGGTGGTCATGGCCCTGAATCTGCAAGGGAGGACCCCAGGGTCGCTGGGTCAGGATGAGTCTGCAGCTGACCAGGGTCTCTTCTAGAGGGAGCCAGGGAGGGGAAAGGGCAAGTCTGGCTCGTGGTTGTCTTGGGTCTAAGGAGGAAGCACAGCAGCAAGGACTGGAGCTTTCAGGAGAAGAGCATGCTGGGAAGCCAAATTTTGAAGCAAGTTGGCATAAGCAGTAGCTAAGGCTGGGAGGCAGCTGGTCTGAGGTTCCTGTAGGAAGGTGCAGAGAGGGGGGTAGACCATCAAAGAGAGCAGTGAAGAGGGGAGAGGAGGCACAGAAGAATGCGCAGAATGCAGGGCCAGCAAGGTAGCTCAGTCCACTGAGCTCCTGCTTAGGCAAGCACAGGGACTGGGTTCAATCCCTGGCACCACATGCTGTGCTGGCCCCCAC
>NW_004524775.1:636223-687180 GCF_000260255.1 Octodon degus | reverse complement strand
AAGGCAGCTTGCCAGTTTGTTTCTGCCTTCCCTTCCTCCATCCCTTCTTTTCTGTTTTTCTTTCCCTTTTTCCCTCCCTCCAACCCTCGTCCTCTCTCACTTCGTTCCTTCCCTTCCCCCCTCCTTCCATCCCTCCCTTCCTCCATCCCTCCATTTTTCTCTTTCCCTCCTGCTCTCCCTCTCACCCTCCTCTACTCCCCTACTTCCTTCCCTCCTCCCTCCTTTCCCCTTCCTACATCCTTCCCTGCCTATCTCCCTCCCTTCCCCCTTTGTTCCTTCTTCCCTTCTTTCCTCCTTCCTTTCTGCCCACCAACACTCAGTGGTCCCACAGCCTTAGCAACAACTCTTCTGACCCAGCACAAAGTCCCCAGCTCTCAAGGACAGCATTGACCTGCATGATTAGAACAGGAGGCTCAGCTAAGGAGCTGCTTTGTCACACCAAAGATGAATCTGGGCTGGTTACAGGGAGGCTTTATTTGGAAGGCTCCTGCAAGGGGAGATGGGATTCCTGCAGCCGGGGACTCTGTGACCACCCTATTTGCAAGTGTCTCCTGAGTTAGGCAAACAGGGCTTTGCTTTTATTTTTTTAAATTTTACTTATTTATGTATTTATTAATTAATTAATTTATTTATTTTGTGGTGGCACTAACATTTATTAGTATGTACCCTAATACAGGCTCTGGGGCTTGCCCATGGTACTCTTGATATATAGGGCCTGGATGTTTTGCTGATTCTTCTTGAGCAGTGACGCCAGGAAGTTGATGGCCAGATGGATGTTGTACACAAGCTCGTCATCCGTCATCTTCACGTGACCAACAGCCACAGCCAGGCACAGGAGCTTCTTCATCTGGAACTTGGTCGTGGACTTCACTTAGTCAACTTTGGCCACCATGTTTTCATGGCGGGTCAGCAGGGAACGGAACTTGCCAGCCTTATTGAGGCCGGCTCCCAGGATTCATGGGATCTGCTTTTACCCACAGAACCTAGTGTGGGGCAGCAGGGCGAAGGGCACTGTGCTCTGATGGAGTCAGGGAGGCATGAGGACAGCCTGCTCTCAGGAAGAGACTGGAGGAGGGGTGGGGGCAGGAGAGGAATTGCCTGGCTCTGCTTAGCAGGAACTGAGGTCAAAGAGCTCAGCGCCCCATCCACAAGCACAGAGTAGGGATCCCAGGGTCCACCCAGCGTTGTCTTATAGCACAGAGCACCCTGTGGCCCCCAAACCCCAGAGGAAGATGGCCTTTGCAGCAGATAAATGGGCAGGAGCTAGAGCCTGTACCTTGCTGTCCACAGGCCTCAGGGTCCAGTGGAGCTCGGCTCCTGGGTGTCAGCCCCTGAGCCAGGGGACTGTGCCCTGCAGTCACAGGGGTCAAGCGGTGCTGTTGGCAAGCGTGTTCTGAAGACTGCGTAATAAAAAGGTTCCTAGAGTTCTCTGAACCCCATAGCTTCTTGGCTTCTCAGTTATTCTTCTTTCGTTCCTGGGACAAATACCTGACACCCAGAATCTTCATTTTGAAGGAAAAGGAAAGGTTTATTTAGCTCACAGTTACTGGAAGTTTCAGTCCATACTCAGCTGGCTCCACGGCAGAGTGGCACATGGCAAAGAGCACCCTTTCATGGCAGCGGCAAAGCGCAGAGAGCAAAACCAAGTAGCAGCAACAGTGGCAACAGAGAGGAAGTCTGTCTCTCTTACATTGCATTCAGGCTCTCTACCCCAGGCTGGCTGTAGCACTCACAGCCATAATCCCAGCAGTACTAAGACCCATAATCCCAGTGGATCATGAGTTAATCTCAAACTCTAGAAGTTCCCACCCCAGGACTGCATGAGGCTTTGGGGGGACAGCTAGGCACAAATCATAGCACTTGGGAAGCCATGAGCTGGACAGAGGTGTTTATCTGCTCACCAGTATAGCTCAGGAGGGAAGCGCTGGCTCACTGTGTCACTGTGTGAGCTCCAGACTGGGACGGAGAGAAGCCAGACCAGAGGGCGAAGCGCTGTGGAGGTGAAGCTGCTTGCATCCAGCCCTGCTCCTGCCCTCTGCCCTCTCTCACCGCCCTGTGCCACGGTTTCTTCATCTGTATAAGGACCGAAGCAGGTGGTGGGGTTATGTGAGTTATGCCAGAGGAAGCCTCGAGAGCTGGCCGCACACCTGAGACCGAGCAGTCATCGCGGGGTGTGACACCCACGAGGACCTTCTTGTTCAGGGCTCCAACCCAACCTCCACCACCTCGGGGGCTTGAACTCATGGCTCCTGTGTCTGTGGCCGCCTAAGACTGTAAACTCCAAGAGAAACAGGGACCATGATGCTCAGATGAACTGCCGTATCCCAGAGCCCGTCACTGGTCCTGGAACTTCCTAAGGTATAGAATATATCTGCTGAATATATGCTAGTGGGTGGGTGGAAGGATGGATGGATGATGGGTTCAGAGGGAGGAAAGGATGAGTGGAGGGAAGAAGGGAGTGAGGAGAGTGGTACAGAGAAATGGAAGGAAGGCCGTGCGCACAGATAGTGGGAGGGGCATGCTACAATCACCGTGAAGGTGATTACCATTTACTGTGAAATACACTTTGCGGCAGGAGGAAGGGCAAGTGCCGCAGTGGGATCTGGCTTGCCACGGTCCTAATTTCTAGATGCCATTTTTTGCTCGGCTGTGTAGTCAGATGTTCAGATTCCGCCCACACACTGGAACCTGAGCCCCTTCTCTCTGCCACCCTCAACATAACACATGTGCTTCGCCCCGAGCTCCTCATGAGATAAGCCCTATGCTTGGCCACCTGTGCGCTTCTACTGGCTCGCCCCTGGCAGTGTGCGGTTTCCAGGAAGTGCCCTGCACCGCAGTATAGGCCATGGGGACCCGTGCCTGTCACCTTCCTGCAAATTCTTGCTTAATGGCTTCAAATAACATTTTTCTTCCGTGATTATTCTGAATAATATGGAATAATGGTTTCCACAACTGAATCAAAACCATTTGCTTTTGCAATTGACAAATTGTAGCAGATGAATGCCACCCCTCGCCATGTGAACGATTCCAAGCCTAAAAGGATTTGATCAACTGTGTTCTGCTCACGGCTGATTCGGAATTTGTTTGACTTGCCTTGCACCCTGTGGTGAGATCCACCTGTCCTGATGCCCCAAGCGACCTTTTCTCTTATTTGCAAAAGCCACGCGGGTCTTGCGTCTGTCACAATCCCAGCAAAAATGAGTGAAGAGCAGCTGCGGGGATCGCCGGGCCTCGCCTGCGAAGCGGCCCCTCCTTGAGTGCAGCCGCAGCTTGGGGAAAGGATGGGTGTGCATGGCGCCTGGCGATGCGTGGGAACGTGCGGTCGGGCGGAGGCTGCGCTGGCGGGAAGCACGTCGGGACCCGGCTGCGCTACCTGCTCCTTCTCACCCCGAACTCCACAGAGCTCTTGTCGGCTAAGATGAGCACCAGGGTAGCAAGCACAGAGCGGGCGTCCGTTAATTAAATCACTGACGTGTCAATTCGTTGTCCAGTTCTGCGCTGAGCGACTATTTGGCAGACGCAGAAAGGATCAGAAAAGCCAGTCCACAGCTTGAGCCGGGAGCAGGGTCTAGTTAGGAGATGAACCCCGAGCTCCTGAGCTGTCAATCAAATATCCTACCCCACAGGTTGGTGGTGGTTACCATAGGAATTACAATTTATAGGTTCCAATAAAAGCGCTTAGGAGCAGAACTGCACTGAATAACCGCTTTCATTCAGAAGGCATTTCAGCAGCCTGCAGGGCCTTGTTTGCTCATCCATCAGCCAGCCTCAGGCCTGTCACCTCAACAATCAATTAGCTAACTGAAGGTGCTGTCATTGGGCAGCTACCGAATCTATGATGCTCTTAAGAGAATCTAGTCCATTTTGGTGGGAGCAGAGTTTCTAAAGTCCTGATAATATAACATCAAATCACATAATATTCATTGCCAATGACCTTGCAGTGCTTGGCGAGATCGTATGTGACCCCGATGCTGCCACCGTATTTACATGTGGTGGACGCCAACTGGTGGTCCACTTACTACACCCAGCGGCACTGAGCTAGTGTAGCGCTGCGTGTGGGGGGCCACCTGAGGGTCATTACCAGCAGCAGAAGAGGCAGAACCGGAGAAGATATTGGGAGGGAAGCTGTTGGGGAGCTGTTGGAGGCTGCAGGTTCCCCTGGGCTGATCTGCTGGGGGACCTTGTCGTGCTGGCTTTCCTGGTGAACTCGGCTGTTTTCATCAGAAGGGCCGCTCAGGACCTTGCTGCTGCTGAGAATGGCTGCAGTGCATTGAAGGGGAGCGCTGGTGCATGTTTGAGCATCATTTTCTGGCTCTAGAGGGGAAGATGGTGCACTGCTCAGCCTCCTGGAGAAGCCTGTCAGTGGCTTTCCTGGGGGAAACACCAGAGGAGCCGGGGACCTCACTTGCTGAGGACGGCTGTGGTATCTTTGGGGGAGCTCTGGTGCTTGCCTTGAGCTTTGCTTCCTGGCTCTGGTTCAGATCCCCTGGCCTGCTAGCGCAAGTCCTTCATCCCACTGGCACAGACTTTCCAGCTCCACCCTGACCTTTGGGCCCGTGAAGCGGGTCTGCATGAGATGTTGTCGTGGGCTCTAGGCCTCCCGCTGGACTTGTGGGAGGCACTGTTATAGGCTCTAGGTTTTCACCTGGGCTCAGGCAGGATATTAGGACCCAGGCCCTGAGCTGCATTCTTTGGTATTTATGTGTGGACAGATTTCCTGCACTCTTTATATATGATTCTTTGGGTGATTTATTATAAAATAATCTTATAAAATATGTGTCTTGTATTGTGTTTGCCCCTTGCAAAATCCCAAGCTACAACGCCACATGAGCACAATGGATTTAAGCAAATAGTTTCTGGTCTGCAGTACTTTCCCAGTACTGTTTATGGCTGGGGTGTGGGGGTTCCAAATTCCTAGTTCTGTCATTCGTCCATGCAGCACAGTAGAAGCTGTGGTGGTGTGACAGTTCGCCGATCGCATCAGCTGGAGGAAGAAACCCAACTAAGTTGGATCAGCACGGTTGTGGGTGTAGCTGAGGGGACTCACTGGAGACAGAAAGCTCAGCCCAGGGAGGCTTGCTGCCACATGACACAAAAGGGAAAGGACAGACAAGCTCTTGGTGTTCTTCCACATCTGACCTGTGGGCAGCATCATAACCCAATCTTATAAATTGGTGCATATTTGTATATCTTGCATTAGACCGGTTTCTCTGCTTGGCACAGGCTGGCTATGATGTGCCTAGCGCAGTGGCTCATTCATGAGAACATGCAGACATGGTCCCTGCCCTAAAAGAGGCTTTTAGCTGGTCAAGGAGCAGTGTTCTCCCAGTGCTGGCCCTCCAAACAGGCCTCTCTAGAATGAGAGGTAGACCAGTTGGACCTGGCCTGGTCGTGGAGGAATGGGGACACAGTGGCACCTTGCTGGAGGATGAGGACACTTGCTGAGAACTGTGTTGCCAGGTAACTTCATCACTCTAGACAGGTGGGGCCATCATCATAGAGGTGGGTCCCTGTTGACTGGCACATCATTATGCAGTGCATGACTGTGTCACAGAGAGTGACCTGGAGGAGGGACACTAGGCTAAAGGGGACAAGGGCCTGGGAAGGGAGCATCATCCTTCAGTGCGGCTGGAGGTCAGGACAAGTGAGGCCAGGCTGGGACGCACACAGGCCTCCGATGTGGCCTGAGATGGGGAGAGGACTTGGGCACATTCGCCCCCTGGCAGTCTCTGTGGAGTGTTCTGCAGACTCTCGCTGACGAGAAGGGACGCCCTTGTAGCTGCCTGGTAGCAGCTCGGCAACCAAGAAGACAAGAGCTGATGCACAGAACGGAGGGCAGCGAAAGAAGCAGGGCAACGCGTCTCTGTGGAGCTGAAGGCTCAGGCTGTGCGCAGACCGCGGAGCCAAGCTGGCCCTTCCCAGGCCACAGTGAGACACGGGCTCAGCCCACTGACCCCAGGACAGGACGGCTGCGTGACCAATCGAGCCAGGCTTCAGCTATGCTGCTCCTTCGGGCCTGGGGGTGAAGCCCATGGTGGCCACGGGGTCAGAGCGCAGGACGACGCCACAGCTCCGCTCCGAGCTGAGGTTTCTGGACCACAGTCTGAGAGTGGGGCGCCGGCCACATGCTCCCAAGAGCGCAGCACACACTCTGCGTCTGCAGACCCCGGCCGGCCGGCGCAGCCTGGGCAGAGGTGGAAGAGCCCTGCAGGGCGGGCGGGCGGTCGGACCCTCAAGGAGGAAGCCTGCGGGCGGGCGATCACAGTGCAGACCCCAAAAGCTCTGTGAGCCGAGCCTTGCTCCAGGGGAAGACGGGCTCCATGCCCCCCGCCCTGGGCTGCCCACGGCCCCCCTTATGGCCCTCTTGCTTTCCTAGATGAGAAGCAGCCCAAACTCGGGGGCAGCCCTGCGGTTCCGGCGGGAATCTCTGGCGTCCAGCTCTTCCTGCGCGTTACAGCGGCGCCTCCTACCTGCAGGCAGAAGCGGTTCGCATGCTGCACCGAGAGCGCTGCCCTTCCTGTCAGCGCTGTGGAGTCAAATCAGCAGCGTCTGCAGGGGCCGAAGGTGTCCAGGTTGGTGGCTGATTCCACCTGACCTGGGCCAGCAAAGCCGCCCAGGGCAGCCCACAGGCCCTGCGCTTCGGGACCCTCACGCTATGGGAAACAGAGCACAGACCAAGCGCGAAGAAGCAACTGCGCGTGCGCCCTCGCGCCTGGGCCAGCCTTGGGGCGCCGCGAGCCGGCACCTCCGGACGCGCCCTTCCAGTTTCACATCCCTCTGACCAGGCTCAAGGCAGATGTTCTCAGGGCACTCGCGGTGGTACGTGAGGCACTGCGGGGCTCGTCTTTAATTCCTTTCTTTTTATTAATATGCCTATGATGCACCATGAATGCGTGCGTGGTGGCTGGCTGGCGGCACCGTACAAGGCACAAGCTAACTCTTCATGTGTGTCCTTTGCCCTCCCAAGCTGATTTCAACTAAGGAACAAGCAGAGAGGAGTGGGGGGACAGCACGGCTTCTGACTCCTGAAATGTGTGGTCTGAATTCTGTAGGAGGCACCGCCTGGGACAGAAAACCGTGGCACCACTTCCTAATAACCCTGCGAACCTCAGGGCGAGGGGCCCTCGTGTGCTGCAGTCTACGCCAAGTGCATACTTTTCAAGTGGAGCAACGGTGACAAGCTGGAGCATGCGCTTTGCCGCTGGCGTAGGTCAGCGCCTCCTCCCCAGCCCCAGCTGCCCCCGCAGGGGCCGCCTGAGCTCCTGGAAATTAAACTTTACTGAGCAGGTAAAATACAAGTTCCATTTCAAGGAGTTGTTGCAAAAAAAGAAAATAAAATATTTCAAGTTTGATTATATTCAGTACATGTTGCAATAATATCTTGGATATATGGGAGTATAAGGCCTGTATTACTATAATTGGCTTTATTGCTTTCTTTTCTCTTTTTCTAATACTGTACAGGAAATTTTAAAACTTTGTATGTGGGTTGCACCGTATCTCTAGTAGCTTGTACTGGCCTGTACGGCTCGCCAGTTCATGATGAGTACCCAGGTGCCGCGGGCCCACTGCCCCTCACTGAGGAATCTGGGTCCCGCCAGACCCTGCCTGATGTAAACCTGGTGGAGCTGACTCCAGCAACCATGTGCAGCAAGCTTGGTGGCCCAGGCAGGGGCTGTCCACACTTCCAAGTCTCCCCCCACAAAGCCACCTGCCCAGAGCTGTCCACAACGACCAAGAAAACACCTCCTCCAGACCCTTCCCAGGTGAAGCCCGGCACACGCAGCCCCTTCCTACAGCAGGCAGGGTCAGGAAGGCCAGGGGGGACAGGAAGGCCAGGGCCTCCAGTAGCGTGGGCCACAGGGCAGGCACAGCCCGGCCACACCTGGGAAGGCCTCTGCTTCCAGAAGAACGGCAGCTGCCACCTCCTTCTACTCATGGCTCGTCCTGTGTCCATCTGTGGCTGAAGAGATGTGGGTCAAACATGCTGTGACCATGTATTTGCCACAGGGCTGCAGGCCTGAGGTCCCAGCATGACCTAGACTCTGCCATTGGGCCAGCTTTCTGGAAATGCTTTTCTATTACTAAAAGCCCACGTAATTAAGCCTTGTTGGTCCAGAAGCATGAAAGACTAAAAATTATATACCAGGTCTGACAATGCAAGGAACAAAGGGTTTTCTCAAAACGAGCAGCCCTGCTTCCCAGGAAGGGGACCGTAGTGTCACTCCATCTGTTCATTTATTAAGGAAAAATCTTTATTTCTAAAGAACATTTTGTGATTTTCTCTGCAAGTCATTTTTGGGAATTAAGAAATTCTACACACTTACACGTGTTGTTACAAACGCATATATGCCTACAGTCAGACCTATGTCTAAGCTGTTCCTTATTGTTCGACATGTATCAGTCATCCCCGACACCCTGGGCACTATGAATATTGTAGACTTTACCCCATGAAAAGAACTTCTGTGTGGATAAAAATGGTGCTGTGCTTGGTTATTTTCATAAATATTAAAATAATATCAGCTACTTGCTCAAGCAGTATAAATACTTAAAAGAAATTTCAACCTGACCAACGAATGCTGGCTTGCAAAATAACCACAAAACACTCAGAAAAAGACCTGAGCCCCATCAGAGAGAGGAGCTGCCCGACCACTGCCCGGGCCTGCAGCCCTCGGCCTCGACAGTCCCGGGTCTGCACGGAGCAGGCCGCTCGTGCTGTCCCAGTAAAGGAAGACCTTGCTTTCCAAAGAATCCACAGGATCCTGCAGGCTGGAGCCGCACACACCCACCGCCTGGATCTTCTGGTTTATGTGTCATTCCTAACAACATGGAAGGAAAACAGCCAGGACGCAGACAGAAACTCTGGCGGCTGTGCCGACAGGGCCACTGGCTTCTACTGTAGCAGGTGACCGCCAGGACTCGATGTAGAGATGAGTGTGTGGAAGGCAGGGTGACAGTGATTTGGAGGGCGTGCTGGCCCTGAGGCATGACTGAGGGACTGCGTGTCTTAAAATGAGGAAGACGTGTGTATAAATGAGGCTACACATAAAGTGTACATACGATGTTTATGATACAATGCTCGTGTTCTGCTAGACCTCTTCTGCACATTTCCTCCCAGTACAGGGCTTCTCTTTTCTTTTTAGTGGTGTTTCAGTCAGCTGCAATTTTAAATTGTGATGATGCCCACTTTATCATTTCCTTATTTTTAAATTCTCTTGTTTTATTTTAGCAGCTCCTCCTTATGCCGCTAGGCTGTCCTAAGATTCCAGGCTCCTGGGATCCTGCAGCCCTTCTGCAGGGCAGCTGGGATCCTGCAGTGCGCACCTCCCCCGCCTTCTGTCATTTCTTGAAACAGTGTATTTTGTGCTTTAGCAGTGTCAAGGGCAGAGATCCCTGCCCAGCCGGTCCTGCAGGCTCGCAGCTCAGGAGCCAACACAAGAGACAGCCCACGAAGAGTGTCATGTTTCTTTGGGTAGTAGCCTACAGCACAAGGACATCTTCAGACCCAAGGCCCGAGGACACAAAGTGCGTGTTCTCGTTCTTCTTGATCTCTCTGCATCAGTCCCTCCTTCAGGGGATGCAGTGGGATCTCTTCTAGCATGGGGGTGGAGTGCTATGACCTACCGTCAAACCAGGTTAGCTGGAGAGTTTCGCTACGGTCAACTTCCACACAGCAAGGCAATGGAGATTTAGAGGACAGATCTAGGCTTTATGGCTGGCTTTGAGGAAGGGGTCCTGGCTGCCAGGACCCACCTTGGGGAAGAGGAACATTAGCTTCTCTGGCTGGTATTGGAGAGGATGAGGGGTGAGCGCCAGGACGGGAGAAGGCCAGGCGCATGCGCTGCTCGAGCCTTCCCTGGGGCACCACTTTGGCTTTCCTTTGGTGCAGGGACTGGACACAGGGCCATGGGGGTGCTCAGCGTACGCTGCACTCCTGAGCTATAGCCCTGGCCTCTGGGCTATCATTTTCTGAGTCCAGTCATGTCTGTCTTTGCCAAGGTTGTGCAGATATTCCACATTTACCTTGAGACTTTAGAGTGTCACCTTATATTATGCTCCTCATTCATCTTAAGTCACTGCTGTATGTGCATCTCTGAGTTCCGGCCCTGTGTGGGGGCAGCTCCCTGCACTACCCAAGTCACCCTCCCGGCTCTGCCATACACCAAACGGTACATGCTCTCAGTTCTGTTTCCATACTCTTGATCTGGGTCTGCTGACACGGTGTGTATACTGCCTCTTATTGTGGGAATATGACTTTAGTTCACAGTCTGCCATTGCAAACTGTATACAGATGTTAAACGCTGCCTAAAATTTTGTTTAGTTAGCTCTCCCTGATCTGTTAGTTTTCTCCTCCTTCCACTTCATCCCCAAGGATGAATTCATTGTGGATCTCTCTTACCTGGGAAGAGCTTAAAGCGGTCTACAGCTTAGCTACATTTCTTTGTGACCTTACCTCCTGGTCCTGCTCAAAAACAATGGTGATCACCCCATCCTTGGTGTCATAGCTAAGCTGTACGCTTCCTCTTTGTGACCATGAGGGCAGTGCTTTCTGCGACCTCCTTCGCACCAAAACTGAAGCTCGTGCAGTCCCCGTATCCGAGAGGCACAGCTCCACATGGGACAGCCTGCTCTAGGTGGTAGCAGAGGGAGGCAAGCAGAGGCTGTTGGCAGTGCGCTCTGAGGACCGAATTGCTTTCCCTAAATCCCAAAGAACACACCTTTGTCTCCCAGGAGCACAATGCTAGACACAGCTTCCTAGACACAAAGATCGACTGAGGGCAGTTTCTCCATCCACAGTCTTGGACCAGAACCTAATGCCTGTCAAGTGCAATGAAGGCAGATCCGTACTTCCTCACCAGGGAGCTTGATTATCTTTTGCAGGAAGCAAATCAGAAGCCAAATCAACTATAACATTCCCCTTCGGGCTGTGTCCTTTCCCAAGAGCCGGAGCAGACACATCTGCTTCCGCCGAGCTCAGGAGAAGGCTCCAGATGCCAGGAAAAGAAGAGAGGAGCCCTGCGCCTTGCGTGGCCCTGGGACCGAGAGCAACATTGTACATATTGCCTAACTTTTATGTGAAGAAAACTGAGGTAGTTTTGCTGAAACTAGTACTGAAACGCTCCTCTTGTACCCAGAATCGATCTCACAGTCTTCCACTTGCCGGCAGATCCACACTTCCTCACTTAGCTGTGCCGCGGAGCTAAATGCCTGGCACCTGACTCTCTTCTTAAAGCACCAGTCCTGTTTCTTAGAGCCCCGCAGTCCTGTCCCTGTTAGGTGCAACACTGTCTCCAGCACCTTGAGGCCTGCTTTCTGGCTTTGTCTGTTGGTTTTCGAGGCACAGAATTGAATCAAGGCCCTCCACGCAGAGCTGTACCCACAGCTCTTCTCCTGTCTTTATTTTGATGCTGGGTCTCCCTAGGTGGCCGAGTCGCCCAGCCTGGCTGGGGACCGGTTTGTTCTCATCCTGACCTACTGAGAGATGGAACGAAGAACACAGATGGCGGTGCAGCTCGCCTGGGCCGGCCCCACTCGGTCCTCAGGAGACACTGTCAGAATCTGGTTGCCATGAGGAACTTTACTCATTTTGAAAATAGAGTAACAACAGTAAAGAAGCAGGAAAAGGCGTTGAGGGAGAGGAAGGAAGATCAGACCACTGTGGACAGCAGAGAGAGCTTGACATAGAGGAGAAGGTCTGAAAAACGGGTGCGGGACACACAGGGCACCACAGAACGTTGCCTTGATGAGGCGCACACTCCACCGTGACAGCGTTTGGGGTTGGCAGGGCCAAGCGTGGGACCCCAGGGCCGTCCCCTGGGAGAGCTGTGTCGCTGTAGTTGCCCTCTCTGCCTGGGCTGCTCAGACAGCTTCCATCAGTGACAACCAGGAAATATTCAGAGAAAAAATGAAAATAGCAGCTCAACAACAAAAAGAGTTCAAATAAGAAAGTATGAGAGACAACAGCTCCTGTAGCACTTTCACTGTACTCAATGTGATAAGTCATTAGGGATGATTTATAGCATGTAGGCGGATCTGTGTAGGTGCTTCCTGGAAAGCACCTGATCTGCCACAGATTTCAGAGGGCAGAGGCTTCCCCGTGGATATGAAGGACAGCTGCACGTGCCTCCCTCCTCGGTAAGCAGAACCCCACGAGGTCCCAGACCTCTGTGCCCTGTACTCTCCTGAGATAAGAATGCATTGTATTACAGATGGAGATTACCAGCTGAACACGCAAGCCCTTTAGTGACTCAGTTTTCCTCCCTAAAAGTGGAAGCTGGAGTTGGAAAGCTTAGAAAGGGCTTGAGGAGCTGCTCCTGGTTTAACCTGGAGGAGGCCCTGTGCCAAGAATGAGGGTGGCCTTCCCAATCCGGGCAAAGCCTCAGCAGACACCGTCAGGGAGCTCGGTCCATACGGAGCAGAATCTGCCCTTCAGTGAGGTAGAAATTGAGCTCTTCAAGTGCCCTTGGAGTCTTGTTTCAACCAAACACAGAAGGAGAAAGCTCAAGTGCCATGAAAGAAGAGCGGAAGAATCCTTGTGCTCCTGGGGCCAGGGCCCAAGGAGAAAAGCCCTGCGCGTCTTTCTCTGGCCTTGTTGTACCAGGACTTCTGATCTACATAACTGAGAAAAAAAAATGTGTACTGTTTAAAGCCTTGAAATTTGGGATCATTTTTTACACAGCAATAGGAAATCGATACAAGTTCTCAAGCCACAGAGGTGGGTACACAACACGCAGATATGTTGGTCGGGAGGACAGGAGGGCTGAGCCCGCAGAAGGGAGCTGGAATGCAGACACGGTGCAGAGGAGAGGGAGACCCCAATGGGGAGCTGGGGAGCTGGTTCCTCAGGTGGGTGTCCAGGTGCTTTCTAAAGCCTAGGAGTCCATGGCGACCTCAGGAATCCACGTCTGTGGAGGCCCTGCCTGCCTGGGAGGCCACAGCACAGAAGGCCACGCTTACTGCTCACCCAGTTCTAATGAGTTCTCTTGTTGACCTGCTGTGTTCAGTTTAATTCATAGCCCAGCCTAAAAAGCATCAGGAAAGTCTACGACTTGTGTACACACGTGCACACACACATGCACGCACACACACCAGACATGCACACATACATGTGCACACACACGCGCACACACTGTCTTGTGGAGGCAAAAGCCACAAAAGTGAAAGCTCTGAGGTTCTGCAAGCAGCGAGGAGATAGAAGCCGCTGTCTCACCCAGGCGCTGCGCTCACCGCGGTCACCGTCACACCACTGTCACCAGTGCAGAGCAGACTTCACAAGGAGGAGGACACCTGACACTTCAGGTCCCAGCAGGCAGATCATGATGGTCTCCACTCCTATTTGAGAATGTCTGGAGTCACCCCAAGGGAAAGGATGACCTCCCCCAACCAGCACGGTGCCGCTGCTGAGCGCTTACCGGGGATAAGTGCTGAGAATGTAGACAATCACATACGCTCCTGCTGAGTCATGTCAACTTCACAAACAGGCACAACTGCCGCTCTGAGCTTTCTTCTAAGTGAGTAGGAGCCGACTTTCCCACTCCTGAAGGCAACACTCCCGAGAGGGTGTGCAGCCAGCCACCCATGCGAGTCTAAGGCCAGATGCCAAGGAGTTACTGGAGAATGCAGCCAGGCTTTCTGCGTGAAGCACGTCCTCCTGGTGGCAGTGTGCACTGCCAGCCAGCAGAGAGGTGCCCGGCCCTCGGACGCTTCGATTCTCCTACACGTCCCCAGGAAACGCTTGTGCCAGAGTGTAGACCAGCACTGTCTCCCTCCAGGCCCTTCTGTGCAGCCATCCTGACGCCAGGGCTACTGCCCATCTTGCCAGGGAGGAGCTCGCTGGCTACACCTACACTGGGGTGGCTGTTCCGGCCGCACACTCCGCCCTGTGCATCCTTTTTCTCCAGATGGGGCATCAGGGGAGGTCAACTCAGAAGCAAAGCAGGGCCCAGACTCAGAGCCACCTCACCTCAGGCACGTCGCACCTGGCTGCCACCTCCACCTCCCAACAACCGGACCCTCCCTGGCCCGCTGCCCCAGCGGCACCCTCCCTCCAGCCCCTCCTCTGTCTATGCCTTGTTTATGAAGCAGGTTCATTAATAACAAGTCCCCAGCAGTGGGGAAGATATCAGGGACGTTGTGCTGCCATCCACTAATAGGAGTCTGCACACGTGCTCCCCACCGTGTCCCGGGTCACAGCAGTGCCCTCCCCTCAGTCCTGGAGACAGACTGTGCACACGAGGGTCAACTTGTATGAAGCAGACTTGTTACAGGAGGCAGCAAGGGACAAAAGAAGACAGGGCTCCCTTGTGAGCCAGCCTCCCAAGGCTCTGACCATCGCCAAAGTCTGCCCTGGCTGCGGGATAGTGCCATGACTGCCCATGCCAACTCACTGCCGGCTAAGGCAGCTGTCCAGTCGCCCAGCTGTGGTTGCATGCTTCAGGGAAGCATGACCGCTGGGCAAAGCTTGGAAGGACATCCTGCTGCAGAGAGAGAGGCATACAACCGGGGCTATCCTGGAAGTTCCTCCCTCCTTTGGGATGTTGCACATTCTGCAGTTACTAGTTCAATCCAATATCAAATCTCGATGCTCAGGACAGTCAGAGGTGTGGAGGCCTTGCACCTGGCCGGGAAGCTGTCCTGTGCTCTGTGCTCGTCTCCAGATGCTCTCTGATAGTGCCCCATCTTTGCAGCTACATGGTGGAGCTCTTGCTGTTGCTGTTTTGGAGGTCTGATCTTAATTACGCTTTATTCTGAGGCATTGTGGCTTCTACTGAACTCAGACTGAAAAGTGGAGGCCTCCGGAGGGCAGCCTACCTTTCCCAGCGGTCTGTTCCTGCTGCTTTCCTTCTGCCCCCGTCTTCACTCTCTCCGCTCACACCTCAGCACCTCCTGCCTGCCCTTTCTCTCTCTTCATGGTAGAATTCTGTTTGCTCAAAGCAGAGCACCGGCATCTTGTGCTGCAGGAGATCAGCAGGCGGCCAGGCCTTAAATCTTGGACATTTTGGTCCTGGGTTTCTTAACCTTCTCTAACTAAGGGCTTCTGAGCCTATGCTGGCCAGCATTATCATTTTACTCAGCTGGGAAAGTCTGCAGATGCTACCAGCTGTTGGGTACAGACAAACGGGCAGCAGGTTCCTGGCAGTCCAGCGGGAATAGCTCTCCCTGGCCTTCTTTTGTTTTGTTTTTTGCAGTAGCCAAGTTGAAGTGGCTCACACTTGTGTCCACCGTGTCACCTCAGAACAGGTCCCTGCTCCACTCCTCAGACACCTGCTTCACACACAAGCTTTGTTCATTGTTCCCGTCACCAGTTCAGACCGCACCACCCTTTCACTCTTCAGCCAGGCCATCAGCAGCAACTTCTGCAGCCACGTGGTCCTCACAGGAGGAGGATGGAAGGAAGGAGGGCAGGACCCAAAGAACCACCTGGATACAGCGTGGAACGGAAGAAGTTTGCCTTCCTCACCCACTGGGTTCCCTGTTTGCTGCCAGTGAGTGCCCGGGAAGGAGACGTCGATCTTCACCTCCAGGTTCCTGGTCCCCAAGGAGCCCTAGGAGGAAGGCTGAATTCATCTGAAGCACCCGTCCTCCCTGTAACTCTGTCAGACCACAGACAGAGTCGTCCTGCCTGCCCCCAGTTTGCAGCTCGCTCCTTCAGACCGCCTCTTCAGGAGTGGGGGCGCACTCCTGAAACACCAGCGCAGGAGGCAGGTCTCTGAGTTCAGGCCAGCCTGGGCTGCAGAGCCCCGGGGAGGCCCGGTCTCGCCTCTGGGTGCCACAGTCGTCGGGTCCTGGCAAATCTGCCCCGCTCCAGCTTCCCCGACATCAGCGTCCCTGAGAACGGGTGAGCTGCACACGCGCGCAGCGCTGCTGAGTGGGCTCGGTCGCACTCACTCTCTGCCTGAAAACTCGCAGCCAATGTGCCTGTTGTTCTCCGCCTCTTGGTTTAGTCTAAACTGAGTATACGAAGCCCCCTGCTCTCAGAGATTATGGGCCGAACAGAGTGGGAAACACGCCTCACAGGCTCCCATGTAGGTTAACTGAAGACACCTTCAAAGCCACAAGGGGTCGGGCTGTAGAGTCTTCCACTGTGTGCTCGGAAGGCGGCATTTGGGTCCTTCCAGCCTCCGGCCCACGCTCCGCTTTGTCTGGGGTTGCTTGCGGTGTTCAGTACTGGGCGCTGCTCCGCTCTGTGAGGGAGAACCTGCCGGCCCTTGTTTCTGCGATCGTCGCTTTCTGCGGGGGCAGGGCTGCTTCAGCCCATCCTCCTCGCGGGCTGGGCTCCACTGGACTCAGGCGTCTCACCCACGGGAACCCACGCCCTCGGCACCCCCGAAATCAGTTCTCTGCAGGCACTCCAGGCTGCGTTTTCCTCCTGGCTCTGGACAGCCTTTTTAAAAATGTGTACCTTAGGGCCGGCCAGATAGCTCAGCTGACTAAAGCGCCTGCTTAGCCAGGCTCAAGGACCAGGGTTCAATCCCCAGCGTGCAGAGCGGGTCCTGCCCCACGGGCGCGTGGAGGATCACTATGAGTACGATCTGTGCAGTGAGTCCCTGTAGACCCTGTACTAAAATTTTTAAAAAGTGTACTTATTGTATGAATTACAGACCATTTTTTAAAAATTCCTTCTTGTGTACCCTTCAGCGGTGCATACACTGAAAATTCCTTCCTGACAGGAGCAACTCTATTTCACTTCTAGGAACTTTTGTAGCCAGTTTTCGTGCTACTGTCCTTAGCATTGCTTGACAGGAGATTGCTCTACCTCAGCCAGGGGCTCACGATGGGACCACGAGTACGGTGTGGCAGACGGGCCTGGGCAGCAGAAGCGGGGCTGAAGCCACCGATGCCAACCAGATGCCAACGCACAGTGCAGGTTTTGAGGACAGGTGGGAAGCCAGCTGCGTGCAGAGCAAGGGAAGAACCCCAGGCGGCTGTCTCTGAAGAGGAAGCTCCCCAGGTCAGCGGCCACTGGCCTGAGCTGCCCTCGTGAGGACATCTGTCCGTGCTAACTAGAAACTGGGCTCACTACGGGCTGGTGGAAAGGGCTGCCGGTCCCAGAATCCCACGCAGTAGTTTCTCCGACCGGAGGATGAAGGGGCTGAAGTGGGACGGGAGGAACAAGACTCTCGGGGTTTCATCCTAAGTTTCACATTGCTTCTCCTGAAACTGCTGTTTATAACACAGATTTTCATTATACAGCATTTTGTTTTACAAAGATTTGATGTTATTTTATCCTCCACTTAAGGATAATTAAAAACTTTTCACAGTGTAACCAGAAAGATAGAGCAGCTAAGGGGGGGGGGGGTGTTTGCATTTTTTCCGCTTTTTAATGGGAAACAGCTAGGAAGCAGCGCACTGTTGATTCTCCCGACTCAGCAATGTCCGATTAAATATCACAGAGCTAAAAATAAATCCCCACTTTGAGGATGCCCGATACTGTGGAATTAGTGACAAAACACTGCGGGGCCTGGGGAGGCGGCGTCTCCTGTGAAAGCAAAAGCTCTTGCTAGCGATCTCAGAAGGAATTTCCTCACCCTTGCTGATCCAGGAAAGTGGAAAACAAGTTTGTAAACTGTCTGTGTCCTTAGCCAGCCCAGGAATTTCCTAGGCAGAGCCTTAACAATGTAAGAGAAGTTGGGTGGGGGATGTTGCCAGTGGCGGTCTTTCTGTTTTGTCTTGTCTTCGTGTTTTGGCTTTAACTGTTTTTGTGGTACTGGGAATAGAACCCAGGGCTGGTTGTTGCCAGGCAAGCTCTGCCACTGAGCTTTAGCCCTCTTACATCTTAGCTTGATATATGGTCTTGGTAAGTCACTATCGGCTTGGACCTAGAGGTCCCTGCCTTAGTTACCTTGTTCTCATTGCTGAGACAAAATACTCGGCACCCTAAGTTAAAGGAGGAAAGGATTGCTTAGCTCACAGGTTGGAGAGATTTCAGTTCATAATCTGCTGGCTCCAAGGCAGGGTGGCTTGGCAGAAGGGCATCGCAGTGGAGAGACAGTGGCTGGCAGGCAGAAGGCAGCAAAGCATGCAGGCAGAGGGTGAGTGCGGGCCTTCCTACCCCTTACGTGCCATCCAGATACTCATAGCGGGTAGCACTCTTGCCCTGGTCCTAGCACCCTTGAGCCCAGCACTGCGCCATGAACCAATCCCATGGTATCACGATCTAGAGCCTGCCACCTCTGAAATAGCCCTGCCCTTGACCACGAGGCTTTGGGGGACACCTAGACACAGCCGGAATACCCCACAAAGCCTCGTGCAGTCACAGGTGGGGGTTCTTGGAGGGGCTGGATGCAGACCGTGTCATGCTGGGATCAAGGACTTGCTGCCGGTGTTGACTCCCGATTCGATGCTGGGCTTGAGGCTGCCTCCCTCTGGCTGAGAGCACTTCCTGCCCTGGGGGTGGGCCCTCGGGTCCCACGTAGGGGACGGAAAGAGGGCTGTCATTTACTGCTTGTCACTTGCTGCTTGCTGCTCTCTGCCTTCCACCTGCCTTGAAATGTCTGCAGCAGTTTGTAACCAAAAGTACAGAGATGTCTCAGAAGAAGTGATGCCAGCAAGAAAGAGCTTTATGTTCTGGGAGCTCCTGAAGATGTCTCAAAACATGGAAAACGAGGACTAAAACACAGGAACTGACCCAAGCTCAAAGGCGCATTCACCTCATACTGCAAGTTATGCAAGGAGAAGAAGGCAAGAGGCACAGATCACTCCTGGACAGCCTTGCTGGATGTTACTTTGTTTAGTGATGCAGAACTAAAACACTAATTCTCCAAGTTTTTTATATTTCATATTATGCTAAATAAACATCAGCTTTGCTGCTTTTTATTTCCTCATGCATGCATGGCATACCGAGAGATTTTAATATCTCCACAGTACTTCCTAAAGGTCCCAGGGCAGCCCCTCTGGTTACTGAGCTCACTCCGCAGGGACGTTTTTCACAACCCTGAGGACAGCAGGGGTGAGGACGGCCTGTGCTGTGCCACAGTAACACAGCTGTGTTCTGCCACCATTTCCATAAATATCCTTCATAGGGGGCTTGGTCCCAGGCCCAGGCACTAGCAGGGGTGGAGCCCTGGGTGGTGAGAGGAGCTGGGCGCGAGGTGGGGAAAGCCCACTGAATGCCGGGATAGGGAGGCGCGGGCTCCTTCCTCTGCCTCCGCCTCCGCCTCCCAACTTCCTCCACCAGCCCTTGCCTTCTTGTTCTGGCCCTGGGCCAGCAACCTCAGGCTAAGGCAGGAGCCCCATCACAGCTCTCCTCCTCTTGACTTGGTTCTTCCTGGTCGCAGAGGCCTGCTACGCACGCATTAGCGTGCACCGCTTGGCCGTAGGTGGAAAACGAGCGACTCAGTGCGGGCACCCTGCGTTGCCCTTGTCTGAGTCCCCGGGTACAGGCCTCAGACCCACGGTAGGCAGCTCGTCCCACAGCACTAGCCTGGGCCCAGGCCCCAATGGAGACACGGGCCTCCTCCAGTGTCCACGGACCTGCCCCTCCGACAAAGCTTCCTCCACGTTTGCATTAGTTAGGTCAGCTAAGTAATGCAGAAGACCACGTCACCGCCAGGCTCCAGGAACAGGGCTCTTACAACAAAGCTAAGCTGGACGTGATGGTGCAGCTTGCGATCCCGGCACTCGGGAGGCTGAGGCAAGAGGATCGATGCAACTTCAAGCCCAGCCTGGGCTATAAAACGAGTTCAAGGCCAGCCTGAGCTGCGTAGTGAGACCCTGGCTCAAAAGACAAAAAATAGAAATAAACACAGAAATGAGAGGCAGAACTCCCGTGGGCACCCAGGGGCTGCATGGGGAGGGGTCTCCCGAGCAGACAGGAGCAGTCACTGTGCAGAAATCTCATGAGCAGCACTGCAGTGGAGCGGACCCAGCGCAGCGGCGGGACTGCGCTCACTCTGCACCCTGCAAACTGTCCTGCTGCGACCTCACCTGAGTCTCCAGGCTGCTTTTCTTTCAGGTGCCGTCGGCTCCCTGCTGTGGCTGCAGAGAGCTTTCTCCTGGCAGCACCTGCACCCGTCTCTCTGCATTTCCCCGTCCACATTCAATGAGGAGGATCAAGCAGGTTTGCTCATTCTGTTATGAAGAGCCTTCCACCGCCAGAGGCTCTAGACAGACAGCGATCGGGAAGGAGGAGCAGGAGCGTGGGGCAGAGAGCCCGGCCGGCGGCCAGCGGCTGCACACCTTGGGCCTCACACGTGAGGGTCACAGCACCTCAGCGGGACCCACGCGTCCTCCAGAACAGTGACGTCCGTGCAGTAGCAGCCGGGTAAACACCTTCCCTGCACAGGCTAAATGAAGACTGGAAAATGTATTTTGACGTTCTTCAGAAAGTAAATTAAACCTCTCACTTGCCATTGCACTCATTAGCCATTACCTTATTAATAACAACGCATCTTCTGCTCCTTTTTGTATAGATTTTCTTTTTTGTTTTGTTTTGTTTTGTTTTTAATGCAAATGACAGAGGCCTAGCTTTTATAAACCTAAGCTTAACATTACACATTTAAATAATTGTCAAAACTTTACTAAGTTGCTAGCATCCATGCACAACTAGAAAGCAGCCTTAAATTTGTATTCAGCCAGAAATGCATTGCCATTAACGCACAGCTTTCATTACTAAATACTGAAAAAAAACGGAAGCTTTCTGTGGAGGACCCGCCCCAGCAATGTTCGCTTCACAGCAGGCGGACGCTACTTGGCTCGCGTTTCAAACACAACGGACAGCAGATCCACGCTGGCCTTAGAGTACAGTCTTGTCCTAGCGCTACTCAAGAGCCAGGGCTTACTCTGGATCACATTTAATAAAAAGCAAAGTGCATACTGAGATCACAGCAATTTTAAAGACAAAAAAAAAATGATCCTACTGTGTGGTCCCAACAATAGACTCAAAAGTCTATGACAAAGAGGGGCTCCAATGAGCCGTTTATAAATACTTTAGATTAGGTACAGTTATACTGAAAGTTGAGTTCATCTGAAATAAAAAGAAAATGTTCCTGTTAATCCTCAAATGGTGCTTGTTCTACTTAACGTTTCTGTTAAATGCGTGCTTTGAATGACTTGTTGTCCAAGCGTAGCAGCTGCTCCTTACATTTATTGTTAAGGACTTTAACTGTCCATCTTCTTCAACTTCTACTCTTTCTTGACCATTCTTGACAATTTTCTTTATTATCTTTTTTCAAGTAGATTCCTTTTAATATTTCTTGTTATATAACTTTTCTTATTCACCATTTTTTATTGGTCCAGAGACAAAAACCAAAATACGAATAACTCAGAACGCACAATAACATCAGCACAAGATAGTAACTAAAACTACCTAAGCAACCAATTTGACAATTTTCTTTATGATGATTTTTCTACCATTAACGATTTTAGTAGAAGTTGGTATAAATTTGAAGGTACCCATCCTGCTGCCACCAAACTATGTGGATGAAAATGAAGTGAGGCCCCAATGATCCAGGGATCCAAAAGAAGTAAATCCTGTATCAAATGAAGAAAATCCACCTCCAAAGGATAGAAATCCACTGAAGGTGGAGCAAAAACAGCCTGTACCATAACTTCTGCTTCCACAGGGAGCCCTTTAGTTCCCAAAAATGTCTTCAAATGGGTCTTCATTACCAAAAGAAGTCAAGTGAAAATGGGTTCCTTCCACCAAAAAAATTCCCCAAAGATGACTTCTGGGTTCTGGAATGTGAATCCAAACTCAAATGAACTGTCAAAGTGACGTGCACCTCCTCCGCCACCATTTAATCCTTCTTTGCCATAGTTGTCAAAATGTTCCACTTTTTAGCATCTGATGACCCCTCCTATGCTTCAGACACTTGTTTGAATTTTCCCTCAGCTTCTTTATTCTCAGGATTTTTATCTGGGTGCCCCTGTAGTGCCGGTTTCCGGTGTACTTTCTTGATGTCCTCAGGGGAGGCGTACCTTTGCACACCTAGAACTTCATAGTAATCTACCATGTTTGAACAGTGCTGGGACAAGTCTGAGAATGTGAACAACTGGAGACAAAAAGGAGGAGGTGTGCGGCTGGTCCCTCACGGCTCTGGGATGGTACATTGGTGGTGGCTGCGGTCATCTTCTGCTCCTTGACAAGCTTCTTGGATTCGTTACCCTGCAGATGAGGAGAGGTGGGCACACTCCAGTGCCTACCCTCACCCATACCAGGCAGCACTGGCCAGCAATTGTGCTTGAGTCATCATTTAGTAGCCAGAACCACCACAGAGACCAAGTCTTATATGTCGTTAGCAGCAAAGAGAAGCACCAATAATATAAACAGGATGAGAATGTTGTTTTTCCATTGTCTCTTTTTAGAAAATTATGGTAGCTACTCTAGCTGAAGCAAAATAGTCTGTCTGTCTCTGAGGTCTCTACCTGGGTCAACCCCGGCTGGTACAGAAAGGTAGCAGAAGAGAATAGAGAACAGAGTCTGTAGAGAAAAATCTTACAAAGATTGGGGGAGGGAGTGGTCAAGAAAAAATGATAGTAGCTAAAAGTCAAGGTGTATAGTCTTCTTCACTCTTCCTCCAATTTCCAGAAAAGTCACCATGTATGCAAAAATAAGGAGCAGGGTAGAACAGATATGGATGCACTTGACAGCATGCTAACATATGAAAGTATGATTATACTTTGCATCTGGGTATTATGCTGCTTGAATTTCTTCTCAAGACCTTCACAGCCTGAGGAACATGTGCTGTTTCTGTCTATGCTCCCAAGAAGAAGGAACTGAGGCTGGGGTAGATGTGATTTACTGGTGACTACGTGGACAACAGGACACCAGGAGATAGGCTGGTTATCTACAGGGCTGGGCTGTGCTAGAAAGGGCCAGGCCCGGCTGTACCCATCAGAAGTCAGTCCTGGCTCCCAAAAGAGCAGGTGGGAACCAGGCTGATGCCCCAAACCTGGGTTCTCTGATGCCTAATGTGGTCAAACTTCCATGAAATGCAGCTTCCTTCACTGCGAAATGGAATAAAGAGGTGGGCTTCTCTCTCGCCTGGTCATCTCATAATAGAAGGTGTTACAAATGCCCCATGTCATTGCCTTAGTTTTAATCAATCTGCTTAAAAGTACTTTAATGTATATCAGATCATGTTTTTATGAAAGAAAGTTTATTGTAAGTTAATTAAAAGGGTTATTATGTCTTAAAATAGTCAGTAGGTTTTAATCAGTTGTAGACCACAGAGAAAGCAGTTCTTTATAATGATGTTTTTGCTTTGTTCTTTAGTAACAGAGTATTTGTATAATCAACCACCACTATTGCCAACTTAATGACTACTGAAAATTAAGAGATTACAATTCACAGATCAAAACAAGAATAAGAGTGTGACACCTTGGATTTTAAAATACTAACAGTAAATAAGTAGGTCCATGACAGCTCTATGAAGCAAAAGGAAATTGGTTTCATTTGTAGGTAAATTGTAACTACAAAGGAGGTTAAAATTATCTTTTCCCAAGAAGCAAAGAGGTAACTTTAAATAAGGTCAAATGTTTGGCTTTGGTAATAAGAGCAAGTGAATTTACTCCTCTTCTTTTATAAAACTGCAGCAATTAAAATGACAAACCTCAAGAGATTGAAGATTCTCTGAGTCTTTGCAGAATGTGATGAAAGTCAAGCAAATGGACAGGTGCGCCCTCGTTGAGGACGAGAAGATTCAATCTTGCTAAGATGCTTGTTCTTCCCAATCACTCTATCGACCCACCGCGCCAGCAAACAAAGGCCAGCAGGTTTCCGGTAGGAGTCAGCAAGATGATTCCAAGATTCACATGGAAATGCAAGGGCCTGGAATTGCCAGCACATGTTGAACCAGAAAGCAAATGAAAGAACAAGACAATCTGATTTCAAGATAAGTGCAATAATCAGAATATTTTACTGATGGAGAGAAAGTTAAATCAAAGGAATAAAATAAGAAGTCCAAATACAGACTTACACTTTCACGGACAACGGATTTGGACAAGGACGCAGGGGCACTGGCCCATCACTAATGGCTCCGGAACAGCTGGAACCTCTGTACACAAGGTATATTATGTATGCACCTTATGCCAAAAATAACTACAGTGCAGCATACACAGAAGTATAAAACCTAACATGAGAAACAATCTAGAACATACGCAGGTGAAAATCTTCACGACCTTGGGTTAGGATCTTGGGTTACAAAGATTTCAGTATCAAAAGCACTAACTTTTCTCAATACATAAAAAAGTGAAAAAGCAGACTTTACCCCAATTTCTAAGCCTGTTTGTCAAAAGACAAGATATAGAAGGAGAGAAAACGTCTGAGATCATGCATCTGACCAAAGACATCTATAATATGTAAAGGACTCTATAAATCTAAATAATAAGAAAGCACACAATGCTATTTTTAAAAGCTGGGCCAAACTTTGAGTATGCATTTCACTGACGAAGATGTGTGGATGGCAAGTGAAGACGTGAAAACATGCCCCTCCTCCTAGAAGCCTCAGGGAAAGAAACAGCGCTATGCACGCCCCAGACGACTGAACTTGGAAGACCAGCTGCAGCAAAGGTGGGCCAGGATGAGGAAAAGCAAAATGCCTCCCCACATTTGCTTCATGGGTGCATCTCTTGATGGCCACACGAGCCGCTTCCATGATGTAGCTGCTGTGCCCTGTCGTAAGAGTCAGCGTAGCCACACTGACACCGGGTGTTTCTACTCAAAGATTTCTCAGCTAGATGCATTATTTTAAAATACAGTTGAAAACCTGCAGAATACACTGACTAAAAAGCCTACAAATCTAGTCTAGCAGCCCATGAACAAGGCCTACACAATGATCTGCTTTCCCTCCCAAAGATTTTTTTTGGGGGGGGGCTTAAAAGTGTTTATTACAACAACTTTCTGTGTTAAAAATCACACAATGGAAAAATGTGCTATGCAAAAAAGTGTTTCCCCAAGTCTCTCTATCCAAAATAACAAATACTAAATTTTTAAATGTGTTTTTCACCAAATTATTCATATGCCAATATGGTTTTTTTTCAAGATTATATGGCATTATGTGCCCCTCTGTTCCTTGCTTTTTTACTTATGTGTCTCAGAAATCTTTCTATAACTGCACATCATACAGGTATACCTCTTTATTTATTTTTTTTATAAATGCAATGAGATTTTACTGGTTGATACAAGAAGAGAGTACAATAGTGTTACAAGCATATAAAATATTGAAATAAAAAGTATGTGCATTATAATTAAGGTGAAACATTTTAAGAGCGGTATACATTTTGAATGCAGATGTGAGTCATACGTGAAAGCAATACTCTATACAGTCTTGCTTTATGCCAGGATATTTGAAGGACCCCAGCACTATGGGGCCAACTTCCAGTCTGAAAATATATAGGAATATTTTTCTATCAATCATTGGTTTCTATTGTCTTAATCTGTTATTTTTCATTGCATATTGAGTAAGTATACATCAGCAAAATAGTTCTAAGCCTCCCAAAGATTTTAAGACCGGCGATCCCACAGTCCTAGCACAGCCCCGGCACGATGTGAGACAGCACTGGTCATTTTCTCAGCACTGGGAGAACATCCACAACTTAGAGGAAGAGAAGTTTATTTTAGCTTCCATTTTCAGTCCTCTGTCAGCTGGCTCCCAGGCAGAGAGAAGATGGCGGAGGAGTGGGTAGAGGAGAGGTGCTCCTGTCATGGTGGACAGAAAGCAACAGGAAGGAGGAGGAGCGAGGAGGGAGACGGCTCTTCCCGGCCACACCCGTGGGATCGCTGCTTCTAGCCAGAGCCCAACTCCGGCAGCACACTCGGCCACAAGCCAGTTCAGCAGCACGCTACACTCCAGTCACCTTCCCCTCATGAGAGGCTTTGGGAGGCATGTCACACACTAGGCCATAGCAGTCTCCCCAGCCTGTAAGTCTCAGGGGACAGACTTTGCTGGCACGCATGGCAGTGTCCATGCCTGTTACTTTACTCCTTCCTGAGACAAAACACCCAACCCCCATTGTTAAAGGAGGAAAGACTTGTTTAGCTCACAGTTGACAGGAGCCAAGGCAGGACAGTATGGCAGAGAGGCTTCGCAGAGGACAAACAGCTGATAGCAGCTGCGTGCGGTGGTGCGCACCCATGACCCCAGCACTCAGGCGACTTAGGCAAGAGGACAGCCACGAGCGTGAGGCCAGCCTGGGCTACGAAAGGGAGTTCAAGGAGAGCTTGTACTGCATGCAAGACTGTGCTGGGGGCGGGGAGAGTAGAAAGAGAGAAGAAAAGAGGCAGTCCCTGGCAAAGCAGGGCAGAAAGAAGACAGCAAGCAAATGAGCTAGGTACGTGTGACAAGCCGCGCACAGCAGCTGGCCTTCTGTCTCTTGCATCACCACTCACACCCCTAATTCTAGCATCCAAGTCAACCCCCATCTTACTTCCTCGGTCCCAGCGCCATGCACCGCTGACCCAGCCGCCTCTGCAGAGCTCCTCCTAGGACCGCATGAGGCCGTGTGGGGGCCGGCCAATACCAGCTGTAGGGGCGTGTATAGACGAGAATGGACAGACGGACGGGAGAATGAACGAATGAACAAGTGAATGAATAGGAGCTGGTCAACTGATAGAGAACATGAGCCATCCCTGCTGCCGCACTGCGCTAAGGCAGACACAGGAGCAAAGAGTAGCAGAGCAGCACTCAGGTTGGAAAGAGAATGTGTAGACTAAAAATAGAGAAGACAGCAGGAAGAAAAAGGAAGTGGGCACTAAAATCCCCTCAATGTGTCGCCTGGGACATGAAAATCTCCTTTCCAGTCAGCCACTAACTATGATATAATGAGCCGGCAGCTATGCTGTGGCTGATTAGCTCAGGGCTTCCCGTAAGGTAGCTTTATGGAACTTAACGGGACACCCTAGGCTTCTTATAGACACTTGCAGGCGCCCTGGAAAGAACGCAGGTGGGTTTCAAATACCACAAACATGCCTCCTCTTGTACGCAGATGCCGCTCAGTGACAGTGTCTGCTTCCCAGGCCCGGCGCGTGAGAAGCAGCTAGACCTTGGTAATGACCCTGCGTGTGCAAAAACGCTCCCTGGAAAGTGCTAAGTTGTCAGAAAAACGGCTATAGAAAGGCAAGAACTTAATTCATCTGTGCCTTGTGATGATTCTCCTGGTAGAATTAGAAGTGCTGGTTTTGTTTGCAAGCATAAAACTGATTATATTGGGGTTTTTTTCCCCTTTCCAATGCATCAGCCAAAAGTTTCCCCACCAGAAAGATGTGAGATTTGGCTTTAGCACATTAGCAGTTCTTGTTTTGGTCTGCTTCATTTTGTTTTGTTTGAAGATGAAGTTCTCACTAAATTGTGCAGGCTGGCCTTGATTTTGCACTCCTCCTACCTCAGCCTCTCATGTAGCTGGGATCACAGGTGCGCGCTACCACTCTACCTCTTAGAGGTCATTTTGAACAAGTTATTTAATCTGTCTTCATATGGCAAAAGCAAGCAATCCTGTTTTGGAAATTCAGTTATATAGTGAATGTAAAAGTGAATCCATAGGTGCAAAATGTCGAAAACAGAAGCTATTATTTTCATATATCGCTACTAATTTATTTTGTACCATTTGTCGCATTTTCGCTTCTTTCCCCCATGTTAAGCCCACAGAAGGATTCTTTCGACCCATTCGTTGTGTTTCCATGAAGACAGATCCTGAGCGGTCCCTAATGCAGCCTGCAGTACGCCGTCCTGAAGGCACCAGATCTCATCTACCACCGAATGGGAAATCCCGCAGCACAGAGGTTTTAATCCTAGGGAGTGCACTGCCCACATGCAAAACGTCCGGGAGACTCAAGCAGGTCTGTCGCAGCTTTGGTTAGCTTCTTCTCTAACTGTGGGCCGTAAACCTTGCCATACCTGGGCTGCGTTCCAAGCAAGGATACTGAGAGAGATGTTCCAGGTGAGAGGAGAAATGGACTTGAGAGAGAATAACTTTGGGGGATGGCTTGGGGGACAATCTCCACAGAGTTTCTGTACCTCTTGAATCAGCTTCAGTTCTATTAGGTCAATGATGTTTGCAGAGCAAAAGGCTTTGGAAGACATGAGATAGCATCTCGCTATGGGACAGAAGGTACATTTGTCTCCTGACTGAGAGAAGAAGTGTAGGGCCACTTCTGTGGTAGGGTTTCCTCAGGGAACTCCCCGAGGTCCACAGCCATGACCCACATTCACTGTCCACATTCCCATCTGGCCAGATCCATGTCACCCCCCTGGATGCAGACGCCAGGGAAGTGTCATGCTGCCCACTGTACGACCCAAAGTCCTTTGCCTTCGGCCCAGAGGTCTCTTGTCTTCAACAGTGCCTAACTCGTTAATACCAAAGTGGTGTAGAACCTCAGACCTGCCACAGTTCCGGAAGAGAACCTTCTCTAAGCAGCCAGTGATCGCTGATAACACTCTGGTCATCCTGGAAGCATCCTGGGGCTGGTGATTCAAACAACTCCACCACCACGACCGCCTGAGAGTGCACACAAGCACACTTGTGCTGAAGCAGAGCTTCCCAAACTCCAAGGCGAACTCCAGTTCTCACCTAGCCCATCGGGGTGCAGTGGAGACCTGCGTGTCTCACATCCAGGTGAGGCTGCACCTGCCTGCCCACACACCCTGCTCTGAGAAGCAAGCTTCTGGCTGTGGTCTCAGGATTCTAACTCGCTTGCTGGCGCTTAGGAGAAAGAAGGAATCTCAAACCATCTCTCGCCCAAGCTGCACCAAAGCTCTACATGGTGCTGCAGCACCAACAGGTCCCTCGGTCCTCGGGGTCAGCGTGAGCACAGGCCCCTGCTCTTCCCGATCTCTTGGCAGGTGACGTGAGACAGGAAGCCCCCAGATCCCTGTCGGTAGGCTGAAGGAACACCATCTGTGTGGCGCCGCTGGTCCCCAGGGAGCGCACCTTCTGAGCTTGCTTTGTGAGGTGGGGGAGCCCTCACCTGCCATTCTCCCATCAAGGTGAGTGTACTCAGGGCAAGTGGCACACAGTGTGCACCTGGCCTCAGGGCCGGTGAAGCCACCCTTGAGGTCCCCCAGCCCCTCCCGGTCAGGTGGGTCACACTGTCCTTGCCTGGGCTGTATCCTGTGTACAAAATCAGAGTTGAGGGGTGGTTTGCTCTGGCTCTGGGCAGAACTTTGAATTGGACTCCCCAAGTGGGATCTCCTGCCATGGGCCCAACTGTGTCCCCTTCTAACCTCCAGGGCCTCTGCCAGTGACCATTTGCATATAAGGTCTTTGTTATGGCTTGTGTGTATGTGTGCCCCAAAGCCTCATGCAGTTATGAAGCAGACTTGTAGAGTTTGTGATTAATTTCTGATTCAGCACTGGGATTATTGGCGCGAGTGCTGCTCGGATTATGGACGTGAGAGGTCCACCCAGCCTGGGGCAGAGAGCCTGAATGCAACCCAAGGGAGACAGACCTGCCCTGCTGACATCGTTGCCACTGCTCCTGCCCATTTGCTCTTGCGCTCTGCCACCGCCATTAATGGCTGCCCTCTGCCAAGTGCCACTCTGCCGTGGAGCCAGCTCAGTATAGACTGAAATCTCCATTAGATGTAAGCTAAATAAACCTTTCCTTCACTAATTTTGAGTGTCAGGTATTTGTCCCAGCAATGAGAGAAGATAACCAAAACAATCTTTAAAAAGAGGCAGTGCAGTTTAAAGAAGGTCGCCGGGACGGGCCCCAGGCCAGCACGATGCGGGTCCTTACAGGAAGATGATGCTGGAGTATCGAGTGAAGGCACGGGCCGGGCGCAGGGGGAGCTGAGCGGGCTGGCGCTGTGGCGCGCCAAGGAAAGGGCTGAGGAAAAACAAACGTGGTGAAGTCTAGGACCCGAACGTCACCCCTCAGAGCCGGGACAAATAAAACAAAATAACGCAAAAATGTCCACATGCCCAGGCAGTGCTTCGTTACGGCTGTCCTCGCAGACTGATACGCTGTCCTTCGATCAAGGTCGTTCCCAGGAGCAGCAGCGCTGTCAGACGCCCTGCGACCCGAGGCGGAATTCGTCCCCAGTCGGGGCAGCTCTGCTTTGCATTTCTCAAGCGCTTGTCTCGCACGCACGGGGAGGAAGCGCCCCTTTGTGTGTCTGCTTCCTCGTCATAAAGACAAAACGGTCACCGTTCTCCACAAGGAAAGCACTGCAAGCGCACCCTCCTTCTCCGGACTGAAGCAAGGACCCCCTGGAACGGCACGAGAGAAAGCCCACTCTGGCCTAAAAGAGAGCGCCCCAAAGAGCTGGGGAGGCCACTAGGGGCACCAGGGGCGCCGCCGGCAGGCAGCGGAGGGGAGGCCGCAGTCGGGTTTGCCGCCCGCGCCCCTTCGCGCTCTGCGTCTGGTTTCCTTGGAAATCCACTTGCGCGAGCGGTCTCTCGAGAAGGAGCTGCAGGCAGGTTTTTCCGCTTGCGAAGCGCAGCGATTGGTGGGCGCAGCGGAGACCGCGAGGGCCGGCGCGGGGTGCGTGCGTGAAGGCTGCGAGCAGCCGGGCGGCTGCGCTGGCGCTCACACGCAAGTTTTGAGGGGTGAAGCACATAAAACTTTGTGCCCGTGGACGTCTTACTGGGCCAAGCCGGGCTCCTCCAGGTCTGGGAAATGTCCAACATCGAGGCGGTCCCGGCAGTTCGCGCGGGTGCCGTCGCCGCTGCCTCGCAGTGGGCTCCAACGAAAAGCAGCCCAGGCTGTGCGACAGCCTGGCACAGGAGGCGCAAGCTCGGCGGATGCCAGCAGGCACCCGTGGTCCCCCCACCAGCCCGGGCTCTCCCTGTGGGCTCCCCGAGCGTGAGCGGTCCCCTCTGCCAGGCAGGCTTGCCTTTCCTGTCACCTCTGTCTGCCCCCACTCCTCACACCTGCCTCTCCCACAGCTCAGAGAACAGAAGTGGGCTTGGCCTCGGGCGAGGCCGCAGGGTGGGCAAGAGGGAGAAACGTCCTCGGTGCTGCTCAGTGAGCCAGAGTGACACCAGGGAGCCAGGGAGGTGCCGTGAGAGCTCAGGAGTGAACGCGGGAAGCAGATCTTCAGGGACAAAAGAGCGGGAAGCTGGGCTTCCCCAAGGCCACCCGGCTGCTGTCCTTCCCCTCTCACTGCTACATCCCAAGTGTGACTCCACGGTCCCCACGCGGTGCCTGTTTGCCCAAGGGGTCCTGCACATGGGACGCAAAGGACCACAGCCAAAGAATGAACTTGTGAACACAGGAGAAGGGTAAGGGGTTCTCAGTGGAAATGAGAAGGAAAAAGGCCCTGGTTTCTCCGGAATGGGAATCCGGAAAGTAAAATTTCCGCGTGGTCCCTGTTACCATGGGAGGTGGCTGGGGCTCGGGATGGGTTCCTACCACAGGTTCTCATGCAGTGCAGAGAATTGGACCTGACACAGGATGCAGGTATTAGGGTTCGTGTCTAGTTGTCCCCCAAAAGCCTCATGCAGTCACTGAGGCAGGGGTCTGGAGTTTATGATTAACTCAATTCATGACCCAAGGTGGGGATCGTGGGTGTGAGTGCTGCACCGCCCTGTGGCAGCCAGGCTGAACACAACATAAGGAAGGGAGAGAGGCTCGCTAGCTGCCGCCTCTGCTGCGCCTCCCTTTGCTTTTGCTGTTATCTGCCCACCATCATCTGCTGCCCTCTGCCATGTGCCACTCTGCCTTGGAGCCAGCCTAGTATGGACCAAAGCCTCTACAACCGTGAGCTAAATAAACTTTTCCTTCCTTAATTTGCGGTGTTGGGTATTTTGTCCCAGCAAAAAGAGGAACTGAGACACTAGAGGAAAAAGTTGCGAAGTTTTAATCAGGCGAGAGCACACTCAGGGTGAGTGAGTGCGGAGGAGAGAAGCACGGCACAAGTGCTGAGGATGTGGGCGTAGGAGTGCAAGGTGTTGCGCCAGGCTAGGCAGCACCCACCAGGTCTTCCAGAGCGTGACTGGCAGGACTGACAGGACTCCGCTACATGCAGCTGTGTCGGCCGGGGGCATCCTTCCCCACGATTCGCTGCATTATACTTGGATGCATGAGAGGCAGCCCACATGCACGAGCCTTCAGGGAGCTCTGGGGGAAGAAAGGCCGCTCGCTGTCGGCTTGTCAGGACGACCCGGCGCACAAGGCTCCTGTTTGCAGACTTCGAAGTTTTCAAGGGCAGATTCAGGGTCTTTGTCTTCCTTGTCTCGGCCACCCTGGCCTGGGCCTTGGGGCAAAGTTTGGGCATTGCCCAGGTTCAGGTAAGTGGAAGGCGGCAGTGTATCAGCCACAATCATGCTATATGTACAACCTCAATCTAGAACATTTTAAGCATAAAGAGAGTGTGGGAACCAGGTGCCTAGTGGCCAGCTATCACAGGTGACTGTGCATTTAAAACGACCACGCCAAGCTCCAGCTTTCTAACCCATCTGTTCACCACGTAGGGTCTAAAGGCAATGGGGATGTCAGAGGAAATAAAAAACCTGCTTTTTTGCATTTTTAGTTTAGGAAGAGGCTACCACTCACTTTAGTAGGGCGGGGCTGCACTCCACGCTGCCTGAGGATTTCATCCTTCGTCTGAAGTCCTAGTTCTCTGCCTGTCCTTGTTTCAGTGCTTATCTGTGTGGCTGGTCACCCAGCGCTTCCCCTAGCTAGCTGTCTTGCTCAGAAGCTGCCCAAGTAAGCATTTTATGTGATGGACAGAGGGCGCTAAAGTGATGACTGACGGCACCCGGACTGTATATCTCCGAGTTTCTACCACTCCCTAAGAGGCCTCCACCCAGCCCTGGATCTCAGGAGAAGAGACATCAGGCTTGGAGCCAGCCCACGTCCCTGGCAGCTCTGCACGTGCTCCCTGCAGGCCTTCGGAGAACTGGGGCATCAAATCCAGAGCTGGCTTCGCTTTCCCCACTGCCTTGTACGATAGCCCAGCACAAAACCCAACCCGTCCAACCTGAAAATGACTGCAGCCGTCTGTGGGTGCCCTGCAGGGGGACCCCCGGGCTTCCGGGCCCTTGAGCCAGTTGCTGTGCTGCTTGTTCTCTCCTGACACCCGCAAGAGAATGTTTCAAAGTGTAATGATAACCGGATGGCAGTGCTCATACGGGAGAGCGACATTTGGACGGAGGGATCAGGATGGTTCCGAGCAACCCCACCAAGTTCCCTAAGCTGCAGCTCGTCATCTGTGTACTAGGAATAATTGTACACTTATTGTAGAACTGTCTCGGGGCTGATAGGACCAGGTTACGATTAAGTACGGTGCAATGTGGATGAAGTGCTCACCACCTGATGCCAACATCCCTGCTGGTCCCCACCCCTACCCAAGCAAGGAACACCCACCGTTGATTCCTAAGTACGGGACTAAAATTTCAGCTCCCGCTTAGGGACATCTGGGTGACGTGAGAGCAGAGCCCTGTCTCTCCAGATGCAAAGCCGAGCGCAGCCGTCCACAGAGCAGGCTGGGACACAGCTGCAGCACTGCCCCCACCGGGCTCGGGCAGGTTACACGCCTAATCTCCTGCTCTCACCAGTAGTCTCCTGCAGCCTCTAGGAGCTGAACTGAACCCCAAGCACACCTCCTTTGTCCCAGACATCATCATGCAATTGTGACGACTGGATTTATATTTTGGAGACAAAATCACACATTTTGAAAAACTGCTGTCATTAGGAGTCCAAGTGTTGGCTCCACGCTAGTCATTTCCATTCCTCCCTCAAATTAAAGCATCCTGGAGCTGCAGAGACCAGCAGGGAAGACAAGGACTTTACTTCTCTCTTCCCCCATGACCCTTCTGCGGCTTTCCCTCAGCTGCGCCTCATGAGAAAGACGATGTGTTTAGATGGCAATGCTGGTCTCCATGACAACGCGTCAGGAAAGGGCCACTCATAAAGAGGAGTGTTTCCAGTCTTCTAATGGGTTTTCAAGGCTAGAGATGTATCTGTGGCTTGGGCAAGTATTTATTTGCTTCAAAAATGAAAATGTTTTTCATGCGATCTTTAGCATTCCTTTCTTTTGTATGACTTATACTTTATGAAAGCAAATTAATCTCCCAGAGCATCATAAGCACTGGTTCTTTTATAAAACTAGATAATGGAAAAGTTAAGATTTGCTTCTTCATTTTCAGCGTTCTTTCAGCCTGTGCCTATCAACCTGTGACACTGACATCTCAGTCCTGTCTTTGGCACAGTTAGAAAAGGAGTGGAGCGGGCCATGCCCCTCTCTTCTCAGTAAATGTCACAAATCCCTCATGGCTGTCTATACTTCCATAA
This sequence comes from Octodon degus, assembly GCF_000260255.1. Classification (NCBI taxonomy): domain Eukaryota; kingdom Metazoa; phylum Chordata; class Mammalia; order Rodentia; family Octodontidae; genus Octodon; species Octodon degus. The sequence continues at coordinate 653,009 of NW_004524775.1, read as the reverse complement.
CCCCAAACAGGGAAGTGGTGGGAGTCACCGCCTCTCTCTGCACCAAACAGCACACACAACACACCCTAATGATTGTCCAGGCTCAAGCTTGCAGATGCCCTCATCAGTACAGAGACAGCGGTGGGGGCGGGCGGACATTCGGCCTGGTCGATGTCTGCCTCTGTGGGCTCTGGAAGCCCGAGTGACAAAGGCCCTTTTGTGCCCCCCCCCCCCGCTCCTCCTGCTGCTGCCTTGACACCTTCAACAAACTTAGTGCATACGACAAGAGGTAGGCGCTTGGAAATTCTTTCCTTGTCTTACACAAGGGCCTGGACTATTTTTGGCACACTCAGCAGTGGCATCAGCAGCGTGGGAGCCCCATAAGCAACAGCCTGAGGAAGCCTTGGGGCCTTGTGCTCCCTGACGCTGGTTTCAGTTTCAAGATGGATGAGGGCTGCTGTCTCCTCTCCAGCATCCTGCATCCGCTGACTGCCAGAGCTTGGACGCTGACTCAGCTTTCGATGATTCACTCACGTATTCACTCATGGAAAAAGCACGCGTGGAGGAAGCAGTGTGGCTAAAGCTCAGGTGGACTGCGAGGAAGCCACGGCTCGCCTCCGCGTGGTGCTCTGTGCCGCCAGGCTCCCCACCAAGGGGCCGTCCACACCCAACACCAGAGGCCCACACTGCACACTGTCACGAGCCGCGCCACGCAGAAGCTCTGCCCCCGGATTGGATCATGAAGTCCACATGTGCTCATGCATGCCTGCGATCCCTGCGCTCAGGAGGCCTGGGCGGTGTGACCCTACATTTGAAACCAGCCGTGGCTACAGAGCAAGGCTGTGTCTAAAAACAAAACAAACAAACAAACAAAAAAAAAACCAGAAAGAAAAACCATCACAAAGGGCATCCACAATGTCATGAGAACATTAACTCAGGATGGATGTAAATTGAGCCTATTCTCCAGCCCTGTTGAAAATTCCTCCAGTGAGGGGCCAGAGAAGAGGTGAGAACCCTTTGCCCAGAGCAGACAATTCAAACTTCAGACAACCAAGCATGAGGGGCCCTGCTACAGCCCTCTAATAAGCCACTGTGCTTGGGTTTTCTGACATTTTTGTTGTTTTGCCCTCCTCACACTCTTCATGTTGTGTTGCGCTCTGGGGGAGACCTACAACAGAAGTCCTTGTTGTCTGTTTATCATTTAACTCACACTAAATGACACCGCTGATCCAGGAGCAAGAGAAAACATGGGGTCTGCTGCAAGCGTCTCCCAGGGACCCAGTGCAGGACTGATCCCCAGTCTCTGACAGGTAGGTACATCTCAGTGATCAGCACTGACATCACCCAATCAGAGCAGAGGCAAGGAAGCCCCGCCCTCCAGCACTCAGGCAAACGCGACAATAGTGCCTTGATGCAGGCCACAGCGCTGCTGCCTGGGGTGGGCTGGGGGCGCGCAGGGCGCGGTGCCGCAGCACTGCTGCCTGGGTTGGGCTGGGGGCTCGCAGGGCGTGGTGCAGGAGAATTCCACTGGGGGAGAGCTGAGGAACCCGCAAAGCACACAGTAGGCTGCCTCTGGAAACCTCAAAGCACACAGTAGGCCGCCTCCCCGTGGCTTCCTTTTCTGCATGGCAGCGGGTCTGAAAACAGTAAATGGAAGAGCCCAGATGGACACAAACAATTCTCTCATTTTAAGCTTGTGCCATTCTGAACAGATGGCTGAGGTCACTGCCCCACGCCATCCTGGCCTGGACAGGAGCCACCCTTGTCCAACGCACCCACACGGCATACATCACCCGACCCTGTGTCAGTCACAAAACAGTGCTGTCCTTACCAGACTGGCCCTTGTGCGGCAGTGGCACTGGGTTCCTTAGCTTCCTTCCCAGCGGTCCTAGAGCTCGGGCAGCGACGCTGACAATCTGCTCGTGCCAAGCCAACAGCAGCCATAATAAGCACAAGGAGCTGCTGTGCACACGTACGAATCCTCTACCATGCATGGACCCATTATGTACTGCACACATGCCCTAATAAAAATGAAAACTTTACAATCAAATAAAAACAAATGCAGCAGGTGCTGAGATCTACAATAAGAACTATCTATGCATTTGTGAAAAAAGAAAAACTCATTTCAGCTTTTTTTCCCACAGCTCAAACTGTAAAAGCTACACGCATGGGACATGCTATGGGACTTAAAGTGGACAAGGCTGTGTATTACCGGGTGTGGTGTGACCTGTCACTCCACCCTAGGGTCTTGGAAGATATGTCCCATGAGGACTGAGGATGGGGGACCTCTGTGGGTATCACTCTGGTCAATGAGGAGGGCAGCTGTCCCCCAAATGTCTACCCATCAAGGGTTTCAGGGTGGACACCTTTAATGCCAGCACTCAGAAGGCTGATGCAGGAGGATCACTTTAAGTTCGAGTCCAGCCTGGGCTACACAGCAAGTTCAAGGCCAGCCTGAACTACTACATAGCAAAACCCTGTCTCAGAAAACAAGTCTCCCCGTCATGGGTGCCTGCAGCAGTTTCTAAGCTCAAAATGAAGCTGGACTCTCCTTCAGGCCTGCAGCTGGTGCAGAGAGACCAGGGATGCCACACGTGCACTGGAAAGCCCACCTGAGCTGCACATTCACACCCACTGCCCGTCACTGGAGTCGCCTTCCTCACTCAGCACACGACACTGTGTTCGCGGCGCCATGGCAACTGGCTCTTGCTCAGCTATCTCCCCAGCCCCAGTGTGACTTCAGACAGGGCCTGGTGTTCACCGTTTCCTCTTGCCTCCGCCATCTTTGATGAGGGGATTGCATGAGTGATGAAGTCAGTTCCTCGAGATCAAACAGCTGTTGAGCCACACGATTAGAGACACGAACTGTAATCATCTGGACCCTAATCCCACATTTCTCTGTACACCAAGTTCTTTCCTTGTAAGACTAGAAATGTGTTCATCATCTTTGTTTTAGTAACACCCTGTGAAAACTGGCAAGAAAAACAAAAACATGCTGGCTGCGCCCTCCTCGGCTCCCGGGTGCACGGCGGCTGTCCTGGCTGTGCTTGACAACTTTCCATGACTTCTCAGCAAGATGATTTGGACAGCCCCAACACAAACAAGGACGTGTAATCCTCTCCTGTGCTGTCACTTTGGTGGGGTCCTCTTGTGTCACAGAGACATAAGGCTGTGTGGCCTTCACTCTTTAGGGTGGGCTGTACTGCAGAGCCGGAGCCAAGCCCAGGGCTTCACACCCAAGCAGTAAGCACTGACCACAGAGCTCCAGTCTGGAGCAGGACTACATCCGCGGGGCTGAGAAGCTCTGGAAAGAAACCTGCCTTCCCTCCAGCACTCCGGGAGACAGAGCCGAAGAAGCATCCAGGGGTGTTGCTTCTTCCTGCACTCAGCTCTGGGGCACTGCTTCAGGGAGAGCAGCTGACAACAGCCGCCGTGTACCTTCCGGCTCCTCGCTCTGCACTTGGGGTGTGTGACTCAACTCCCCCGCCCACAGGAAGGGATCCTAATGACATCTGTTCTTTGTCTTTCTCTGTGTCCACTAAGGGACTCAAGTGTGCCAGTGGCTGGGGACTCTCCCATCTCGCGATTTGCCTCTGCTGATCCCTTTGCACCAAGTCTCAGTCATTTCATGGGTCACGTACACAAATACTCCACCAAGCTCACGCCCCACGATAGAAGGTGCACGTGCCTTGGAAGGTGTCCTAACACCGAGAACTGAATCCAAACCAAATGCCACCTCCGTGTGTGTGTGTATGTGTGTGAGAGAGAGAGAGAGAGAGAGAGAGAGAGAGAGAGAGAGAGAGCGCCTTTCTGTGTGTATGTGTCTCAATCTCAATCTCTCTCATTCTGTCTCTCTCAGTCTTTCTCTGTGTCTGTCTCTATCTCTTTCAATATCTCTCAGTCTTTGTGTGTGTGTGTGTGTGTGTGTGTGTGTGTGTGTGTGTCTGGGTCTCTGTCTCTCTCTCAATCTGTCTCTGTCTGTCTGTCTCTCTCTCAATCTCTCTGTGTGTCTCTCAGTCTGTCTCTTTCTGTCTCTGTCTCTCAATCTCTCAGTCTTTCTCTGTGTCTCCCTCCTTCCCCTCCCCTCCCCTCCTCTCCTCCCACGCCCAGTGCACATCTAGCCCCTGGCCAAAGCCCCTGCCTACAGCCCATTGCCCAGCACTTAGTTCCTAACTGAAATTTCACGTACAATACTGAAGACACAACTTCAAACTGCAGCGCTCCATTTAAGCAAATGTATTTTCCTAGCCATTTAGCTGTACATGGTATCCTCTCAGCCATACCCTGCTTATGATTTCTTGTTGGTTGTTCTGACCGTTAAGCCCTTTGATATTCTAAAATATCCTATTTCTCTGTGAATTGAATCCAACCTGGTAGTTCTGTTTGTAGTCTCGCCCAACAGAGAGCCTTTGGAAGGAGGACACACTTCCGTTGTCAGACGAGACTGGCTGACGGCCGTCGTCCCAGCATTCCTTGGGCTCCCCCCTCATTGGTCAGCGTCAGCGCAAAGGCTCATGGGACGGTGGGTGGGAGCCCTACTGCATGGGTCGCCAGGGCGGGGAAGCAGTATCTAAGGCATAATTCATTCGAAAACATAAAAGTCTGTTAAAAACAATGATCAGGGTAACAGTCCCTTCTTATCTCCTTATAGGTGAACTTTCTAAAACTTTTATCATATTCATTTCATACAGATAAAGAAAAATGTAATGGCATTTGCATATATCCATGGTCCCCCTTCAATAATTATTCATTTTTGCTGATCTAATTTCATCTGCCGTACTCACTGCCATTTTGGTTTAATTGTGTGCTAGATTGCTTGCTAGAGAATTTTAAAAATACATCATTTTGCCCAGAAGTATTTCTTTTAATATGTTTCGTAACTCTAATGATACGTTTCCCATTATTACTGCTTGTTCACTATAATTGTTCCATTTGCCACTGCTTTTACCATTACCACCTCAACATAATTGCCCCCAAATGAGTTACCAGTGATTCCTTAACTTCACCTAATACTCAGTGTATGTGTAAACATTCCTAAATATCTCCAAATGCTCTTCAGGGCTGGGAATGTAATTCAGGAGTATCCCTGCGTACAGTCCTTGTCAAACATATATGAGGTCCTGGGTTAGGTCCCTAACACTGAAGAAAAAACTCATTTCACAGTTGGTTTATTCTGAGTCAGAGCCCTCACGGATCCACATACTGCTTTTTTTTTTTTTCAGCTTGTTTCTCTTATCCTGAGACTCCTCCATCCCCTTCCTCCAAACCTTGGATCTGTGTATAAAACTGGCCTCTAAAACTACCCTTCCTCCACTCTGTTCTGAATTTAAAGAGCCTGAACAGGATCCATGAAAAAAAAGGATAATAAATTGAACTTTATCAAAATTTAAAACTTCTAGGACCAGGGAGATAGTTCAGTAGAATGAGTGCTTGCCTGGCAAGCGCAGGATCCTGAGTTCAACCCCTAGTACCTCAAAAAAAAAATTAAAAACTTCTGATCTATGAATGACATGACCTACAGAACAGGAAGACAAGACACAGACTAGGAGAAAATATTTAGAAAGACTGTATGTATGGTAAATGGCAGTTTGTCCATGACCCTGGGACAGAAGCTCCTCAGCTTACCCAAGGAGAAGAACACAAGCCAGGACAAAGGCACATGCCAATTCAGCCAGGCTTTGGCCCACAAGGCCCAGAAGGACCCAGAAAATGCTGGAAGTCTGGCTCTACCAAAGGCTCCTGAGACTGGGCATGATGGCACATGCCTATAATCCCAGCGCTTGGGAGGCTAGAAACAGGAGGATCACTGAGTCTGATCTACAAAGTGAGACCCTGGAAACTCTGTACTAAATACACAAAGAATAAAAACAATAAATTCAATTTAAAGACTTCTTGGCACCAGCATTGGTGTAGAAGTTTTACTCCCTGTGCAAGGACACGAAGAAACAGTCTCATGGTTAAAGATCTGCTCTTAACTTCTGAATTGTACCAGTGACGAAAGTCATTTAGGCATACCCGACACTGGGAACGCACACTTCCTTCCGGCCCTCAGAGAGAGCTGCAGACCATGGCAAAAAAAATGGGAGGCAGTTGTTCAGAGCGCGGGGCCCAGCACGTGACACACACTGACAGAAGCCAGAACCGTGCTTTGTGCTTTCTCCACATGCGCAGCTGCACCTGGCGAGGTTGGAAGACACAAGGGCCCAGTTCCTTCTGACTTTGCTCAAAGGTACCAGATTTGACAAAGAAAACATGCACTGCACCTCACTGCACCTTGGAACCTCCTTATCCGCCAATTCTTCAGCTCTCTCCATAGTTCATCTCAGCCCCTGGTTGCCCTGGGCAACATATGTATTGAAGAATTTCGTGGAAAATATATCTCTCTAGCTGGCTCGTGCATGGGGAGATGGCTGTGGAAGACATTTGTGATCGAGAACAGTCAGTGTCTTCCTCAGGAGAGAAACCAGGTCATTAAAAAATATGATTATTAATGTCAGAAGAACGGAGAAGTGAGCCTGCCATTTCCTAACAGCATTAAAATGTCTTTAACTGCAGAAGATTTATAGGAGGCAAAGTTAATTGACAACCTAAGACAAAAACTAATTTGGAATACAATTAATTTCAGGATTCTTGAAAAGTAATGCTTTTACATTACAGCAAATGGTTATAACTAATTAGCACTGGAGGAATGCATGTAAATTGGTTGCATGTTCTTTATTTAATATAGTTTCCGTGCTTGCCTGGGCTCTTGTTTATGGGGAAGGTCCAGTTCTCAATTTAAAATAATCCCTAAGAAAAAACACAAAAGAGTGTAAATTGGTGGCGAGGCAGTGGCCATGCAGAAATGACCAGCCTTGCGCTGCCCCGCTGGCCGGGCGTTTCCCCTGTACTTGCCGGCCCTCCTGATGGACGGGCTTTCCCCCTCTGCACCGCATGTAGCACTGCCACTGATGCCAGCCACTGATGCCAGCCACCGATGCCAGCCACTGATGACAGTCCCAGACCCCCGCTTCCTCCTAGACCTGCACAGCAAGTAGACCAAGAGGTAAGGAAGGAACATCACACTGACTACACATGAGGTTACGTGCTGTGTATTATTATTATTATTATTATTATTATTATTATTATTATTAACACCGCAGTAATTTCTCGACACTCTTAAGGCAGAAACTCTTTACTCCCATTCGAAAGCCGAGGCATCTGAAGCCCAGGGAGGTGAGGACACCCGGTCAGGTTGTGCTGCCAGGACAAATCCGAAGCAGGAATTAAAGCCTCAGACAGAGGCCTCCGTGGCCTCTCCGCCCACACAGCAGAGTCCTGTCCCATTTGGGCCGGGAAGCCTGGGCCCAGCCCTTCCTCCCCAGGGCGTGTCCAGTCTGCCAGGGCCTATGCAGCCATCTGTTCCTTCCACACCTTTGTCCGCCTCAGCCCACGCAGAGGGTCCAGGGCCGCCAGCTGGCTGTAGGCTTGGGGACAGCTAACAGGAGGCCAGAATGCAAGCATGTGAAAGCAAAGTGAACAGCCACCGCTGGGGACCTTTTGCCTCTAGACATGCCAAAAGGATTGAGGAAGTCTCATCCAGGATCAAAAGTCACACTGTGGGGGGACTGTCCTCAACCAAAGGCCATGCCAAAGTGCATGTGAGCCAGGAGCACTGGCAGCGGCCCCTTCCCTCAGTGCCGCCTCACTTCCACCGACTGCAGGACCCACTCCATGACTTAAGTCTGAACTCAGCCTGCAGAAACCAGTGTGGAAACAACCCAGCCCCTCCCCCACTCACAGTTTCCCGTGACTTTGCCCCGATGAATCTTACTGAAGCAGGAGACCCTACTCCCCGTCCCTGGGGCCTGCCCAGCCAGGAACGGCTCAGCCAGTAGCAGGTGGGGACGCGCCCTCTCAGGCCTGCATCTCGCAGCCTTGTGAGTTTCCACTCACCTCTCATGAACACGCATCCAGCCTGGCCAGTGTCGGAGGAGGCTCAGCCCCCCAGGGGCTGCTGTCACCTTCGGAGTTCCTTCCCGGGTCTGCAACTGCTTCAGCATCCTGAGAACACTCACCTCTGCCGCTTCCCAGGGAGCTCCCAGGCCTTTGCCCCGACCTGGCGCTACACCTGTGCTCCCTCCTGCGCTGTGGCTTCCTTCTTCCTGAGCCGTCACTGGGTCCTCTGCTGTCCAGCACCCATCTCCTCTCTCATCTCTGGGCCTGCATGCCACCTGGTAATGGCCCTGGAGTGATCTTACCCGTGTATGTTTCTGCTGATTGTGTTCAACAGGGAACCCTAATATGCCTACCTTTGCACGTTGACAAAAATTTTGAGCTTTAAAAGAATTTCTTTAATCTATATATCCTTAAAAATTATATCCGGTATATGGTGGCACATACCTATAGTCCGAGCCCTCGGGAAGCTGGGGCAGGAGGACTGCAAGAGTTTAAGGCCAGCCTGCACTGCACAGTGAGACTCTATCTCAAAAACATTATAACCAAGCCTAACTTGGGTACTGCACCTTGTTTTCTTTGGGTTTTTGAAACAGGGCCTCACCATGTACTTCAGGCTGGGCTTGAACTTAATGTAGTGCAGGCGGGCCTCTAATTCCAACCACCCCTCACCTCAGCCTCCCAAGAGCTCGTACCGCAGACACACACCACCACACTTGGCTATCAGCCTGACTTTGTCTCAAAGATTTAAGAGCGACTCCACAATTGAAGCCAAAGTTGGGAAATTTAAGCCATGCACTAGTCAGTGTTCTTACAAACCCGGAAATCTTGATAAAACTGCTCTTCTCTCACAATTGAAATAAAAATCTTAGCTGAAGGATTTCATTTTACCCCTCAGCCTGTCTGTCTGTCTGTCTGTCTGTCTGTCTGTCTGTCTGTCTTTCTCATTTTTATCTCTGTCTTTGAGTTAGGATAAATTGGTCCAGGTATGGCTTTAGAGGTCCAAAAGTAGTTGGGCAGATGTTTTGTTTCTCTGGTGGCCTGTACTTGGAAAGTATTTCTGTTTTTTGAGTTGAAACCAAAGGTTCATATTTTCTTATGCCATGTATCAATGCTTTCCGTGCTAAATGTTATACTGTAGCTCTTTCTGCTTGAACCATTTAAAAATCAAAACAGGACTGAGTGAGACTCCCTTCAAGATGCTCCTGAATGGGGAAAGTTATCACCTGATTTGCTTTTGGGCAAGGAAAGCAGAAAAATCTGAGTAAATGCTACAAAATGCTAACTGGAGGGCTGGCAAGATAGCTCAGTGGACTGAGTGCCTGCAAGCGCAGGGACAGGGGTTTGATCCCCGGCACCACATGCCACACTGGCCTCGCCCCTGGGCACACCAAGCAGGCTGCCGCAACCAGGCGTGGTGGTGCACACCTATAATCCCAACGCTAGGGAGGCCAAAAGCAGGAGGATCACTGCAAGTCCAAGCTGTGCAGTGAGACAAAATACATTTTAAAAAACTGCTAACTGGGGCAGGCATATCTGGTCATCACCGCCAGGGTGATACTTCCGAAGCAGATTAATTATGCTGAGCACAGAGTTCTACAACCCAAGCCCCCATCACACACCCTGGGGTCCTGGGTAGTTGTTGTCTCTGGCAGTACAGGGAATCTGGGAAAGGTTATTCTCTGCAGATTATGGCTTTGGGTTTTTCATCTGCCTTATGAAAAGAAATCAGGCTACAAGTGTGCTAATAAACCAGCTTCAGGTAACTTCAAATGCCAAGTTTGGGGAAGGTCATAGGAGAATTTCAGCAATCCTATTTTTAGCACCTGACAAGAATTCAGGGATGCAAGGCAGTGAGAAGCAATTAAAAGTGAATGTGTTGTTCAGGGCATCTGCAACTCTGCAGAAAAGGCTGTTGGAGACGAGCTTAGTCCTTATGCGGCTCCCCCGGCAGGCTTGATGCCAACCTGCAGTCTTCTGCAAAGCTGCCCTGGCCACCGCCATCTCTGCTCACAGCCCCTTGCCAGGACCTTTGGGGGCCCGTGTGCTGCCCTGGAGCCTGACTCCCTGCCACTGTAGGAGTCTTCATCCCCGTGAGTGCCGCACAACAGCTGGAACATTAAGAGGAGCCCAGAGAAAAATGCAACAAAAAATAAGGCAGCAGGTGCTAAGGGCCAGCAGGCAGACAGGAGGGAGGAGCGCCCTCTGCTAGCTGCCCGGCAGGAGCTGTAGGAGCCACAGTGGCCCATCTAGTGGGGAGCAGAACGTGGCCCCTCTAAATGCCTCACCATCCCTTCAAGTTGTTCTTTTCCTTCAGAGAAGTTCCTCAACAGAAAGCTACCAGAGCCAGCCGAAATAGCCAAGTCGCTCTGATTTATTCTTCTACGTGACCTAATGGAAGGTGTGCTCGTTACCATCTCATCACAACACTAAACTCCACCCACCCGGAGGAGGTGGGCTCCCAGAACACCTTCAAACGTTCTGGGAAATATCCCCAGGTCTGTGATGGCCAGTCTCTCCCATGTGGGCACGCACCAGTGTCCCCAGGAGAAGGTCACAAGAGGTCAAAGGACCCTGCTTTCCTCCCTTAAGGTCATCCGGGACTTTACTTGTGTGAGTAACAAACCTCTCTTCACTCGATCCTCACATAGTTGTGCTTACAGGCTTTGCACTCAGTAGGAACAAACCCACTGTGTGACTGCACCTCCAGCATGCCGGTTCTGCAGGGTTCTCCACGGATGCCCAAGCAGTAGGCTGGATGGACGACTCAGCAGGGGAAGTTACCCAGGTGGCCATGAGAGTGAAGAGCCTCGGGGTCTGACATTTGCAAGCTAGAACCCAATTTGGGGTCTGAAGGACTTCATTATGGTTGGTGTCTAGATGTGCCCCCAAAGCCTCCTGCTGTCATGGCTTCTAGTTTGTGATTGATCCATTGTCTAGTGCTGGTGATATAGGCAAATGAAAGGTACTTGGGCAGAGTTCGTCTTCTTTAAAGCCAAACAATGAATTTTAGGAACAAATGGAGCTTAAGAGCAAAATTTTATTGAGGAAAAGAAAGCTACTGTCCAAGAGAGGGACAGAAGGACCCAAGCGGGTTGCCCAGGAATTTGCTGTTTCCAGGGACTTTTATAGAGCAAAACCATGCAGTGAGGCATGTCTAAGGTAGAGAACATGGGAACTCACTTATGTGGTCACCAGATGGGACAAAGCTATGGTCCACCAATGAGATTACAAGCACAGTGATCAGGTGAAATTAGTTAAATCCAGGACCAAATGAAAAAGTGAGTCACAGAGCAAGTGGTCATGAATACAGAACAGGAGCTTTTCATGTAGTGGGCTGGGTTAGTGACCTTCAGGCATCCTCAAGGTGATTTATACTTATTTAAAATGTCAATCCCTGATGCCTATCCCTAGGGAAGTATGTGAAGGCATCTGTTTGATCCTCTGTGTTGAGGTTTGGTCCAAATCAGGAACGTCTGTCTCTCCCAAAGTTGCAAAGACACGTGTCTTCCATATTGTCTCCTTGGGGGCCTACCCCTGTCTGTCTATAAATTTTGTTTAATTTTTTAAATGTATTTTAGTACAGGGTCTACAGAGTCTCACTATATAGATTGGACTCGTAGTGATCCTCCTGTTTTCAGCCTCCCAAGCTCTGGGATTATGGGCACACACCACCTCGCACCACCACGCCCAGTCTCAATCGCCATCTCAGCATGCCCGGGGTGGGGCCAGCACTGCAGGCTGGGGATCAAATCCCAGCTGCTGCGCTCTGCCTTAGTGGAGGCTTTCGTCCGCAGAGCTGTCTGGCCGGCCCTGTATTTCTATTTAACTCAGCTGCCTGCAACGTGGGATTGTGGGTGTGAGTGCTACGCCTGCATACATACAAGGGAGGCTCACTCCCCCTGCTCCTCCCTTTCTGCTCTTGCTGCTTTTGCTGTCTTTCTGTGTCATGGACGGTCACCCTCTGCCATGTGCAACTCTGCCTTGAAGCCAGCCAAGTAGGGACTGAAACACAAACTGTGCACAACATAAACCTTTCCTTCTGATTTATTCTTCTAGGTGACCAAATATAAGCTTTATTTGTGATGATCTCATTAAGTGTTAAGTTCCATCCAGCAGGAGGAAGTGTGGGTGGAATTCTGGGTGTCAAGTGTTTTGTCCCAGCAACAGAGAAGCTTCCCCCATCAAGGGGCAGGAAGGGATAAAATGAGATGTCCTAGCTTAAGCAACGAGGGCATAACAAAAGGATGGCTTCCTCCCACCCCTCCCTTTGTTTCAGTCAGGGCTCTAGGATGAACTGGAAGATGCCTACCTAGGCCAGTCAGGAGGTGCCAATCCAACTGCTCATTTCATCAGGAAACCCCCTCACAGACACACACAGAAAAAGCGTTTCAGCATCCTATGGCCCAGGCAAGCTGATATAAAATTTACCGTCACAGTGGCATCTGTCTTCTCACATTTTGAGACTTCAGGTGACATGCTCAGCTCTCTGAACACAGTGACTGAGATCAAGGTCGCCTTGGTTTCCGCTGCAAACTGAACTGGGGCTTGCAAAGCCTTTCATGTATTCAAACAAAGTGTGTTTCCCTCCAGCACAGGCTCTTGAAGTGTGCATTAGCTAAGTAAATACAATGGGAGGGAGAGAGGAAGGGGTTGCTAAGCTTTGGAACCTGGACACCACCAGGCATAGCTCAGGGGGAGAGAGGCTCTGGATGACTCCCACACACACTCCTGCAGACATCACAGGGAATTGTGGCTGCCGGTACTGTGAGGCGACTCCTTTGCCCTCCAAGGACTCCACACACAGCCCACTTACACACATGAACTGCAAGTGTTTGTGGTAGGCTCAAGCGCAGCATGTGTTTCACCCTGTGTACGTGTGTGTGCGCCCTGGTGAAGCTGCTGCTTCTTTCTCCCCACCTTGAAGGGTTAGTACAGCGGAGGAGCCTATTTTCTTAAGAATCTCAGCTTTGGGCTGGAGGCGTTGCTTAGTGGTAAAATCTTGCCTGTCATGCAGGAAGCCCTGGGTTCATGCCCAGAATTGGAAAAAAAGAAAAAAAGGAAGGAAAAATAAGCTTGGCATCCTGTGGTCCACGTTGAAGGGTGCCCAAACGTGGAGTCTGAAAGTCCTCAGTGAACAGGAGGAGCGTCTCCCCGGCCCGAGGCCGCTCGAGCCCAGGGCTCCCCTCTGCTTCCTGCGCTGCAGCGCTCAGCCTTCCCACTCCACAGGCTACCAGAACGGGAGGGACTCGTGACAGCGCTCCCTCCAGGGTGGAGTGTGCCGTCCCAGCGTGGGACAAACGGCGGAGAAGTAACAGCCTCTTAACACAGAGCGTGAGGGTGAGCGGATGCCCGCTGTGTCCATACCCCGGTTTTGAGACTTTCTCTCCTGCCACGGTTTTGCCAGGTGCTGCGGCTGAGGAGACCAGATCAAGCCGCGCCAGGCATTGAGGGTTTGTTCCTTACAACTGAATTTGAACTGAAATCATCTCAATAAAAATATTCAATAAAAAATGTAAACTCCCTTCCTGCAGCACGCTCGGATCTCCGTGGAAGACCCGTCCCCCTGAGCAGACCCTGCCCCAGCCCCGTGGGCCTCCCTCTCTTCGCGGTGACTTCCCATCCTCCGGCCTGCGGGCGGCCTTCTCTTGCAGCGCTCCGTTCAGCAGGAGGTGTGAACAGCAGCACGGGCCTTGCGCTACGAGAGAAAGACCAAAATGCCCTCTGCGTGCTAGAGGTGCTTGCCGCGGGCTCTGCGCCTCGATCCCTGATCTCACACGCCGCCTCCTGGATCCTCGCCGTCAAGTCCAGGCCTGCTCGGGGCACCTGCTTGAATTTACATCCGAAATTATACAGCAGGAGCAGAGGGTGAGCTGTGCTTCTGTGCGCACGCTCAGCATTAACAAAAGGCTTCTCGCAAGACCCGCGCTCCCATTTCTGAGTCTGACGGGCCTTGTTTCGGGCGGCCTGATACTAAGTGGGAGACTCCCACCTTCGCAGAGTAAACAGTGGGCTGGCAGAGTCACAGATTTGGCCCACTTTCGCTTTGGGTCTTTATTAGTTAGAGATATTCAATCGGAATCATATATCTTTATAGAAGAAAACTGGGCTACCAACCACGGCAGTTTACATCTCGGGAAGAAAGGAAGGAAGGCTGGCCTGCGCAGGAGCGGCTGCTGCGGCTGGGAGGGCGCTCCGCCCCTGCGCCCACCTCCCAGCCGGACTTCCCTCTACTGAAGTGGGTGCACATTCACAGTGATGAAAACATTCCAAGGACAGTTTTTGTCAGAAAAACAAAGGAAAATAGGACAAAGGGGGCCACTGGACACATGAAGCGGGGAGGGGAGGGGAAAGGAGGGTTGAGGGAGAGGTCGGGCTGACCGACCTCGGGCGCGAGCACAGCTGGGGAGTCAGGTCTGCACTGCACGTCCCAGACCCAGCTCAGGGACAGCAGCAGCGGCCAGGAGTGACGCTGCATGAACATTAACCCTCTGGCCTGTTTTAGTGTGCGTGTATTTGTCCCTGCAAAGCCTCATGCAGCCAGTGAGGTGCAGTTCTATACTTTGTGATTAATTCATGATCCAAGGCTGGGATTATGGGGCTGAGTGCTGCTGGGATTATGGGTCCGAGGGCTGCTGGGATTATGGGTCTGAGTGCTACACCCATCCTGGGGTGGACAGGCTGGATGTAACATGAGAGAGACAGAGACAGACTACCTCACGTAGCCACTGATGCCCCTGCTCCTCCCTTTTCTCTCTGCTCCTTGCTGCCCTCTGCCATGTGCCAGTCTGCCTTGGAGCCAGCCAAGTATGGACTGAAACCTCTGGTAATTGTGAGCTAGATAAACCTTTCCTTCCCTAATTTTGAGTGTTAGGTATTTGTCTGAGCAACAAGAGAAAAGTAACTGAAACACGGCCCGAGCCTCGACCTTCTCAGCGAAACCTGCTTGCACAGCCCAATCTCAGTACACGTCTAGTATGTGGTACACACACGCACATGCACACACACTTTTAGAGATTCCAAGTTGCTTCTGTGGGCATTCAGGGTATAATCTCCCTTCAGGAGTGTGGGTAACTGGCTGTCCCTCTCAGTTGAAGTAGTCTGAAGAGCTCATTTCTTTCAAAAGAAAATATCCTTTCTGTGGCCATTTTATGTGGACAAGCGCTCGTCTTCCTTGCCACATGCTCCCCATGCTTGTGGGGAGCTGGCGTCAGCTGTTCCCCAAGCCAATGCAGAGGAGAAGGGGAAAAGAAGAGTGGTGACAGACGCTGTGCATCCTGAAGCGTCAAGGGAAGTGGTAAGTGATCGCCAGCTACGCTGTGAAGAGCTGCGCCGAAACCTCAGCTCATTTCAGGCCTTTTTTTTCCCCCTGTATGCAAAAACCCAGAGTAGTGCAGGTAACTAGGAGTAAGGGTTGCCCTGGAAAATCCCCTCTGCCCTCCTGACCTTCATCCTGTCTTTTTATCTAACTCTGTAATTAAAGGGAAGCACGGCACCTCCACTTCTCCTCTGGCCAGGTGACCCAATGTCAAAGGAGAGCCATTGCCTTATTAGACGGCACCGAGTCAAACGGCGGAAGCCGGGTCAGGAGGGTGACATTATCCAATCGAATGTCTTAACCCTAGCACATGGGCTCCGGAAATAGCCGCGGCTCCAGCGGGTGCCTGAGTGTCCCCTAACGCTGGCCACATGATTTGTTGCTTTTAATTACAGTGGTGGTAGCCGTGTCCGCTTTTGCACTAATCTCAGAGACAGCAGTGCTCTGTAGCGATGATGAGCCCTGCTTCAACAAAGCCATGTGCAAAGTCCTTTTTTTTTATTATTATTAAATTTAAATTAGTTGGAGAGTTAAAATAAATCATCACTGAAAAGAAGAGTGAGCACATATTACCGGCCCAATAAATCCATCACTGTGCACCGGGGAAGACAAGCTCCCGTGAAGCGCTGGGCCGCACTGCCGAGGGCAGCATTCGAGCTGCTGCAAGCGTGAGGGGAGACAGTGCAGGCGTGAGACGCCGGAAGCGGCGAGCAGCTCTCGGGTCTTCTCCCGGAGGGCTCCACGTGGGCGCTTTCGCGGCCCGCTCTGGCCTCCCTCCCAGGCCGGCTGAGCCTGCCACTGTGCGCACAGAAGACCAAGCTTTTCTGGGGGAAAGGCGGCCACACGCAGCAAACACTGTAGAAACGCCAAGAAGACTCCAGTGATCATTCACACGGCGAGCCACGCCGCCCTTCGGCTCTATAGTAACTTAGGGGTTAAAACTGTGTTTCCTCCCTGAAAATGGGAAGAGGAGAGTACAAGAAGGCATATTTTTAATAAATAGATGTGTCGGTCAACCACGGGGGCTTGGCCAGGCAGCAGCACTGCCTCTGGGTGGGGAGGGCTGGCTTTCTCTGTGGTTCCTCGGACTGCGCACGCTGCCCACCTGCCCCGCCTCCCAGACGCCCCTAACACACTCCCCTAAGCCTCCACTTTCTCTTTATTTTCCCCAACATGCTCACACACACACACACACACACACACACACACATGCACACACATGCACGGGTGCACACACACCTGCACACACACACACACACACGCACACACCAGGAAGGAGGGACTCTCTCCCCTCACTCTGCATCTGCTCCTATGCAGTCGCAGAGTAAAACACAAAGCCCACTCTCTTCAACTCAGATTTCCTGCCCAGGAAAGGTGAGCCTACGTAAGGCTTCCGTGCCCTGCTGGGTGTGCGAACTTGTAGGAACCTCAGGAATGTCACACCATGCCTCTTTCTTTTTTTTTTTTTTTTTTTTTTGGCAGAACCGGGGATTGAACTCATTTTTTTTTTTTTTTTAGTCAAGCGCTTATCCTACTGAGCCATCTCCCCGGCCC
>NW_004524775.1:617216-636123 GCF_000260255.1 Octodon degus | reverse complement strand
TTTTTTTTTTTTTTTTTGGCAGAACCGGGGATTGAACTCAGATCCTTGTGTTTGCCAGTCAAGCGCTTATCCTACTGAGCCATCTCCCCGGCCCTCCTCTTTCTAAAGGTGCAGAAACTGAGAGTGACAGTGATACACCCACCGGTTATTAGCCCTCGGGGCATCGGTGACAAAGTGAAGAGTAGAACCCTAGCCAGTGGCCTTTTTATTATATTAAATTACTAAACCCACTGGACCCCTCTGGACCCAGCCCAAGACCAGGACTGGTGAATATGTGGGACAGCTGTGCTCCCCTGTGCCCGCTGGACCCTTCTGGACCCAGCCCAAGCCCAGGCCCAGCCAGTGTGTGGGACAGCTTCCACACTCCCCTTTGCCTGCTGGATCCCTCCAGACCCAGCCCAGACCTAACTGTGAGTGAGTCCTTCTGTCCTGCTCTCTGGGCCCCTCCAGACCCAGCCCAGGCCTGGCATACAGAACTGGGGTGAAACTCTGCAGCTGCAGTCTGTGCAGAGAGAGTAGGGGACAGAACCACCTAGCTAAACCAGGAGCAGAACATCTTGCTAGAGGAGCACAACAGGTTCACTCCCAAGGGCTGCAGCAGGAAGGAGCTGAGCCCAGCAGTCAGACCCAAGCCAGGCACAACTGGATGAATTCAAACTTCATAGATCTGCACCCGAATTCCATTAGGTGCTAAGGTTATAACTGCACTAAAGCTGCACACCAAGGGGCAGAGGACAGTGCTATACAAAATGACAAAGAGAAGGAGCAAAATGCAATCTCAGACCCCAAGCTCACCCAGAACAAGTGCAGAAGACACTAGCACAGAAGAAATTGGGACTCACACAGCTGAAATGTCTGAATTAATAGCATCTGAAGTAAAGAAACAACTGCAGAAAGGAATAGAGGAACTCAGATCAGAAATAACCTCTGAAATATTATCTTAAATTACATCTTCTTCAAGAGGTTTATTTGACCAACCTGAAAATGCGTTGAGGAGGCCCCAGCTCCTCCTCGCCTCTTACATCCAGAGCACAGCTGTGAGTGGGAAGAGGAAGCCGCAGGGGCTCAGCACAGCGCACGGGGAGCACACTGGGAGGAGCAGCAGAGGAGACGAAACTGGACACTGAGACCGGCTGTGACACTGACATTCAGGGGCCGGAGAGACACCTGTCCTGCCCAGCCCTTTGCTTGAGAAAGAGGTTGGGTCCCCGAGCCATCTGTGCCACCTTGTAGTGGCACTCTTAATTCCATCACATACCAAAGATAATTTAAGTATCATAGAGTATTATGCATTCCAGCTCCTGTGTTACTCAAATGAAATCGCAAATAAAGGAGTTTAAATTTTACTCTGGACATTAAACATTGTGAGGTGTTTTCTTCCAGTTATCTGATTTTTTAAATTTTGTTTTGTTTATTATTTGGGTTTTGTGTTTTTGTTCTTGGCCTACTGGGATCTTTTATGTCTTCATGCATGATGGTAACTGTGGCTCGTGTGTCTAGTGACATGATGAGGCACTGACTGGCGAGTACAGCCTTAGGGTAAAGAGGGCCACTTGCCCTCAACAAAGTGAGCTCCTAAGACTCACTCCATAGCCAACAGCTACTAAAAATAGACAAATAAATGAAGAGACGCTTCCCGACCTTGAGAAGCAGACAGCACATGGCTGTGATCCTTAGAAAAGAGATGCACAGGGCTGGGGGGACATCTACAGGTGCAGGAGGAGGGCCTGAGCCAGGACAGAAAGCTGAGGGGCTCTGTGCCGTTTGCTTGAACCACTGGGAATTGAACTCTGGGCTTCTGTACTGAGTTACAGCCCCAGCCGTTGATTTACTTTTGCCTTGTAGACGGGGCCTCGCTGACTTGCCAAGTGGTCCAGCGTGAGCTCAAACTTGAAATCTCCCTCCCTTGGCCTCCCAGAGTACTGGAATTACAGGCATGCACGATCATAGCCAGTCAAAAAACTGAATTGTAAGATGATTAAAATGATGAGATTTGAAAATATGCAGGAGGAAAAACCAGAGGCTCACAGAAAGAAAGGTCTTTAGCTCTGCTGAGGGGTCTCAATCCCTCATTAGGAGTAGGGATCTACTAGCAGTTTCAGCATGTAATGAAACTGTACATCTGGCATAAAGAGAATAGCTGATGGGGGAGGGTGATGAAAACTGAATGGGGGCTCGGAGTTCCAAACATCCAAAGCAAGGAAATTGCCATCAAAATCCCAAAATGTTTATTGACATAGCAGCTGAGGTAGGATGGTGGTGTTGTAGCCACACAGTTCTGTCCCTTAGAAGCCAGTTAATGATGTTCAGAGCTATTTTTTGGTTGTCCTAACTACGAGGATGCCACTCACAGCTGGTGAGGAGAGCTTAGGAAGGCAGCTAAACATCCCGCGACACACAGGACACTTCCTCTGAGCACAGAGTCATCCAGGCTAAACTTCAGCAGTGCTGTTGAGAACTCCTGCAGGGCCCCTGCTATTGCAAGCTTACTAAGCGTGCTTCTCTGGAGTGACACTTGAAAATTTCAGACCAAAGCCTTAAGAAATGATGCTCAGAAAACATCCCAGACTTCTCAAAGAAATCAGCCCAACTCAGAATCACAAGAGCAGAGTAGATGCAGTGTCCAGCACACACTCAAACATTACTACACAGGCAAAGGGGCAAGAAAACACAATGCGAAACTGTAAGGGGAAAAGTGGTCACTGTGAAGACTCATACATGACAGATGTTGAAATTAGAGTATAAAAATGTGCACAGCTGACTCTTTTGGAATATTTTGTTGAGTTAACACACCTATAATATTCAAATAACAGAACTTAACAAAAAAAGGGGGTACAGACGAATGTCCATTTTATATCTGTGTATTCAAAATGGTTAGGATAGATACACAGTTGCATTCTCTTAATGAATGGAGGGATTTGTTTTAATAGTGATTGTAAATAGGATATCAAGTCCGCATCTTGTACAGCAATTAACCACTAGGAAGAACGTATGCAATGTGTTAATTATTGAAACTGTCCTACCAATTTGGTTTGAAACTATCTCATTGCTATTTGTTTGTCAACAAAATTATGGGAAAAAATGTGCACAGCTGACAGAAACCATGTTCAGGGATTTAGAGGAAAAGATGAAAAGAATGAATAAATAAATGAGACATCTCAGGAAAGAAATAGAAACTGAAAGGTGGTGGTTATGGAACAGAAATCTGAAATTAGAAAAATATAGTGTTGAACTGGGGTGCCAGTTCAGTGAAAGGACACGTACCCAGCATATACAAGACTGTAGTTCAAGCCCCAGTATGGAAAAAATAAAAAATAAAAAAGAAAAGAAGAAAGGACCAGAGTCTGAAATGAGAGCCACACAGGCTTAAAAGCAAATTAGACACTGCCAAGAAGCTGTAGAGAAATTGAAGCTAAGTTGATGGAAACCAACCTAACTAAAGAAAATAGGAAAAACATTTTAACACTCCCTTTGTATGATTGGACTCCCAAAGGGTAAGGAGAAATTGGGGTCCAGAAGACATTTGAAGAAACACCAAAGTTCTTTTTCCAAATTTGATGAAATTATTCAATTACCAGCTCCAAAAATCTTAAAAAGAAAAAACAAAAAACCTCTAAGCAAAGTAAACACAGAAAGGTACATAATAAATCTTAAAAATTGTGAAAGGTTAAGAAAAAAATAAGATTGTACCTACAAAGGAAAACAATAAAGATTAGTATTATCATCTCTTTAAAAACAATATAATCAGAAAGACAATCAAATGAGTTTTTTTAAGAATCAAGAGAAAAAATCAATTTAAGGTTTTGATTTCTTTTTTTGAGATGAGACATCCATCTGCTGTTGAGACTGGCTTCGAGCCCACAGCAGTCCTCCTGCCTCAGGCTCCCGAGTGTTGGTATTATGGTGTGCACCACCACACCTGGCAATTTAAGAGTTTTACTCAGAAAAATATATTCTCTAAAATTTAAGAAAATTGTCCTCCCCCACCACTTCAGTACTGGGGCTCAAAGCCAGGGCTTTGCACATGCTAGGCAAGTGCTCTGCCAGTGAGCTACAATCTGACATTAAGGGCTTCTTTTGAGACCACTTCCCACAGTGTAGCCCAGGCTGACTTTGGCCTGGCACCCCAGTCCTCCTGCCTCAGCCTCCTAAATTCTGGGATTACTACAGGCCTACCACCATACCTGGCTGAAAGACATTTTTAAACAATTAAATGTGGAACAAAGTTGTCACCACCTGGCTTCTCCTTCAAAAGTCACTAAATAAAGTAGGGCAAAAGAGAGGTGGCATGGGGCGGGGCCATCTCCACTGCTGACTGAGAAAATCTTTCCATTCTGGGGCCCAGTTTTGACCCCACTCCAGGGGATGTGCAGTTGGATGCCCGCCATCCCAAGGCCACCACAGGCTGAGTCACCCACCTAACAAGGTCTTCTCAAGAGCAAAATTATGGTCATGCCCACTGACCCTCGCACGCCGCAGAAACCCCTCATGGTTCGGCATCCCCCTGGTCACCCAACCAAGACCCGAGTCCCTTCCAGGCACCACCATTCATCTGGCTGGCTGTGTGAATCTCTTCCAATTCCTCAGGCAGTGCCCTGTTCTCTCCTATTACAATGCTTTTCAAATGCTGTGGATGGCTTCTGGGGACGCCCTCCCTGTCCACGTCCTGCCTTTGCCACTCTCAGTGCCTCTGGGCGCATTCCCACTGGGACCCACATCTGGCAGACCTGCGGCCCCCTCCTTTCTCCTTAAGGCTCCACGGCGCAGCACCAGTGCACCTCCAGGGGAGGACAGCTTGCTCGGCCCTGTGATTACGGGTTGATGTCCACCCCGAAGGGCTGCAAGGTGCATGGGTGGGGCTGTCTTTGCGCCCTTACTATCATAGCTCGGCGCCTAGCAGAAGGTCTGATTGGAATAACTGCAGAATGAAAGAGCACCAGATGCTGACACAAATCTGGGAGCATCCATGCACCCTCTTTGTCTGGAGCACATGGGCTTTTGAGGAGCGGAAACAGCTCTGAAAAGGATTCCCCGGAAGTCAGCGAGGTGGCCTCCAGCCGGAGGCCAGCAAGTGCAAAGGGAGGAGGAGGAAGACCTCCGCAGGATCGGAGCAAACACCGCTCCTCTGAACTGAAAGAATGTCCTCACGCACTCTAAACCGGCGTCATCAGAAAAAGGGGAAGCGATCATTTCACACTGCCCTGAAAATCGCTGAAATACCTGGAGGTCGGGGCACCAGGCCAGCAATTTTGAACTTTCTTTCCTCCTTCCTTCTTTTTTTCTTTCCTTGGGGGAAATTCTATGAAGACAAAAATTTGAAAAAGTTAGGATGAGAAGGTTATTTTCATCCAGCGGCATCAAATTCGTAGCCCTTGAATTAAACTAAGCAAATCGGAGCTTGCTCTTGTGCCCGCGAGCAGGCCGTGATTTGCACTGGCGTCTGCCTCGTGCTGCCTGGTGCTGGTACGGCCGTAGGGTGCCGTCTCCCCCTGCAGGGCAGCACGCACGTCTCCTCCCGCGCGTGCAGACAGCCATCCGTGAGGCCGCCCTGCGCAGGGCTTGCACGCAGGACGTCGGCTGTCCCTGCGGGCTGCTGCCATTTGCTGTTCACCAGCGCGTTTCGTCACTTCTCATTTCAGAAGTTTTGTATATCTCCAAATAAAAAGTGATCAGATGCGTTTGCAGTGACTGACGCCTCAGTTCAGTAAATTATACACCAAGGTGCAGAAAGTGGGCTACTTCCGTCTCTAAGAGGACCATTTGGCGTATTTTTGTCATCCTGCCTTTCATTTCTTTGAAAAGCTCTTTCTTAAGAGTTTGGAATAAATTGGTCTTTGTTAACATTGTGTTTTATTCTCTCAGACTTGCACAGTGTCCCACGCTGCAGGCTCTGTGACTCACCGGAACTCCCGCTCCGGCAGTGACAGGAGTGACACAGGGCCCCATCCAGGTCCACAGGGCACATTTTCTGCTGCTCAGAAGACGCTTTTCTTTTACCACACGCATGCACACAAACATGAAAACATGTGTCCTCATGCAGGCACACACATAAATACGCGTGTGGACAAACACATTGGTGCATGTAACTCGCATTTGTGCATACTGCGTACATACATCTTCCCGCACAGCTGAGGTCTATGTTTGCCTGCACACGTGGACTAAACATAGGACTTCGGTAGATGCTAGAGTTTCCTCGATGCGAATGAATTTGGTTTGGCTTGTGAGTGTGTGTGTGTGTGTGTGTGTGTGTGTGTGTGTGTGTGTAGGGGGGGCACTAAAGATTAAACCAAGGGCCTCATGCGTGCTCAGCAAGCACTCCACCCCTGAGCTAGTCCCCGGCATCTTTTGATTCTATTCTGGGACAAAGTCTCATGAAATTTCCCAGAACTTCAAACTTGTGATACTCTTGTCTCCACCTCCAGCACTGCTATTTACAGACCTGAGCCACTGCACCCAGCCTCAGAGGAGCTCTTTAAGAGACGTGGGATCGAATCCCACACAGAATCATTCCATGTATGCTTTGGCTAAAGTAACACACGGCGTCAATTCATGCCGAAGGTCCTTTCTACCTCAGTGCTTTGGTGACTATCTGAAATGTCACTTGGAGCTGCCACATAACATGGAGAACACCCAGTGACATTTGTAACACTGGAAATGCATTTACATTAAAGCTATTTATTGTTTATCTACAATTCATTTTTTTTAATTTTTAAAAATTTTTTAAAGACAGTACAAATTAGAATTAAAACAATTAAAAATTGAAAGTGACAGTATTCAAATTGACTGGGGCATCTTGTGATTTGTTGCTAAACTTGGCAGCCCGAGATGGAAGTGTTCCTAGTGGCAGAAGCTCCTGCCATGAGCCCACATCCACCCTGCACTCTGGCTCCAAAGTCTTGCCGACACCACTGCGTCAAGAGCCACAGCCGAATCCAGCTTGGGACGTGAAGAGCATCTGGTGATCGATGGTCCCACAGACACTGCAGCCACAGGACTGGGGCTGGAGTCTACAGGGAGGGGCTGATGCTGGCACCCAGCAAGCTGGCCCTGTGGGCAGGAAGCCCCGACGCCCCATGTCCACTGTACATCCCAAACTACGTCGCTCATGGTGACGCCAAACCTCTCAGAACCAAGGGTTACGTAGCAGGAGCTCTGTACCCTTGTCCTCAACCCTTTGCCTTCGCCTTTCCTTTCCAGAGAAACAGACCACAGCACCCCCAGACCCCACCTGGACATTATTGCCTCTATTCTACAGTCTTATTTTTTCCACAACTTTTTAAAATTAATGCATACTGACTACACAGGTTAGTGGGTTTAACTCTGGAGGGCTTCTTTGTGCGCCTAGCATCCTTTGATCATTTCTACCCCCTACACCACCCTCTCATTCTTATTTAAATTGGCTCACCTTATAGTGCGAGGTATATCCATTGTGCAGTTCACAATTAAAGAAACCAGGGTTGTGTAATTAATATACACTGTGCTTTCAGGGCCTCTGAGCCAATCATGAAAAGACATGGCCATGTCCATGACAATTGTGTCATAACAGGAGACAGGGATGTCCATATGCTCACCACATCTAAATATCCACCTACACTAGACCAAGTGCTGCTGCATGAGCAGGCAAAGGCAGGAGCCTGTAGACGAACAGGAACAGAGCGCGCCCTCCCCGGCGTTATCTGAGGCGTGCCTGCGAATCCTACCGCAACAAAACAAATGGAAGCAAGGACAAGGTCAAACCTGATGTCTTCACATAACACATTCGCTTTCTGTATTTTGACTCTGCCTTTTTAAGAATCACTAGTAAAGCATGCTTTTGTTCCATTTCATGAACACGGACACATGACCACAGAGTTGGCATTTGGCATTTGCCCTGCTGAATCCTAAATTTTAGGACTTAAGGAAGAATCCTAAAATTATCACTTTTTATTTCACACTTGTTATGCATCCTCACCAATAATATCCCAAAACATGTGAGGGGCAGGGGACACTTGGCCTAGACTTCAAGCGTGACAGCCCTGAGTTAGACACCCCATTTTTCCCCTTGCAAACTATAAACCTGTAGGGAAGGAAACTCTACTCAGGGTCTGTGGGCCTGCTTTTCATCGTGGGACAAAATACCCAACCTCACAGCGTACAGGAGGGAAGGCCTCTCTTGGCCCTCGGTTTGAGAGGCCTCAGGCACTAGAACCTGGCTTCAAAGCAGAACTCTCACAGCAAAAGAGTGCATCAGGGCAAAGCTCCTCAGCTCAGGGCAGCTGTGAAACAGCAAGGGAAGAGCATGGGAGAGGAAGACGCCAGGGAACATGCACAGACCCTAAGGTCATGCCCCACGACCTGCCCAGATCGACTCCACGTGCTCTACTAATCTCCTAGGTGACCTTCAAGCCAAGCAAAGTGACAATTGCAATTAACCATCATATTCCATCCCTGTCACTTAACAGTCAAACACCTCTTCTTAAACTATGTTTAATGGCCAAAGAAAGACAATAACAAGTTCATAATCTATCTAACATGATATAATAATCCTGCATAGCATTGAAAACGCAGTAACCCGGTCTCCAAAGTCTCAGTAGTTTCAGTACTGCCCAAAAGTTCAAATCCAAAGTTTCCTCTGGAATTCTAGGTAAACTATCTGTGGGCCTTGTAACACTCTAAAAAGCAAGTTACATAATCCCAAGGTACACTGTGTAAATAGTCCCATTCCAAACTAGGGGAACAGACAAACAGAAAAGAACAGGACGAAGCAAGAGCAAGGCCCAGCCAGCAACCATTAAGTTTCACATAGTTCTACGCCTCACGTCCAGGGCTCGCAGTGGGGAGATGTGGACTACAAAGCGTCACGGTGGCCCTACCCCGCAGCCGTCTCCGCTGTAGCCCCAGGCCCTCGCTCCCGCGCCTGGGCTGGCTCTGCCCACGCCCTGCAGCTTTCCTTGCAGTCTTCCTGCTTCGACACCCCTAACTTCCTGGGGTCTCCCCTGTGTCTTTGGCTGCTGTCACCCAGCTCCGCGTGCCCAACACTCTGAGGCACATCGTGCAGCCTCTCAGGCCTTCCTTTGACATCTGAGTGCAAGTCTCTAAAATTTCACAGCTCTTCCGGCAGGCCAAATAGTTCAGCGGGGGCGTTCGATCTCCAGGCCTGCCCTGCCGGCCCCATGGAGCTCAGTGGCCGGGATTCAATCCCAGGTGTGCTATGCAGGACCCGCCCCCAGGGCGCGCTGAGCCGGCGATTGAGACTGGGTGAGGTGGTGTCTGCCTATAGTCCTAGCACTTGGGAGGCTGAAAACAGGAGGAAAAAAATTAGGCGCCCTGAGATTTCACAGTTCTTCCATCATGCAAGGCTGGAAAAGCAGCATCATGTGCAAGCGGTAGCCAAGGCCCTGGGATCATGGTTTCGGTGGACTCTGAGAAAACAGATGCATAAGCATTGTGAAATGAATCCCAGGGATTGAGTCCCTAGATGGTCCTTGCTCAAGCAGGGGATGCAGGGACACTCTTCTCTAATAAAAGTTTGTAAGTTTGGGACTTCCAAGACGCCCTCAAGGAATATTTCTTTTTGCCCTTGTGCTGGATTGCCAACTGGTGGTCAACTCAGTACACCCAGTTGAACTGAGCCAGTGTGGTGCTGGGTGTGGGAGGCCCACCTGGGATTGCTACCAGCAGCATAAGAGGTGGAGCCTGCTGGGTGCTGGATGAGGCTATCAGGGAAGCTGGGGAAGCTGTTGAGGAGCTGTAGGAAGCTGCTGGTTCTCTTGGACTGCTCTGTTGGGGGACCTTGTCATGCTGGCTTTCCTGGTGAACTCTATTGTTCTCATTAGAGGAGGAGCTTGGGACCTTGTTGTCAGTGAGGATAGCCACAGTTCACTTTGGGGGAGCTCTGGTCCTCACCTTGAGCAGTTCTTCCCGGCTCCAGAAGGGAGGGTGGTGCCCGGCTCAGCCTCCTGAAGAAGCTGGTCATGTTGGCTTTCCTGACGGGAGCTCAGCTTTCCTTTCACCACAGGAGCTCGGGACCTCACTGTTGCTAAGGATGACTGTGGTACTTTCGGGGGGCACTCTGGTGCTTACCTTAAGTGTTGCTTCCTGGCTCCAGCGCAGAGCCCTCAGCCTGCTGGCACGCATCCTTCATCCGCTGACACAGACTGTCTAGCTCCACCACTGACGTTTGGGTCTTCCCAGCACAGACCCATGAAACAGGCCTGCACGAGACACTGTCGTGGGCGCTAGGCCTCCAGTTGGGAGGCACTGATATGAGCTCCAGGTCTTCAGCTGGAATCATGCAGGACATTGCCGTGCGATCCAGGCCCTCAGCTGGGCCGGATCTCCTGCACTCTTCGTATGTGCTTCTTTGTTGGAATCATTATAAAATAAGTGTCCTCTTGGTGCTGTATTGTCTCCCTTGCAAAAACCCCAAACCAGGACAGTCCCTGTACAAAATCTTTTTTTTTTTAACAGCACTAATCTTTTCAGCAATCATACTTCCTTTGGCCTCAACTTTACAAAGGGTTCATTTTAGGTTAAAATGTAATGTGCCTAGTACCTCTCCATTGCTTTCTGCTCCCAGCCCTCGCTCTGCATTGGGCTAAAAGCAGCAGCAGGACCCGAGCCACAGTTGGACCCCTGAGCTTCCTTGCAATCTCCTCCACAGCATCAATTAGCCAATAATTCTTTTTTGGAGGGGCAGGGGTACACGGAATGGAACTCAGGACCTTGCACTTGCCAGCTAGGTAATGTGCCGCTGAGCTATATCCCCAGCCCATCATTAATTCTTAAGTTTGGTCATTTTCAAATAATTTTGTTTTACCAGAATACAAAATCCAATTCCCAATGCAGTCCTCACAAAAACAAAAACAAAAACAAAACACAAACCTGGCCTTTCCTGACAGCACTCCACTTGGTACTCTGATCTCCTAGCGCTGGCTAATGCTATTCCTCCAGTTCTACTTACAGCCATCGAGGGCTTCTCTAGCCTCTGTCTTCGATCTTTCACACTCTACCTTGAGGTCTAGGCCACGTGCCCAAAGATGCCGACACGTTCTAAGGCATGAAATTGGTGCCAGACTGCCAGGTCTATAACTGACCACGAGGTTCAGAATAAACCAGTTTGGAACAGCTATCTTGCTGGACCATTATTAGCAATAATAGTAGTAATGAATAATAAATAATATAAGCTTCACCTGGTTGTTGTAGCTAATAGTATTTACACAGGTATGATTTGAAATCACGAAGCCTGGGCCAGTGAGACAGCTCAGCAGTCTAAAGCGCCTGATTAGGCAAGCTTAGGTGCGCACGTAGGGCCTGCTGTTTGATCCCTGACACCGCATGCCATGCCAGCCTTGCCCCCAGGGGGCGCTGAGCTGGCCACAAAATAAATAAATAAATAAAATGACTAAACCAGGCATGGTGGTGCACCTCTAGCATCCCAGCACTCAGGACACTGAGGCAGCAGGATTGCTGGGTGTTGGAGGCCAACCTGAGCTACAAAGTGACTTCAAGTTGAACCCTAACTGCATAGTGACATAGTGAGACCCTGTCTCAAAAAGGCAAAAAAAAAGCAACAACAAAATAATAATAATAATAATAATAATAATAAAATTAAATTAAAATTACTAGATTCGGGCTATAGTGTAGTAGCACTTGTCTAGCAAGCCTGAGGCCTTGGATTCAATCTCTATCACTTCAGAACAATTTATTTTTTATCTCTTTATTTTATTTTATTTTTGTTATTCATTTTAATGAGAACAAAGATAAAATAACAATGAAATAGTTTCAAAACAGGTTAGTAGGATAGTTACAATATCTTCAAAACAATTTAAATAAATAAAATAAAATTAGAATTATTATAAAATTAAGCCAAGTATGGTGGCACATGCTTATAATCCCAGCATTCTGGTAAGACTGGGGCAGGAGTATCACAACTTTCAAGGCAAACCTGGGCAGCTTACCAAGACCTTGAATTGACTTTTTTTTCCAGTACCAAGGATTGAACTCAGGACCTTGTGTCTGCCAGGCAAGCACTTATTCTACTGAGCCATCTCCCTGGTCCCAAATCAAATTTTTTTTAAAAAGAGGGCAAGGTCCCTGGGGATGCAGCTCAGTGTGAGAATGACAGCCCTGGGCTCAATCGCCAGCCCCTTAAAAGCTTACGTGTGTATGTGTGTGTGTGTGTGTGTGTGTGTGTGTGTGTGTACCTATGTGTGGAAAGCGAGGCAGAGAGTGCGACCTCATAGAACACCTGCTGCTACTTTCTCAGATCTATAAATTTTACTATAGTAGACTGAACCAACAGCCAACTTCAAGGTTACACATTTTGAATTGTTTCCCATACTCAGAACCCTCACTGGGTGGCGAGTCACAGCCCAGGGAGCGCCCCATGAGCCAGGCAACAGCAGAGCGCTCCCCTTCCACTCACCGAGATGAATCTTTCGATGTGAGGCATAGCTGTTGGTCAGAGATGCCAAGTTACCAAAAGTCCTAAATATTTACCTTCAGTTTCTGGGCTTGTCACGCAGAGGTGACAAGGAGTTGGCAGAATTGAACTTAATTAACTTAATGGATCACTGAAACTGATTTGAGTGAACCCCTCATAAGTCCTTCAGCAGGCCTTTCTTTCTACAGAATCAGACCTTTCCTTTTCTCTCTCTCTCTCTCTCTCTCTCTCTCTCTCTCTCTCTCTCTCTCTCTCTCTTTCTTTCTTTTTATTCTAGGAAAGGTCTACAGGGTGTTCAGGGTGTCTCTACTAGATCTACTAGGCCTGTTTACAGCCTCCCAAGAGCTGGGATTACAGGCACGCACCACCACCCGCAGTCACCAGAGTCAGATCTTTACGGTATTAACAGCCTTTGTGAGCTGCAGGAGGAAACCGAGAAGGAGAGCATGCAACCTTCTCTGAATTCATTCACATTTTGGTTTGAAACAGAGTCTCACTAGCTGCTAAGCTGCTGAGAGTGGGCTTGAGCTTGCCAGCCTCTTGCCACCTTCTCCCACGTGCTGGGCTGCAGGTGTGCAAGGCTGCCCCTGGTTGTGCCGCCTCGGGGCCCTCTTTCGGTAGAAGACACTGGCAGCTGGACGAGGTCTTCGCACCAGACCGCACCATGACCATTGGCAGGGCCGGGCCTGCCTCTCGGATGGCACTTCGTGGCTGCAGGGCTCCCAGGCAGAAACCCCGTGGGGACGGGCCGGATGTGGAGGAGAATCGCTCCAGGGCTGCAGCGAGGAGCGGAGCGCAGGGAGGGTCAAGGAAGCAGAACACCGCCCCCAAGCACAGCTCCAGTGAGACCTCCCAGTCCACCCTCGCCCAGCCTCCGGGACCCAGTCATTGTGGCGAGTTCTGAGGACATCCCAGACCAGAGCCACGCTGCCGCTCCTGCCTGGAGGAGACTCCTCTGGCTCCTGCCTGCTTGCGCCTTTCCTGCTCCTCGAGGTGTGCTCGCCCCGTTTTCACTGCCTGAGCAACCAGGGCTTCTTCTAATTTCCACTTTCCATTACCCCCGTCATTACTATTATTACCGATGCACTCGCCGCAGCCCCCAATCCCTGGGAGGCTGAGCAGGAACTGCCCCTGTCGCAGCCGAGAGCTACACGTTGTAAATATTTAGTAGACACCAGCTGGGGTGAATTAGAATAAACCAAAGAAGCAATCGCAGTCTCATTACTGCTATCCAGCTTTTCACCATTATGGGAACGTGGACAGACTACTTTCAAGTCCCGTCAAAATTCATTGTTGTGATTACAGAAGGCGAGCCCCAGGGCGGGCAGGCAGCCACAGCTGGGGTGCTGGGGAACGGTAGCTCTACCCATGGGGAATCCTCGCACCGAACGCTGGAGGAGACAGGCTGGCCACACGCCTCATTGCTGTGGCCCTTGAGGCCGCATGTACAGAGGTGGGCCTGGATCCCAGGGTGCTACACTCCTCGGGGCACTAAGCCACCAACTAGGGAGACAGCCACCTCTGTTGGGAGGAGGGCCCCGGCAGGGGCGTGGCCGGGGCAGGCGGGGCGCGTCCGTCCCCAGCTCCGCCCTTCCTGCTCCGCCTGGGAGCCCACAAACCTGGACTGAGCCCTCTGAAGACCTCTCCGTCTTTAAACTGTGTCAGGAGAGTGTCGTGGCAACGAGGAAAGCCGCGGAGACAATCGCTGTTTTGAGCTTTCCAAAATACACAAGCTAGAAGTTACAGGATTACAATAATTTGTCCGGGCCAGCGAGACAGCTCAGTAGTGTAAGCGCCTGCTCGGCAAATGCAGAGCCTTGGTTTCAGTCCGCAGTGACACATGCCGTGCGGGCCCCACCCGGGGTGAACCGACCTGGCCACTGAGCCTGGAGGCTGAGAACGAGGGTCACTGAGAGTCTGAGCTGCGTAGTGAGACCCTGTACCAAATACATAAAAATTAAAAAAAAAAAAAGTTGTCTGCTCTTAGGAAGTCAAACACTTTTTAACTATTAAGTAATGGTAATTAATACTTTGTCTTAATGTGAACAAATGTACATGCCCTTTTGTGTCTCACTAACTTTTGACTTATTGCTTGGACATAATACCTGACACCAAAAATTAAAGAAGGAAAGGTTTATTTAGCTCACAGTTTGTAGAGGTTTCAGGCCATATTCGGCTGGCTCCCAGGCAGAATGGCACACCGCAGAAAGCAGCCATTCTCAGCAGCAGAAAACAGTGACGAGCAAAGAGAAGGGCAGCAGCTGCTTCTAAGCATCCTCTCCACCTCCTTATAGGATAAAGAAGCTCCCCTGGGCTGGGGCTGCAGGGCTCACACAACATCCTGCCCTGGTCTTGCACAGATGAGGATGTTTACAAACTGTGAATCCTGGCTCCCTGCTGAGTCACTTAATGAAACTTCTAAACTGCTCACGTTGACACAGTGTATCAACCAGGACACAGTATCTGAGACTCTGTCCTGAGCCCTGCAGTGGAGGCCAAAGCACTGCACACCTGTCTTTGTGTGCACCATGTTCCCACACATGCACACAAAGCCATAATGCCTTTTCCACCCTAATGAAGCCCTCTTCATGCACCTGGCTGTGAGTTTCACAGCTTGAAGTGTGGTGGCAAAATTAGTGTGAACCGTTCTTGGTCTTTATAATTTCATGGATGGATGGTTAGTTCTTACTATAGATCTTAGCAAACTGAACAACTTTCTCTGTTAAGTGAAAACTCTCGCCTGCCACTTAGAGGAGGCATGAGCTATCACCACTACACTTGCAATTTGGGGCCATTGTAAAGTAATGAGGCGCACTTGAATGCAAGCACTCTGACAGCAAGTGGAGCAGCCGATGACCACGACGGCCACTGAGAGGCTGAGGGCAATAGCGCCAGCGTGGAGCTGCCAGACGCGGGCATCACTCTGCCCTGAGTTGGACAGAACAGGAGGGAGTTGCCTATGCACAGGTGCTCGATCCCACCTAGCACCCAGCTGCCACTTGACAAACACTGCCTTGAGCCCCAGGCTCGACCCACACGTCACAGCCAGCTATAGAGCTGGCAGAGCTCAGTGACAAAGGATGCAGGGACTCTTGCTCAAAGCTCACCAAGAATTTCACAACTGCAGTAGATGATGGTGTTAAACTTAGGTGGGTCCTCTGAGCACACGGCTATGTGCCACCACACACACCAGACCCTCACAAAGTTAGGCCTCTTACCTTTTAAATAAACAGGAAAGCTTGGTTTCAGAGGGGCCTAGCAAATTGCCCAGCACTGCATGCTTCTACAATTGGTAAATCCATGCCTACTCCCAGGCCCACCCTCTCTGCCCACCAACTTAACCCAGTAGGAGAAACAACAAAGTTGTAGCATTTGTGTTAGTGAGATCTCATGCTGTGACCCAGTAGCTGACATACACTGTCTAAACAAAGAAGGGTTTATCTTGGCCCACAGCTTCTGAGGGTTCAACCCACTGTCACTGGCTCTGAGGAGAGACACCAGAAAAGCTTCCCCTCATGGAAGCCGCTAAGCAGAGAGAACAGGAAGACCTGGAGAGAGAGGAAGGGGTAGGGACAAGAATACATCCGCCCAGGTCATGCTGTCGTGGCTTACATCTGTGCCACCCCAAAGCCTCATCCCAACAGGGCTTCCCAGAGCTGACTGGATCTAGGTAGACAATGTTGGGATTGAGCATGTGTGGTACTAAGCTAATTTAACCATTAGTTTAGCAGAGTTGTGAGTATGAACAATAGGAAGGCCCACGCTGGGTGTGGGTGGTCCCACAGGGAGGACAGGAGGCCTGGAGGTCACAGCAGGAGCAGGGAGACCTGTTTCGCTGCCTGCTGCTTGCTGCCTCCTGCCGCCTGTCTGCTCTGCCATGGACTGTTTCTCCTCGACAATTCCCTCTGCCTTGGAGCCCGCTGACTAGGGACTGAACTTGTACAAACTGTGAGCTAAAATAAACCTTTTTTTCTTGTGGATGTCAGGGATTTTGTCTCATACTCTGCTGGCTGCAAGTCACAGGGCAGCAGTTCATGGTGGCAGAAAACAACGAAGAGCAGAGGAGGAGCAGCAGCTGTGGCATCTCTAAAGCCTCTCTCTCTTCCTTCTATGCTGACTGCAAAGGTCAAAGCTCCTCCGAGAACATGGTGGTGGTGGCTGCAAAGATCTGAGCTCCTTCAAAGTGGCATGGCTACATCAATTCAAGCTGCTCCAAAGAGTGGCGTATGCAGAAGCACTCCTCAAGCCCTTTATATACCCTTTTTGTGCTGAGTCACTCTAGGGCAGGGCCCCTCACACCTCAGGGCATGGCACCACCAAGCGATCAAGCCATGCTTTGCATGTCTACCTGCAATGACCTATTTCCTCCAACCAGTTAACTCCTAACAGCACACATGCATTTGCTAATGCATGAATACGTTGATGAAGTGAGCACTCCATAATTTCATCATCTTCCACAAGCCCCACTTCTGAATACAGGAGCCTTTGTGGGGAGCATTTTTATCCAAACCATAATAGCTGTATGATTTTACTTTTGATGGTTGTCCAATGTTTCAGTCACTGCTGCTCCAAAATAACTCACACAGCAAAATTCTTCCTGCTAAGTTTTTTCTGAGATTCCAGTTCCCATGTAAGCTTGCAAAGGTAGAAGGCTATGCACAATGTGCATCATTATAGGGTTGTGTTCAAAAGTCAAAGCCACAGGTGACCACAGAGGGTGGCAGGCTTCTGATGAGAAAAACAGAGCCAGAAAGACTCAGAAGCTGCAAGAAGCGGCTTCCTAGAAACCTTATTCACCCTCATCAAAGGGCAAACCCACGACTGCATGCCAGTACAGCCCGGTGCTGCATTCCATGTATCAGTGGAGTCCAGCAGGTTCAAAGCTGGTGCAAAGAAACCTCCCAAATGAGGTCTCGACTGTCTGTCAGGAAGAAAGGGGAAAATGTCACTAAAGTAAATTTTCCAAGCAGTGACAAGTCCAGCTAATGTTTTAAGAGGGGGCAAAAGAAAAACTGCCAAGGCCTTTGGTGGGCTCTCCGGTGGAGAACGAGGATTGCAGCTCTGCTGACCAAGTGCAAGTTCACGGTCGCCTGACAGTCCTGCACCTATGTGTGCGCAGTCCAGGCCATCCCAGGACTTCCTGCACTAGCCTCTGGGATGCTAGACATCGTGGAGTATCCAGGCATAATGCCATGGCTTCATCCGGCTAAGGGGATCTTGCAGAGGCAATTAAGAATGCAAAGTTAGTTGATTTTGGCTGGGTGTGGTGGTGCACATTTGAAATCCCTTTCATTCTTGGGAGGGTGGGGCAGGGAGATTTCTGAGAGTTGGAGGTCAGTTTGGCCTATATAGTCTTCAAGGCCAGTCTGAAGTCCACGGCAAGACCCTCTCTCAAAAAGACAAACAAAAACTAGTTGGCTTTGAATTCATCCAAAGGAGGATGAGTTCCTCCGCACTTGTGCTGAAACACAGTTTTCCCACTTGGTAACAGAATGGCAAGCTGAAGGGAAGGGCGGGCTTCTGGAGAAGCCTGTCTGGGAGGTGGAAGTGGAGGGCCAGTGCTGGGCCTGAGAGCAGCTCGTGGGAGCTGAGGACACCCCCGTCTGACAGCCAGCCCAGGAGACAACGCAGGATGATAAATAGCATCATTGCAGCCACACGTTCCAACAAAAGCTTCGCAAAGGTTCATTCAACAAAGGCCTGACCCTGGCCCACACCCAGCATGGAAGCAAAGCAAGTGTCAGGTCGCTGTTGTCACCACCACTGTCTCCAGCACTGGGACATTGTGAAGTGGTGTCTACAAGGCCCACAGAACCACACAGGTGAGACCACTCGGGTCCTCTCAAGGTGAGAGAGGTTCAACCTTCTGCCCATGCAGGTGGGGACGGGACTAGAGCCACCCCCAGACCTGAACAAGCCCTTCCAGACAGCCCTTCTCAGGGACAGATGTGGAAGCCACGTGTGACCCACATGCACCTGTGACACCATGTAGCCACACACCTTCACTCTCAGCACCAGCCATAACCTGGACCCTCCACCCCACAGGTGCCCAGGATGCCACTGAATTCTGCTAACTGGGTGTCACAGAATCACTAGCAAAAGTGGTGCATGATTATGACACGCAGAGGAACTTAGTTGTTTTCAACAAGTCCTGTCACCTACAGGCTTTGTATTCGAGACAAGACTGCAAGGTCCTCTGCAGGCAAATGTTTGACCTTTCAGAGCAAGGGCTGGGGCAGTACCTGTGCTGGTGATGGACTCAGAGCTCTGCAGGCACCAGGCGAACACCCCGCACCACACCCCAGGTCATGCTGTCAGTGTCCTTAGTGGAAAGGGGTGCACCCGGGGCTTGCTCTGGCAGTACACGTACGACACCTGGGGGACACAGAGGAGGCTGACAAGGACTGCAGCCAAGGACAATGCCCCAGTTCATGATACGTGCTATATTGTGTTAAAGTTGTTTCACTTTTTTTTTTTTTTTTT
>NW_004524775.1:615516-616937 GCF_000260255.1 Octodon degus | reverse complement strand
AAAAAAAAAAAAAAAAACCAGAAAGGGAAAGGGCTAGCAATGCAATTGCAGCTCAATGAGATGGTAGTTCAATCCCCAATACCCCCCCATAGACACACACACACACACACACACACACACACACACACACACACCAGAGATGCATTTATATAAGAAAGAAAAAACATTAGTGTTAGGTTTTGGGTTTTTTTGGTGGTGGTAGTGGTGGAACTGGGGATTGAACTCAGGCCCTTGTGCTTGCCAGGCAAGCGCTTATTCTACTGAGCCATCTCAGTAGATTTAATTTAGCCATTTAATTATTTGTATGTAATTAGTGCAGATGAGGTCTACAGAACTTACAAAATGGTACTTGGCTGCAGGAAGCTGGACCCTTATCAGTTGAACAAACCCCTGGCCGGATGGGGGCAGTACCTGTGGCCCTTGCCAGGCTGGCCATGGTATCCCCACGGTGCAGGGTGATGGAGGGAGGGGGACCAGAGGACCTGGGACACGTCTGTCTGACCTTTCTGTATACAAACCATTTCATGCAAATAGGGTTTTATTGCATCGACTACAAATGAAAGATGAGATATTCAGGCTCCTTGGGGAATTAAGACTTTAAAAGACAGTACTTGGGCCAGCTGGACTAAGCGCCTGCTTTGCTAAGCCTGGGGACCAGGCTTTGATCCCCGGCCCGCATGCCGCCACGGCCCCACCCTTGGGGCATGCTGAGCCAGCAAGAGTCTGGGCGTGGTGCCTGTAATCCCAGCACTGGGGAGGCTGAAAACAGGAGGATCATGAGTCTGAGCCAGGTAGTAAGACCTTATGCCAAATGCGTAAAATGAAAACAAATAAAAGCCAACGCTTTTTGTACTGCTGAATTGCTAACCATTATTAGTCTCCAGGCCAACTTGACATGGTATTCTCAATCTCTATAAAACCTGTGTGTTTGTCACTAAAATAAATTTCTCAGCGAATTCACGAGAGTCAGCGCATACGTCTCGGTGCCGCGATGTCACAAGATATCAAACCCAAACAAAGTTGGAGACGTCCAGAGACACTCTCTTTGGCCTACACGGCAAGTCCATTCTTGTGCACTACAACCTTTTATTTTTAAATGTCTGAGTGGTAGACCTTCCGATGAGAACCAGCTACGACATGGAGTCTTTTACTTTTAAGTAGCCAGCTAAACGGAAGCTCGGCTGGACAGGGTGTGGGTCAAACGTCTTGGTGAGAGCGTCTCAGCAGCACGGAGCCCACTGTTACTCTTTCTGCAGGATGTCGGATCAAGTTTATTGTTATGACGACAGATCGTTCACGGGAAAGTCACAGGCTTTCAGGGACATGAGCTCATGACGCACATGAATTATACATTTAGGATGCCACTGAGGTTCTTAGCAGCAGGAGACAACATAATGTCATGTCACCAGGACATCTGCCGG
>NW_004524775.1:610456-615416 GCF_000260255.1 Octodon degus | reverse complement strand
CCCCCTCCCCCTCCTCCTACTCCTCCAAGCCCGCCTTGCGCACTGGCTTGCGGTACGATGCCACAACTAATACATTTCATCTGAGCATCTCCGTGCCTCGACACCACCTGTCCTAGTGAAATGTGATCACTTGCCACCAGTGGCGGCCGCTTAGGAGTGGCCTGGCTGAAAATGAAGAGAGGGGTAGCGCAGCGCGGGCTGCGGACACCGTGCACCCTCTGCCCCCTCCCTGCCCCCCCAGAGGTGGGTCCATAAAATTCAGATTCTGAGCCTCAGCCGCTCGCCCCTCCTGAGTGACACCTGGACAGGCTGGGCACCCTCATCTTCTGCCCCCTACGTCCGCAACACCTCTGAACTTTAAGCCATCCGCCCTGCCCCCATCACCCTCCCTCTCTGCTCCCTGTTCTCTCTTGCAGCCCCCAAGCTTTGCAAACCCTGAGATCTAGACAGAGGGCATGCCCGCGCCTAGGCCGCCTTTCTGTTGCATACAAGTTTGGGAGAAAAGATTTTTATGAGAATTTTTTTCTAACATAAAAATTTTGAAAGCAGGTCTGCCAGCAAGCAATCGCAAGGGTCGGTTCGCTAAGGAAAGCATCCACAGCAGTGGAAATGCAAAGCAAGTCAGCGATTTCCAGGGCAAGCCGTTGTTGGCAAGCGTCTCCCGCAGGGGTGTCCTACAGCCAGCTGGAGACCCAGCGAGCAGACTGCACCCTCCCTAGGCCCTGCAGAACCTCGGACCCCTCGAATCCCAGGGGTCCGCGTTCCTGTCTCGCTGGGCGAGTTTGCTCCACCAGGTGTCGCTGTTCCCCCCCCCCTCGCCTGCACTGTGGGCCTGGCAGCGGCAAAGCAAGACAGCTGGGGCTTCTGAGCCTGGGAGTCTGTACCTGACCCCCATCAGAAGCCGTGGACAGAGCTCAGGCGATAGGGGTGCGCCTCACCCTGCACAAAGGGCCGCCCTGGGGCTGGAGTAGGAGGAGACCTGGAAGAGCTAGCGACTGGGAGGGGGGAGGGGGAGAGTGGTGGGAGGGTGAGGGGGAAAGGGAGGGAGGGAGGGAGGGGCGGCCGGGGTGCGAGGGAGAAGAGGACAAGGGGAAGGGGGCCGCCAAGCCTTGAGGTCCAAGCTGAAGCACGAAAGCCAGGCCAGAACAGCCAAGGGCTCCAGCTGGGGGGAAGCACTCTGGGCAGCGCTGCCCCTAGGCTGCCTGGCCCATAACTCCCGCTGCCCTCTGTGGTGGCCAGCACACGCCCTGCAGGCCCAGAGCCC
Organism: Octodon degus; assembly: GCF_000260255.1. NCBI lineage: Eukaryota > Metazoa > Chordata > Mammalia > Rodentia > Octodontidae > Octodon > Octodon degus. The sequence goes on along the minus strand of NW_004524775.1, from coordinate 614,152 downwards.
AGGCCAATCTCTTACCTCTCACGGACTGGCCCTGCGGGGCCAGGGTACTACGGACACTGAGCTGATGCTGTGGACGCTGAGGCCGCAGTGTGGGTCAAGCAGAACTGACTTTGCTCACACCACTCTCAGAGTTCGATTCCCAGGAGGGGCAGAAGCTGAGGGTGCTTAAAGTATTCTGAAATGATGTAGATTTCACAGCAATTAAACGTGCAGGAGTGTGCAGGAGCGCATCAGAATCGTGAACCTCTGCCTACCCACATGGCGGTGCATCTCTGTGGCCCTTGTGCCGTGCCTGCAGGGTGGCAACTGTCCCTTCCCCTCGCAGCCCACCACCCTTCTCCCTAAGAGCCATAAACCCAGGTACCTTACACACACACACACACACACACACACACACACACACACTTGTGCGCAGGGAGCTCAGAAACAGCCCAGGATAGAGGCACCACTGTCCTGACTCCTGAATCCTTGGGACTCAGTTATGGCCAAGTGACACCCAAGGGCTGCAGGGAAGGTGACTGTGTGCTCCCTGGATTTCTCCAGTTCTGATATTGTCAGCCTGCAGACAGCCCAGGGCAGAGGCTGAGCTTATTTTCACAGCCTCAGGCTACCTGAAGCTTGAGGACAGAGGAGAGCTGGTCCTCACATATGGGACAGCTCTGCTGTTCTCCAACACAGGCCCCTTTCAGACGGAAACAAGATGGGTCCTGAGCACAGTCCTGGGGTGAGCAGGGCCCGGGTCCAGTTAGGCAGCCCAAGTGCAGAAAGCCCACCCTGCCCACAGGGGGCAGGGACGGACAGGCCACTTCCCGGCCTCACTCCCCAGCCTCCGCCCTCCGCAGCGATGGGTACCCTTAGGACTAACTGGCCACAGCCCTTCTATTTTCAGAACTAAAATTTCCCAGAGCCCTGAACCACTCGAAGAACTTGCAGAGAGCGCTTTTTCTGTCCTTGGAAGCTTAGGCCAATATTTAATCCTCCTGAATCACCCAGTGTCTTGCATGCATAGCAGTGCTTGTGTTCCCGAGAGAAAGCCATCTTCATGGCACAAAAGCGTTTCGTGTTTATTTTGCAGCGGTACAGGGGACACTGCTTGGGGTGGGCCGGGAAGGACAGGTCTCCACAGAGCGCCCGTGGGTGGGGTGAGGGGAGACCCCTGGTCCTGCTGCCCCTCTCCTCCTGGACTGAGGGCAGACTGTCAACAGTGGTGTAGAAACCATACCCTCATCCTTCTGCAGCTCACAGCCCAGTGGATAAGCGAAAAAAGACAGCAGACAACTCGTGCTTCCCTTACACAGTTCAACAACTGTACATGCTTTCTGTGGCCTACTTCAAATTTCCTTAACTGTAGACATTTTTAATTAGTGAAATTAATCATCAGTGTATATCAACACTGCCTTTTCTTCCGACCTTGCCTCAGAGTTGAAGAGCCAGGTGAGGTCTGCTCTCCCCCACAGCCCTGGGTGGGCAGCAGCCCTGCTGGGAGGTTCTCCCACGGAAGTGCTCACTGAGCACAGAGCACTTGGCACAGGGCAGTGTCCACGTGAGGTCTCACAGATCTGGGGACACACAGGGGCCAAAAGTACGAGATGGGAAAAGACTACCCAGCCGACAGTGGTCATGCAGAGCAGGTCAAGTCTGTATCACGAAAAGACATTTAGGTCAAATATTATCTCAAGAGGCAAGATGGCGAGAGTCAGTTCTACAAAAAGATGTAATGACTGCCCACGTACGTGCCCAGCAGCAAAGCACCGCACTCCGAGCTCGCTGGCAGCTCTGCACGGGCAGCGGTCAGCAGTGTGCAAACAGGAGACCTTGGCCCGGACTTCCAGCCATGCGCAGAAGGTCTGGAGAGGAAGTCAGCTGGGGAAGAGCAGAGCAACCAGCTAGAAGTGAGTGGCCCTCACAGACGGGTACGGACCATTCAGCAAGAACAGCAGCGAGGAGCAGAGCACGCAGGCCACTCTGCGAGACCGAGCACGCACCGGCCCACAATGAGTCGCTGCTAGCTTAACAAGACTTAAGTGATGCCAAGAATCTTCCCTAACTACAGTGAAATGACGCTAGAAATTGCTAACTAAGGGAAAATGGAAACTTTTCAAATAAATGAAATTAAATACATATTGTTGAAAAGCCAGCGGATGAGCAGCACGGTGGGCACACCTACAACGCCAGCACTCAAGCAGCTGAGGCAGGAGGACTGCAAATTCAAACCCAGCCTGGAGAACTTGGCATTTGAGCAAGACTCTATCTGAAAGTTTAAAGAAGACTGCGGATGTCTTGATGCGCAGACAAAATACCTGACACCCAAAATTGAGGAAGGAAAGGCTTATTTAGCTCACAGTTTGTGCAGGTTTCCACACTCATCTGGATCCAAGGCAGAGCGCCACATGGCAGAGGGCAGCAGTTCATGACGGGGGTGGGGGACAGCAAAGAGCAATGGCAAAAGGGCGAAGCAGCGGCAGCAGTGGCGGAGGCCAGGCTCCCTCGCTTCCTTGTGATGCCTTCGGGCTCTCCGCCCAGGCTGGTGTAGCGCTCACACCCATAATCCCAGCAGTACTCAGACCCTTAATCCCAGCCTTGGATCATGAATTAATCACAGACTCTACAAGCTACCCCATGACTGCATGAGGCTTGGGGGTCACCTGGATACAAACCGTGGCACTGTGGCTTAATGCAGATACCCTAGATTCAATCCCCAGGGTGCCAAAAGCAAAGAGGAATAGAAAACTATGAGGGAAAAAGGGCAAAACTAAGGCCAGTTTTGGTTGGTGCTGTTGTTATTCTGTTTGAATTTTTGCTGTTGTTTTGAGACAGAGTCTTGCTATGCAGTTCAAACTGTCCTGGAACACTCAAAATTTCAGCCCAGCCCCCCCAAGTGCTGGGATTACAGGAATGCACCACCACACTTGGGTCAGTGTTTTTTCCACCTATTGTTTGGGTGGAAGCAAGGCGTGGCAGAACAGCCTGTAATCCCAGCACTCTGGGAGCCTGAGGTAAAAGGATTACAAGGCTCCTAACCAATCAGCTTACCAAGATTTTATTTCAGCAAGAACTAGAAAAGAGCTAGGGATGTGACTGAGTGGCACGGACCTGAGTTCAAGCCCAAGTATTGAAAAAAGCAGCAGTTTTTAAAATAAACAAAGTCAAGAAATCCTTAACTATAATTAGAAAAAAACCCAAATAAGACTCAAACAAATAAAATCATAAATGAAAGAAAAGCCATTACTACTGGTGCCATGGAAATAAAAAGTCATACGGGGACATTCTGGGGACGACCAGTTAGATAATCTAGAAGAAATAGATAAATTACTAAGAAATAAAACTTATAAAGACAGGATTAAGAAGAAGAAATGCAAAGTCTAAACATACCAATAACAAACAGGAAAGCTCAATCAGTTAATTAAAATAGGAATAATTTTTAAACACCTTTCAACAAAAAAAGCTGGGTGTGGTGATGCATATTGGGGAAATCAGTGCTCTGGGAGAGGGAGGCAGAAGAATCTTGACCTCCAACCCAGCCGGGCAGTTAGCAAAAACCTAGGTCAGCATAAAAAGAAAGAATTGTAGATGTTGTTTCATGCCAAAACCTGAGTTCAACCCCCAACACGGGAGGAAGAAGAAGAGGAGGAAGAAAAAGCAAAAGAGGCTGTGAAAACAGAGGAGGAGGAAGAGGAGGAGGAGGAGGAGGAGGAG
>NW_004524775.1:606198-610162 GCF_000260255.1 Octodon degus | reverse complement strand
TGTCCTTGAGGCTTGAATCAGTCATAGTTTCCCACACTGTAGATACCACCATCTCTGCAAAAGCTCCACATCCGACCATGTGAGGCATTGGGGTGACATCTAAACACAAGCTGTAGCATTCTGTCCCTACCCCCCAAAGACTCATGCAGAGCCCTTTATGTAAAAGATGTATTTACCTCACAATATGTAGCAGCTTCAGTCGACAATGAGCCAGCTCCAAGGCGGGATGGCATGGTGGACAGGTATCACGGAGGAGGAACAGTTCGTACAGGCAAAAAGTAGCAAAGCATGGGCCGGGGAGATGGCTCAGTGGAATAAGCGCTTCCCTGGCAAGCGCAAGGGCCTGAGTTCAATCCCCAGTTCCACCAAAAAAAAATATAATGTAAAAAGTAGCAAAGCAAGCAAGGGATAAGGCAAGCCTCCTTCCGCTGCTTATGCTGCATCCAGGCTACTGGACCAGGGCAGCACCAAGCAATCTGATTTAGTAATCAGTCACCCAATATTAGAATGCTCAACCACAGCGTTGTACGTTGAATCACTGGCACATGCATTCTGGATCCAGCCATCTCTCCAAAGGCCCCACCTATGATTGCATGAGCCTTTGGGGGGACATCTAGACACAAGTAATAAAATTCTGCCCCTGCCCCCCAAAGGCTCATACACATCCCTTTATGCAAATGTCATTTCATCCATCTCCAATAGTAGCCGTATCCCTAACAGTTTCACCATTGTGGAGAAGTCCAAGCCCCAGGTCTCCTCTGAGATTTTAGGAAAACTCTTAGCTGCAAAGGCAAAAGAAAAGGAAGTTAAACATTTCCAACATTCAGTGGCACAAGGTAAGACATTTCTATTCCAAAAGTTACAAACAGGGCATAGCAAGAAGTGGGAACTAAACATGACCAAAATCCAGCAAGGCAAACCTTCAGTCTCGCAGTTCCACTTCCAGCATCCTTGCCAGTCTGTAGCAAGTTGTAAACTCGAGGGGGCTTGCGTAGCTCCAGGCTTACCACGCCACTGCTAGGTATGGCTCTCGCAGCTGCTTTCCTGGGCCAGCTCTGCTCCCTCCTCATAGTTTTCCGCAGATGCCCACGTTCCTGGCTTCATCCAGCCTCTGTGGCCTCCACAGCACCTTTGGCTCCACGCTCACAATTTCACACCTGCCCTCCCAGGGCCACACCGCCTGCCCTCCCAGGCCTTCTGAAATTGGGGTGAAGCCTTCCGATCCCACAAATCTTGCATCATGCATCTGCCTAAAACCAGGACCATGTGGGTGACGCCAAGGCCTGCCACCAGCTGTAGCAGTAGCCAGGCCTCCATCTCTCTCTGCTGTAGGAGTCAAGCGCCTGCGAACCAAGCCCCAAGGAAAGATCACCTCAGGCCACAGCCATTCTGGAACACGGTCCTCCAGGGCTCTATTCTGAAGGAGATTCTTTCATTTTTGCAACTCTGACATTGCAAAAGCTGCAGCTCCGCTGCTGCTGGGTCCTCAGATCATCTGTTCTGTTCTCCTGTCCTTCTCAGCAATCTAGTTTTCTTCTGCTCTACCTTCATAGTCCCGTTTTACCAGGCCTTCTTTTCTGGCCAAGGTCACAGCACTGTAAGCCACTCTGCTAGACTCCTTGCTCTTGAGTCTCAACATAGGTCTGGCTGAGGGTCCCCAGTAGTAGCCCTGCCACGCCCTCAACATTAGGCTGTCTTGAAATTTTTTCTGTGAGATTAGTCAGTTGCTCCCAATCTCAATTTCAGCCAAAGTCTCTGGACAAGAGCGAAATGCAGACAAGCCTTCTGCGCATCTGTAGCACCTGTCTCCTGGTGTCAAACGGCCAGTGCAGGCCTTCTCGCCAGCAGACACCACCCCAGGCTGTCTTTATTGGCATCATTTCTAAAGGCATCTGGTCTTCTGACTCTAATCAGAAGCTTCCAGAAGTAGTCTGAGGCCTTGCAGAGCTACTTTTTCATCTCCAAAATTTTCCAACCTCTTCCTACAAGCCAGCTCTGCAGGCTCCTAGGCCACACAGTCAGACAGAGTGGCAGAAATACCTGTATGTCTCTGGTACCAAATTTGTTTTAGTTGTTTTTCTCATGTGAGTGAAATTTAAAAAAAAAAAAAAAAAAACAATACCCTAGTTAAAGAAGGAAAGGTTTATCTAGTTCACTGTCTGTAGAGGTTTTGATCCACAATCAGCTGGCTCCAAGGCAGAGAGCCATGGAAGAGGAGAAGCAGTTCGTGGGAGGCAGAAGATAACAAAGCAAAAGTCATTAGAGAATGACCACGGCTCTCATGATCCCCTTATCCAGGCTACTTAGGGCAGGCTACACTCACACCTCAACGCTAGACCCTTGGGCCTAGCACTGCACCACGAGTCAACCCCAGCTTCACATACTCCAGATGCAGCCATCTCCGAAAATTCCCATCTGTGACAACATGAAGCTTTGGGGAACGTCTGGACATAGCCACAACTCTGCTAGTAGAGGAAAAATAAATGTGGGAAAAGATGCAAAGGAAATCCTTTAACATTATTAGTTAAATGTAAACTGGAGCAGTGTCTGTTGAAAATAGGAGGCTCCTCTGCTATTACATGGTCCAGAGATCTGTCTTCTATGCCCAAAGGAACTGAAGTCGGGATCTTGTAGAAAGAGCTGAAGTCCACTGCTGCCTTTCAGTTTTGAACTTCACTCTTAAATGCATCACTGAGAGTAACCAAATGTCTACTGCAGCTGATGGATAGGGCAAGGGTGGCACACATTTATCTTATGTACTATGCACGATACATGAATATGGTGGAATGCTATTTAGCTTTAAAGAGAAGGAAATTCTTTCAGTTGTATCAGTAGGGTGAATATGGAGGACACTGAGCTAAGTGGAATACGCCAGGCCCTGCGGAAAACTGTCCCCTGACACCCCTACAAGTGAAATCAGAAGCAGCTGAAATCGCAGATGCAGGGAGTAGAAGGGCTGTCACAGGGGCTGAGGGCCAAGGTGAGCGAGGGACACAAGGAGACCCTGGCCGAGGGGTTCAAAGTTTTAGCTTGAGGGTGAATGAGGCTTGGAGAACCCCTGACAATGTGGTGCCATCTGCTTAGAAGCTCCCTGAGGAGGCGGACCTAATAAAAGTTCACAGGTGCCCACAGAGCAGCCGGGTTAGGAGGACATGTGCCCTGGGTGGCTATGGTTACCCCACATCCGTGGTGGTGGCATCACAGGCCAGCTCATTTCCAGGCTCAAGTTAAACACAGGAATTGCATTTCAATAACAGTCAGATCTCCGTGAAATGAGAGAACTTCTTTAAAAGAGGCAAAAGCAGCCTCTGGACAGGAAGGAAGGGGAAGGCCAGAGGTCCAGGTACACAGGTGGAAAGGCCAGATGTGTGGATGGCCAGCTCAGGCGCTTCCATGGTGAGGGCGCATCCCTGACACGCCTGGTCAGTGTGGATCTGCACAAGAAGATTCTCAGCAGAAGCGGTGCCCAGGAACGAAGTAGACCTCCTCCTACTGGACCCAGGGAAGGCCGCTGCTGGGCGACATCTGGCTGTCACGCGTTAAGGGATGTACTCAATCAGAATGAATGGGCAGGAGAGTACACAAGGGAGAGAAGACTGCAGAGCTAGACCCCACCAATCTCAAAGACAAAGTGTCCTTAAATAATGGGAAAGAGCCTGGTATGTGCTGCAGCGCCTGGCACGTTGTCAGTATCAGAGAACTTGAGGAGAAAATAAAAAAGGGTGGCAGGTGAGGACAGCTTCCTTCATGCACCTGCAAGCTTTCTCTAAGAGTAAATTATTATCAATGTATAAACAGTATGGAGGGCCCCAGTGTCTGTCCGGGGGCTGCTGATTTTGAGGATTCTGGGTGCCATCAGCCTCCCAGTATCTCCTGGAGAATCGGCCACACCTGCAGAATCGGGTGCAACTGAGACACCTCATTCACAAGGAACCATGACAAGCCACAACCAGCTGGAAGAGGG
>NW_004524775.1:604260-605203 GCF_000260255.1 Octodon degus | reverse complement strand
AAGCGGGCATTCTAAAGCAGGTTGCTAGCATAGGCAGACCTCTATCAGTCAGCAGGGGGCCCCTGAGTAAGGGCCCTGGGGCAAAGCCAGCACAAGGACTGTCCCTCGTTCCCTGCTGGGAAAGGAGACAGAAGCGTGCAAACTGCAGTGGGTCTCAGAACACTTGCGGCGTCCTTGGAGCTAGATAGCTGCCTGCCCTCCAGATTCCAGATTCGGGAGAACTCTGCTGAGCCCAGGAACATGCATTTCTAAGCTTAGTGCTGGGTCCGTTAGGGCAGCCTGCACCTGTCCAAGCGTCCCAGCATTTGCAGTTAAATGATGCAGGCACTCATCAGACATGGATAGTGGGACCCAGTCTATGGACCAGTGCCTCTACGCTGCTCCCCTCCGGTCCTCAGCACAGAGTGGACAGTCACACCCTCACTCTTTGTGCTGGTCAGCCTTTTATCCTCACTATGACTGACAACTCGGCCTTTAATGGACATTCGGGATTCAAACCACAGCACTCTTCAAAACACCAGTGTTCAGGAGGGAGAATGTTTCTGAAGGCTGCCTAAGCTGCTCTTCCACAGCACCTCTCAGGACAGGGACACAGCCTGTGACAGGGCAGTGTCCTGTGGTGGCTGGCATCAGTGAGCATGGCCTACCCCTTCTTGCCCCCACGTGTCCCTGTCCACGGGCACAGAGCTTCTCAGTGCCAGCTGTAGGGCAGCAAAACCAAGCATGTGCTGGCCCTAAAACACCTGAGGTTCACCAGTGGAGAAAGTGACTCCAACCGTTATGGAAATCAGTGTGGAGACTCCTTAGAAACCTTGGACTGGAAATCCCATTTAAACCAGCTATTCCTCTACTGGGAATTTTCCCGGAGGCTCTGAAAACATCATATCATAGTGATATATGTGTGCCTATGTTTATAGCAGCACAATTTGTGATAGCCAAATCT
>NW_004524775.1:601273-602760 GCF_000260255.1 Octodon degus | reverse complement strand
TTTGTATCTGTGTATTCAAAGTGATTAGGATAGATATATAGTTACATTCTCTTAATGAATAGAGGGATTTGTTCTAGTGGTGTTTGTGGGTAGGATATCACGTCTGCATCTTGTACAGCAATTTTGTACTGGGAAGAATGTATGCAAAGTGTTAATTATTGAAACTGTCCTACCAATTTGGTTTGAAACTGTCTCATCACTATTTGTTTATCAATAAAATTATGGGAAAAGTGACTCCAACTGCAGAAGGCTCGGTGACAAGCTGGTTCTTTGTGGTGTGAGTAGTATGGTTTCTGAGGACTATCAGCATGCACCCATGGCCCTCTCAGGAGGCCTGCAGGGTGGCTATCACTCAATAAGGAGCAGGCCCTTACACGGCCAGAGAAGGTCGGCAAGTGTTTGTCAGGACTGCACAGTGATCGCGTAACCCTTCCATGAGTGTGGTCAGAAAAAATGCTGGATATGGTCTTTTATTCATAAAAGAAAGACACAAGGGGATGTGGCTCAGTGGCAGAGTGCTGGATAGTGCCCTGAGTTGATCCCAGCATGGCAAAGCAAAGGTGGTGGGGAGAAGCAAAAAATAATAGTAATAACAAATTGTATTCTGGGAGGGAATGAAGGAAAACTTTAACTGACTAAAAGAGTGGATTTTTTGTCTTTTAAAAATTAATTCTTAGATAGCCAGGCATAGTGGCACATGCTTGTAACCCCAGTACTCTTTATGGGGCAAAAGAGACTCCATTGTTAAAGGAGGGTCCCATCATAAACTACAGATAAACTCACTTCCTCACCCCCTCCCTTGTACTTAGCCATAAACCCACTTAGAGACAGCCAGGGTCGTAAAATAGGAACAGTTCAGACAACTTGGGAGTAGGGCAGACATTAAGCCACACTGGCCCTTGGCAGAGGGACGGTCAACAGTGTCCGGGAAATGTAAACATTCCTGGAAACGAGGTAATGGGGTTACCATGGAAACCTGAAAAGTGTATAGCTGAAAGCAAAGTTCAGACTGCAACCCACAACTCTGTGAGTCGTGACCCAAAGTCAGGGCATCAGTCGGTCGCAAGCTTGTGATAAAAGCCTCCTTGCTCCTTCCTGTGTGGCCCCTTCTGTGGCGGTTTATCTTCACTTGCTGCCATCTGCTGCTACATTCTAGGAGGCTGAGTCACGCTGCTGCAAGTTTGAGCCCAGCCTGAGCAACTTAACAACGTAAAGAGACCTTGTCTCAAAATAAAACATCAACAAAGGGCTGGGGAGGTAGCTCAGTGTGAAGGTCCTGAGTTCAATCCCTAGCGTGTACCTCAGAACAAATCTTAATAATTCTTTAAGCCAACCCTGGAGCTCAACAATGCTTGTTTACACAAGGCCGCTGTGGCCTCTCCTTCATTTCCTCTCCATATATTTAAGCTCAGCTACAGAACACTTCCGCTAAGATAAACTCACTGTCGTGGACACTTTCTGACTGGATTACATAATTCTTTTTTTTT
>NW_004524775.1:565380-599563 GCF_000260255.1 Octodon degus | reverse complement strand
CAAGTCACCCATCCCCCATGGCCCTCACAAGTCACCCATCCCCCATGGCCCTCACAAGTCACCCATCCCCCATGGCCCTCACAAGTCACCCATCCTCCAGGGCCCTCACAGAACCTTATTTTCTATGAACATCAGCACTTGCCCATCAGCACCAGGCCCTGGCCCAGCTCTATGAGCCTGTCTGGTCTCATTCTCTCATGCAGTCAGGTCACATGACTAAAGCACCTGACAGCTGGCCTGAAAGGGGCAAAGGGCGCTTTGCTTCCTACTTCTGGAAGCTCCAGTCCAGGCTGCGTGGTCTCGTTTGTGGTTTTGAGCCACTGGGAGAGCACTCGGTGGTATATTTATTATTGATAGAAAGCCATGCTGTGGTCATTTTACTTCAATCAATTGACTGTTATTAATAATTGGGAAGATACAATTTGACATTTAGAAACATGTTTAAGAAATTAATACTTTAAGTTGTTATACTAATTTTTGGTTGCAGAAAAATGTGATCACATGATCCACAAAAGACTTCTGCTTTGTTCTGATTTGATCTGATGTTTTTAGATTTTTGAGACAGGCTCGTGCTGTGTATTTCAGGCTGGACTTGAACTGACTGTGTAGCCCAGAATGGCCTTGAACTCAGACCTTTTATTTTTATTTGGGAGCCAGGGTCTCTCTAAGTCTCTGTGCCCAGCTAGGCTCGAAGGTGTGACCCTTCCCCCTCCACTCCCCAGAGTGCAGGTGGTAAGGAGTGCACCACCGCCCGGGAGAAGCGCGTAGCGCTTCCGGGGAACTCACTCCGCCCTCTGCAGCCTCACGTGCTGAAAGCCCAGCACGACCTTCCCTGGAGATGGAGGCTGTGCAGATGTAACAGTGAAGATGCAGTCCCGCGCAGCGGGGTCAGCCCTGCCCCATGGCACCGCCATCCTAGTGAGACAAACGCGTGGCCCGCGAGGATGCCTAGTGACGCAGGGAGCGCACTGAGGAGAGGCGCCTGCCACATGGGAGACCACGGATGTCCAGCGGAGCTCCAGGCTGGGACAAGCTCTCCTCATGAGCTCAGGAGGACCTGGCTGCTGGCACCTGGCATTCGATTGCTGAGGCCTGCAGCGGCGGGATGAGGCCTCTGTGCGTGCCGTGGGGTCTGGGGGTCTCCATGTGGCAGCCCTGAGAGCTGGCGCAGGACGCCCTGCTGCGCTCCTGCTTGCTGTCCCACACGGAGTCTAATGCAGACCACGCAGCCTCCCGGGGGCTTCTTCACTGAGGGTGTACACAGTCTCTTTCCAGAGACACTCAGACTGCTTTCTTTCTTACCGGTTTGTTGTTGTTGTTGTTTTAACCAGGGCCTTTGCAGAGAGCTACTTCCCCAACCCTTTTTTATTTTTGGACAAGTTCTCTCTAACTTTCCCAAGCTGGGGTCAAATTTATGATCATCCTGCCTCAGCCTCCTGAGTGCTGGGGTTAGAGGTGGGAACCACCATGCCTGGTTTAGCTTCATACAGTTCATCTTGTCTTTTGTCTTTTCTTCTCTATATCAACATTATAAAGTCAGTATATATTCCTGTATATAACTTTTTCTAAAATAATTTATGATACATATGCAATATATTTCATTCACAGTATAAAATAAGGATTCGATATTTCTTCTCAAATAGAAAATAGTCAATTTTGTAATGCTAGGGATTGATTTTTATTTATTTACTGCACTAATTTGAAACTGCACACTTACTATAGACTGAACTTCTGTGTGTACCAAAATGCATTCTGGCATGTTTATTTTTGTTCCAGTTCTATATTCTTACATGAGAAACCAGAACAGCTTTTATGTCATTGTATTTCAAGGATACAATCCATAGTGATTATATTTTCTTTTGGGGGCCTCCTTCTAAATATTCATTTTCTATAAAATATTAAATGTTAGACATATCTTAGTTACAAAGCATAAAATAATATAGACATTATTAGCACAAGATTAATATTGGTAAAATTAATAAATTATAGGATCGTGGATCATAGCAGTATGTGAGGCCTTTGTTGGATCTCCAGCACTAAAAAAGTGAGAAGAGCCAGGCTTGCTGGCTCACCCCTGAAATCCCACTAAGACCCCACTGAGGGCTGCGACAGGAGCATCATGACTTCCGGGCCAGCCTGGACTACATAGTGATTTTAAGGTCAGCCTGGACCACATTATGAGTGTTGTCCTAAAGCCAATGCAAAAAGAAAAAATAATAAGCCAAGTAAGGTGGCACAGGCATGTAATCCTACTACTCTGGGAGGCTGAGGCAGGAAGATTACAAGGTAGAACCCAGACAGGGCAATTCAGTGACTCAGTAAGACTATGTTTCATAGAATGAAAGAAATAGGGGAAGGGAAGTAGCTCACTACTGTACCAGAAAACGCCCCCTGTCCCACCACACTGGCCAGCATACTTCCATTTCTGCTAGCTGCCCAGGTAGCCTCCAATTTACTTCCGTTCCTGGTAGATTCTGATGCTTCTGTTCCCCTGCAACGGTAGTCATACGGTACCTGTTGAAAGAACCAATCCCCAGGCGACAAGCCAGTCTGCTTCCGTATTTCCACTTTGCAACCCATGAAAACTTCCCTGTCTCAGTCTTTAGGGCCTGGCATTTTCAGTGCCCATCATGGTTAAATAAATCTGCCTCCAAATTTTGGGTGACATTTAGGTATTTCTGTTTGCCGCTGATCTGGAGTGTTGGCTGGTAAGACCGACCATGCCAACCTTTTGGGACACAGCCCTCACGGATGAAGCAAGGACATCTCCAAGTCCAAAGCAAAGGCATGCCCTCGAGATTCATCAAGTCCCCTTGGAGGATGGAAGGATTCCCATTTGAGCAGCTGACGTCACACCGGAAAAGGAGGAGGATGTAGTCTGCCTGCCAGCCTGTGTGTGATCATACCCCCAGGGGCACCCAGTTCAAGCAGAAAGAGAGCTGCGGCACCTCTCCTTGGGTGGGCTTCCCAGTGGTCTGAGCGAAGGAATGCTTTAATCTCTAAGTTCCTGTTAAATGACTGTGTGTTTGTAGCAGGAATGCTTTAATCTGTAAGCTCCTGTTAAATGACTGTGTGTTTGTAGCAGGCAGTGAAAGCAACAGGCGACTCTGTCTGTGCTCCACGGCGAGGAGCAGGGGCTCCTTTCCCAACTGCGGAGCTGGATTGGGCTCCAGCCTGCGGCTGTGTGGATGCATCTGAAAGGGACAAAATGGAGAACCCACTGCCTCTTCTCGGTAGCCCAGACAGTCCCGACATCATGGAGAGCAAGTGGCCAGGCAGGCACCTAAGTGGCTGTCCTCTGAGGGGCCTCCCCCCACGTCTGTTGCACCATTTTTCAGGGGTACGCTGCAAATGCACAGGAAAGCAGAATGGGAACTCATTAGTCAAAATCCACAGTCCCTGACTGCCAGCCCAAGACGTTTACAAAGCGCTTTTCTGGAGATTACGGAGTTACAATGAAATCGAAGTGTCACGAGACTCCCTGAGACACCCTGCCTCTGTGATGGGACAACAGAGAGTCCCTTCTCTTTTTGGCTCCATTTTAAATGTTGCTGAAACTTCAGGTGAATTCACTCCTCACCCCTTTCCTATTAGTGAACCATAAAATCCATAAAGGAGAACGAACCAATGTAAGAGGCAAATAGTTAAAACAAACTGAATGCAAGCTACAATTTAACCAAAATACTAACAAGCCCCTGGGAAAGGTAAAGCTTGTGGCATCTTTGTAAAACTCCAAAATGAGGTAATGTGGCTGCCATGGTTACTGATAAATGTGTAAAAACACAGCACCAAGTTCTCTGGTCATGGACATTCCCTGATTTTGTGTCAGCGGCAGGTCATCCTCCTGCCGGCAGTAAAGGCCTTGCTCGTTCCCACTCTCGGTCTCTCGTGAGTGTTTACCTTGCTGAGTTTTGCTGTAGCACCTGCCCCGGAGTGAAGGCCTGAGAATGCCACCCTGGCAGATGCTGCTGTAGCTCTCACTCAGCCAGCTCTCCAACCAGCAAAAGGAAGCAAAGCAACGCAGTCAGGTGCGTCTTGTAAGCGCCGGGGGTGGAGGGCAAAGCCCGTTAACACGTTAAAGTTATTACTGTTATCCAGAAGCCTGATAAAACCCTTCAGCCTTTATGGTTCTGTGAAGCCCATAGGGTCTACATCCCTTTGACCCTAAGACCCCTAAAATTGATAATAAGTGCAGCCTTCATTGTACAAGTAACACCTGATATCGACAAGAAAACCCAGTCTGATTAACGACCATACCATCTGGCCAAAGGCCAACATGCGAGTTACAAGGTTTATGGACACTAAAATAACAAATTTTCCTTCAGATTAAAAAATAAGAACTCTCAAACACTTCAACCTGGATTAAATGACAATGCTGTCATCAGTCTGACAGGCTCAGACTAGGCCACACTGGGCTCCCTTCTTCAGCTGGGCCATCGAGAGCTCTTAGTTCCTCACCCAGGCCAGCTGGGACTCTTGCCTCTCGCCTCTCCTGCAGGCACGGGCTTGTGGCTTTGGAGGACAGCCGACCAAGCATGGATCCCTGCGTATGCCAGAGGCCCTGTGCATCACATTTGGGAAGAGACTTCCCCTCCGAGTCAGGCAGCCTCCTTCTCATTCAACTCTGTGCTTTGAAAGTTGGCCTTCACCCTGACTGCTCCCCAAAAGAAAGAATGATGCCTGCATCAGCCTACGACAGATGATCACAATCCTAAATTCTAAAAACTCTCTCCCCAGAAGTATGAGCTGAAAGCTTGTCTCGGGGCCTGGAGGTCGACCATGCGGCGATCGTGATTAAAACATGTAATGCCCAATGCGGTCAGCCAATTCCTGTCACCAGAAGCCGCAGTCAGCGCTTAACCTCGCATCTCCCACCTGAAGCGGTCCAGGGCCCTGGTAGTCAGTCCGTCGCCCTGGAGCAAGCCTCTCTTTCTGGTGAGGAAGCCCTGGGGGAAATCATCAGTCAGTGCAAAATCAATAGCGGGCACTTTGCATGCTTGACTTCCCAATCTATGCACCCTCTGGGACTGTACCACTTGATGCCTCCTGATCTAAACTCCACCCAGGCAACCCACACTTTCCTCAAACAGTACCCCATGCCACAAGAGTCGAGTAGAAGCTCAAGCACATATCCAGAGGATTTGGATGTGCTAAAGTACAACCTTTTCTTCCCATAATGAAACCCAGTGGGGATCTCGCCCAGTTCAGGATCTCTGAGCTGTCAGTGCCTCTGAGGCTGTCTTCCACCCTGCAGTCTTCTGTCACCCACAGCCTGTTGGTGCACCTGCCTAGACCAGCAGGGTACATCTCCTGCCTTGGGGTGGCTCCCATCAGCCAGTCCCTCTTCCCCTTTAAATGGAAAAAACCCAGTTCTGAGCTCAAAGGTTAACTGACTTAGGCTCAGCCTCGCAGAGATTCAAAAGCATGTTGCTCTTCTCTGAGACCTCATTAGTTTCCAGCAAAGTGATCACTGCACTTCTGATTAATGGTGTCCAGGACGCCTGCTGGAAAGGTGCAAAAGCTCTACCATGACATCTGACAGAACTGACTTCAAGGTAATTTTTTAAAAGAACAAGAAAAACATTCAATGACATTAAGAAGGCCCTCTCTGCAGCTCCAATCTTGGGAATGCCAAATTTAACTGGAATTCAACTTACTTGTTAATCAGTGATGACATGGGGGATGCCCAGTGGCCACAAGTGCAAATTCTTGGATCTTGTCACCAAGGACTGCCTCTTCCTTTGCCTCCACATTCTGAGAGCCACTATCTTTCTGATCAAGAACACTGACAAGCTTGCTTTAGGCCAAGACCTACCTGTTGAAGTGCCCCGCGCCGTTCTGGATATCCTGAACAACCACGGACATCGCTGCCTCTCCAGTGCCTGGGTCACCCAGGCCTGAGGTGTGATAAAACCATTCTGTCCTTCCACAGACCCACCCATGACTGCCTGGGCACTAACTGATAAACTGTTCTTGAACTGGCCAGACTTTCAGATGAATCCCCTGACAGATGCTGAGTACACCCTGTTTGCAAATGGAAGCAGCTCTGTTAGGAATGGAGTCAGACAGGCTAGGTATGTTGTGGCTAGTTTGGACAAAGCTAGCCAGGGAAAATTTGCACAGTGAACTAAACTATGAGCCTTCATCCAGGCCCTCAATTCGTCCAAAAAGGAAAAGGTCTACTATTTGTGTCTAGAAAACCACAAAAACAATAAAACATCCTGAACTGCAAAGGAAACGCCTTGGGGTTCCATGCCTGCCAGCATTGGCTCCACTGACTGCCTCTAAACCTGCTCTCAGAACCGTCCAGTGCAGAGTCCTAAGCTCCCTTCAGGAATCCCATTGACTGAATCACCACCCTTTAGAGACACTACAGTAAAACTTTGCAAGGGCTATGAATACCTCTTAGTGCTTATGTGCACCTGTGCAGGCTGGCCCGAAACATTAGTGTCCACATGAGAAAACAGCAGAAGCTTGAGGGGTCTCACTGTGAAATACCATCCTTAGATATGGCCTGCTTCACCACTGGCAGCAACAATGGGCCTGTGTTTGTAACAGAGATAACTCAAGACCAGCAGAGCATACAACATGCAGAACACAAAACTCTAAAAGAGTCTAAAGAAGAAAAAATAAGGAACATCTTGTAACCAGCTCCATAAAAAGTTAGCTGAAACGCTGGCTATGCCGGACGACACACTGCACAAACGTGTAACCCAGGTCCATATTAACTACCACAAGTTTGAGAAATCCAGCCTTAGATCCACCATTCCAGAGTTCAAGGAGCCCATCCAGATGATTGCTGGAGAATTTACCTGGAGCAGACAGCTCGTCCGAAGCTCCCTCTGAAGAGAGGGTGCACCCAGACCCTGGGCGCTCCACCGGTCTGCGTGGTGAAGCCTGAGGACACTTCACAGGACCACATCCTCCCTAAGTGCACGCATCACTCCCCTGGATTTTTGTGCCTTTCCAGGCTGCTTGCCCCAGTCCTTGCTTCCATTTCAGTTTGCATGGGTGCTTGATGTGACTTAGTCCAATTTGGGTTTTGCCCCCCCCACACACACACTCTCCTGATAGCTGTGGTTCTTGCTTTAGTTCTATAGATCGCATCCCCACCCCCAGGGGGGAAAAAAAAGCCCGTAAGGCCCTGCACTAGTTACTCTTCTCTCATTGCTGGGATAAATACCCAACACTCAAAATTGGGGAAGGAAAGGTTTATTTAGCACACAGTTCCTGGAGGGTTCATAGTTTAAAACAGCCTGAATTACATAGCAAGACTGTGGAGCTGTATTTGCTCAGGAGAGAGGGTCAGTGCCTGTGTCTTCTCCAAACATCACTCTGCCCAAGGTGGCCTCAATGGCAGACACTGCCGTCCCGCACTACAGGGTCTGGAGGACAGGCTGGGGTGCCACCACATCCAGGATGACCCTCTCCACACCTCAGAGACTGCAGGCTGGGGGGCAGGGCAGAGCACGTGCAAGGTGCACTGGTCGTGCACCAGGGTCAAATGGACTGCCTGCCAGAGTAACAATAAATCAAGGCCGCTAAGGTGAAAATGTCTCTTTTAAAAAATGCAAAAATTTAAAATAACAAGAGCCCTAATGCTACTGCTTCTACTTGGGCCTTACATAATTCACTGGCTTCCTGGTTCAGCTCAGATCACATAGAGTAGGCCCAGCAGAGAGTTGCTGGGAAACTTAAGAGGGGGAGCTGAAGCAGGAAATGCCCCTCCCCCACGCCAGCCGACCTGTTTCTAGTTGCCCAGGCAATCTCGGGTTTACCTCAGTTCCTGCTACTTCTGTTTCCCAGGACCGGCTGTCACTGTGATGCACACCATAGGAGCCGACCCCCAGGCCACTCCGCCTCTGCACCTCCCCTGCACAGCCGCAGGAAACCTCCTCCCTGACCCTTCAGGCCTGGCATTCTCAGAGGTCAGTGCCCATCAACCTTGACTAAATCTGCCTCCACCTGCTGGGTGGCCTTTCTGCATTCCTGTTGCTGCTGCGCTGTGAAGCCCGGAGTTCACTCCTCAGTGCTGCAAACGAATGAGCAAATACGTATAAGAATAAAAATATCTCTGTGATTATTAAAATGCTGTTTTACTATATTTATATATTTGAGCAATGGAAAGATTGCTTTTTATATATAAACAAAGTTTATCTGAAAATCTCATGTTTCAATATTAAATTCATTAAGAGTCATCCCCCTTACCCAGATCTCACCACGCACCACAGTGTGTATATTTGGTTCCTGTGATTCGTCACGGCCTATTGACTCCCTCAAGCACCACACCAGGTTACCTGCAGAGCAACCCCCTCCCAAAGCAACCTCACCACCCACCAGAGCCACAGCCACCCCATAACCACGGCAACCAGCTCTGTCCTCTCCATCCTGGACACTGTGCTGGGCCACAAAGCCTGTGTCCACATGCCTGTCCTCTGCAGAGCCTGCAGAGACAGGCTTTCTCCCCGCAGCACCACTCCCTGGAGGTTCGCCAGCTGTGTGCATCAAGAGCTCACTGCTGGCCCCTGAGCTGTATGGCGTTCCAGCCCAGGATCGTCCGTCCGCCTGCTGGGTGCATTTAGTTTGTTTCTGTCTCGCACTACTACACACAGAGTGGCTATGTTGAGTGAAGTTTTAATTTTTTAGAAATCCCCCAAGAGCATAGCACTGTAGCATACGCATGCTAGTTTTATGAGAAATACTTGATCACCGAGGCTTTACAATATTCATGCTTTACTGATAATATTTGTGCTTGATACAGTCTCATCCTGCAGTTGCCTCTGGGCAGCTTTATTTGAATTGATCATACTTGTTTATATTTCTTAATTGGAGGAAGCAGAAAATGAACATTCATAAATGCACTTCATGTTTATTGCGTAAGTCCAGTAACACGGGCTGGGAGATAGCTCAGCAGTCTAAGTGCCTGCCTGGCAAGCATAAGGACCTGGGTTCAATCCCTGGTCCCACATGCCATGCTACCATGCCAGCCACCAGAATCAGGCGTGGTGCCACACCCTGTAATCCCAGTGCTGGGGAGGCTCAGACAGGAGGATCACTATGAATCTGCGCTGCATAGTGAGACTCTGTACCAAATAAATTTAAAAAATACAGTAACACTTAGAGAGGTTCTTTTTCTTTTCTTTTCTTTTCTTTTCTTTTCTTTTCTTTTCTTGTCTTTTCTTTTCTCTTCAGGGACAGGCCCTGGGCTCTCTCTGCAGTCAATAATAATAATTTGTGTGTGGTGATTGAAGCCAGGGCCTTCAAATGGAGCTACAACCCAGCCTCGCCCCTTTTATTTTTCATTTTTTAAATTTTTAAATTCATTTTAATGAGACAATAAAATAGCACTGAAACAGTTTCAAAACCGGGTAGTAGGACAGGTACAACAAGTGATACATTGCACATTGTTGTTTGCTTTTCATTCGGAGGCGGGGCTCTCGTAGCATGTTAAGTTGCCCAGGATGGTCTTGAACTCGCGGTCCTCCTGCCTCAGCCTCCAAGAGTGCTGGGATCACCGATGTGCACCACCACATCCTGCTAGTAGTGTTAACTTTTGGAGGACCCTTTTTTGCTTTCTTTCTTTATTCTCTCAGCTGTTCTTAAAAACCTGGTGACTTGCTGGGCATGACGATACAAGCCTGTAATCTCAGCACTTGGCAAGCTGAGGCAGGAGGATTGCGCGGTCAAAGACAGCCTAGAAGAGCTTGTGCCAGATAACAACAAGGAAACAAAAGCAGAAATCCTGGTCACTCTTGAGTATAACTCAGGCTACTGTGTTACAGGGAACTGGGATTGCAGATGGAGCTGAGGGTCCTAAACATGTCTGCTCAGAAAGGATAACCACACAAAAAGCCTTTAAACAGCCTGGGTGCTAGGGCTCCGACCTGTGCAGGATCGACCTGGAGCCGGGACAGGACATTGCTGTGACACTCGGAGCTCACCATGTGCCCCTGATGCACAATCGAGTCCAGAGTAACTACAGGAAATGCCTGTCGCGGGCAGCGGGCTTTGGGGACGCAGTGGGCAAGCAGCCCCTTCCCCTGACGCCTGAGTGGCCGAGAGTCCTGGGCTGCTTCTCATATGTTCAGCTTTCTTGAAGGATTGGCTGGAAGACTTGTGTGCAGCACTGGACCTCTGGCTTCACATGGAGGGACAGCCCCAGCCTTGGTCAGCGGAGCAGGGGCCTGATCCCAGGGCCTGTGCACTGACCCGCGTATGTTCCTGCCCCTTTCAATTTTTATGTATTGATTGATATAGGGTCTTGCTACACAGTTCAGATTTGTAGTGATCCTCCTGTGTCAGCCTCCCCAGCACTGGGATTAAAGGAGTGCACACCACACGGTTTGGGGTGGTGGGGGACAGCACATGTGGGGTTCTGAGGCTGGCGCAGCATGCGGTACTGGAGATCAAACTTGGGACCTTCACTTGCCAGCCAGGCATTCAGGCTGCTGAGCTATCTCTCCAGCTCCTCACCCCTTTTTAAAACACTCTTTAATATGATCTTACCAAATCCTGCAGGCTAGGCTCGAACTCTCAATCTTCCTGTTCAGCCTCTGAGAGTGCTAGGATTACAAGTATGCAGCACAAGGCCAAGCATTTATGTGTGTGTGTGTGTGTGTGTGTGTGTGTGTGTGTGTGTGTGTTGTTTGTTTGAGACAGTCTTGTTAAACTGCCCTCAAACTTGGGATCCTTCCGCCTCAGCTTCCCCAAGCGCTGGGATCACAAGCCTGTACCACCATACCCTGCTCCCCTCTTTTGGTTTTTGAGACCAGCTCTAATCCACTAGATTGCCAAGGCTGGAATGGAATTTACCATTCTCCTGGGATGTGGAGATTGCAGATGTGCGCCCCCAAGCCTGGCTGGGCCTCTCATCTCTGTTGCTGCTTGGGACTGTCCCTGGCTCTCCACTGCACCTGGAGCATATCCAAACACCTGTCTCCTTCAGAGCTTTCCAGGGAAGCCACTTGTGACGGCCATCTGTCTTCTCCCCCTCTGTCTTGTCCCTAAATGGTCACCTGCCTCTGAGCCTTGGTCCTGCTCCCAGCGTAGCCATCTGCTGCCCACGAAGCTGCAGCCCCCAGCCTCCCAGGGCAGGGCAACCTCAGGGTCCAGCTGCTTGGCGCCTTGGCTGGGACTGGGTTTCAGTCCTGCACATCGCAAGTCCTGCTGGCTCCCATCCCAGGAGAGGCGGAGGCGCTCCGAAGTCGCCATCAGGGAGAAAGCAAGCAGGCAGCTGCAACTCCTGGTGGTAAAAAGGGAAAAGTAAATCAAACTGGCAAGCAAGTGAGCTGTGCAGTCCTGAGACAAGAAGGTGGGACACCAGGGCGAGCCAGACACCGCAGCTCTGGGCCTGCAATCCCAGCGCTGCGAGGCCTGAGCTCAAACCTGGGTAGGTTAGTGATTTAGTGAGACTTCGTGGGGGGGGGGGAAGGCAGAACAATAGCAAAGAGTGCTGGAAGCATGGCTCAGTGTGAGGCTCCGGGTGGGTTCCATTCCCAGGGTATAAGAAACTACTTCAGTAGAGCTCCTTTTGGAGCCTTGGGCTTGAGTCCTCCCGCCTGGTTCTACCAGTGCTGGGGTGACAGCTGCGTGCCACCATCCCACCTACAGCACACTTCTAAGCACACTTTGGGCTATCCATAAACTCAGGCTTGAACAATAGCTAAAATTAAAGGGTACTGTATACTCTTTCCCCTTTTGGAGAAAAAGAAAAAAGAAAAATTCATGACTGAGAGGCTGAGGCCAGAGGAGGAGAAGTTCCAGCCCCGCCCAGGAACCGAGACACTTTAACAGGAGCCTCTCTCAAATAACAACAACAAAAACCAGTAGAAAGATCTGGGCATGTAACTCAGTGGAGACCCTGGCTTCAGTCCCCAGCCCCCAAAGGGGCTGGGGTAGGTTAGTGATTGGTCTGCTGACGTGGCCAATCCAACACCTAGCCTTTCCCTTGCCTGGTTAGCTGAGTCAGAATTCACCCAGCTGAAGTCCAGGCTGGTCAGAGGGTCCCATAGGGTGCAGAACTTCGAGGACACACATGGCCTCAGCCCCAGGACACCGTGGTGACACAGGCGGGGTTCCAGGCCCTCCCATGGGCAGTGTGACTCACGGAGTGTGGAACCTCAGCATGGAATGTGGGGATGAGCCAGGAGCCCTCTTGCCCTGGGCTGGGCTGGGCTGGGTGGAGGAGGGCAGCCTTTGGCCAGCAAGTAGGTGCCAGTTCCTGGGCCAGGGAGGGACTTCTGCCCCTGCAGCTAACACTTGACTCCTGGAAGCTCCAGGGTAAGGAGGGGGAGCAGCGGCAGGCTTGGCTAGCTGAGGCCTCGGAGCTGGAGAGGAGGGGTGGTGGCAGCCCTGGCACTCGTGAGGACTAGGCCACGTGGAAGGAGGGAGCTGGCAGCAGGAAGTGACCTAGGCTGGACAGTCAAAGGGCAACTCTGGAGGAGATGGCCCACCTACCACCCCCACTCCTCCCTATCTTATCTACTACTGGGGAGCCCCTAGGGGAGCTGTACAGCAGACCACAGGATTGATTGATTGATTGATTGATTGATTGATTGTTATGGGGGTAGAAGGGGGATTGAACTCAGAGACATTGCACTGAGCTACAGCCCCAGCCCTTGTTCAGTTTTTTAGTTTTCTAACTTTTGAGGCCGAGTCTCACTAAATAGATAAAATATCCAAGTTGGTTTAGTATTTTCAATCCTCCTGCCTCAGCCTCCTGGAGTGCGGGAATGACAGGCATGTGTCCCCATGCCTGGGCAACAGCTTCTCCATGAATTCTTCCTCTTCAGGGTTTAAAAAGAGGAGCTGGGAAGATAGCTCAGTTGAATAAGCACTTGCCTGGGCCTGAGTTCAATCTCCTGGCAAGATTTCAAAAGAGAAGTAAGCCCTTAGAACAGAGTCGGGAGAGGCAATGAGGTCCTTGGGAGAAGGTCTAGCACCCTCAGAAGCCCAGTGCAGAGGGGCTGTGGGCGGGAAGGTGGGGCACCCCCAGAGCAGTGAGCTTTTAGGGTGTGAGTGATCACTGGAAGGTGCGTGTGGGGGGGGTGCTTCTCTGAGGTCGTGATTCCCACTGGCTCAGGCCAGGGTCTCAAGTGGCTGGGGATTAGGGAGGGGTCTCCCACACCTCCTGTGTGGCGGGGCACTGGGGTGCCCCCGCGGTGGCCAAGGTCACAGGATCCCTCGGGGTAGTCAGGGTCGCGGGGAGGGTGCCTCTGTCCAAGCACAGGTTTCCAGCTGTGGACCAGAGGGCGGGACCCTGGGTCGCGAGTCCCCTCTCGCTGGCTGGTTCCCGCGCGGGCCGGAGGCGGGGCCCTGGGCGGGGCCGCCTGGCGCGCCCTCCCGTCCGGGCCGCGCTGACGCCCGCTTCCCGCAGGCGCGATGCTGACCTAGGAGCGGCGGCCATGGAGCCCGCGGGGCGCAGGCGGCGGCGGCGGCGGCGCGGGGACGGCGGGAAGCGCACCGTGCGCTCGGGGCTGCACCCCGGGCCCCCCGCGCTCGGGCTCCGGGGCGGCCGCGCCCCGCCCGCCGCCGACAACCGGCTCAAGACCACCAAGTACACGCCGCTGTCCTTCGTGCCCAAGAACCTGTTCGAGCAGTTCCACCGGCTGGCCAACGTCTACTTCGTGCTCGTCGCGCTGCTCAACTTCGCGCCCGCCGTGAACGCCTTCCAGCCGGGGCTGGCGCTGGCGCCCGTGCTCTTCATCCTGGCGGTGACGGCGCTCAAGGACCTGTGGGAGGACTTCAGCCGCCACCGCTCGGACCTGGCCATCAACCACCGCGCCTGCCTGGTCTTCAGCCGGTGAGCGGGTCCGGGGCGGTGGCGGTGGCGGACGGGGCGTCGTGGCCGGGGCTCGCGGTCTTGGCGTCCTGGGGCGTCTCCCTTGGGCGCCCCTTCCGCGCCAGTCGCCCTGGTCAGAATGCATCCCCGGAGCATGGGATGTGGGGGCGCAGGGGACCCACGGGGCTACCTGTGCTGCTGATCTTGAGGGGCGCCTTTGTGAGGCAGTTTATTGGCGGGGAACAGGGCCTGGGGACCTCGGATAACTGAGTCCTGAAGCTGCAGTTTGTCTTAAGAGCACAAGTTTAAACTTAGGATTTTCTCCGCCTTCCTCCTACCTGCGCTGCTTCAGTCTGGCCGCAGTGCCAGAGCTGGAGTCTGGCAACGGGTGGGGCAGACTCGTCCCTGCTCCTGTCTGCTTCTGTGAAAGTGACGACCCAGCGCAGAGCTCCGGGTCCTGCCTGGTGTCCTTGGCTGACTCCGTGGGCCAGGGCACTGGGGGCGCTGACAGTGCCTGCTGGGTCGGGTGAAGGGCAGGGGTGATGGCTGCAGCAGGAGCTGACGTCACTCCGTAGTTTGCGAAGTGTGCAGTAGCTTCGGGATGGAAAGAGACTCCCAACTGCCTGCTGGTCCAGTGTACCCACTGCAGATTAGCCACAAGAACATAAATCCCAACTGAGCCTGAGGCAGAGCTGGGGCTCCAAGGGAGCCGATGGTCTAAGCCACCACGCAAAGCTCAGTCGTGGCCTAGGCTGGACCTGTAGTCCCTGCAGAGGGGCCTGCGCTTGGAGAGCATTTGCCCTGCCCACCCCATCCGGCCTGAGGACACCTGGTTAGCCCTGCTCTCCTGGTGGGGATCACGTTTGTGCCTGCTTAGGGCTGATGAGAGTGGAGGGGTATGCGAGAGGTCTGCTCGGCCACGCAGCGCCTACCGAGCAGAACCGGATTTGTCCCAGGTGTCCTGACTGCTTTTCCAGTATTCCTGTGCCTTTACCTCAAAGACTGTTACAGGAATCACTTGAGATTGTTGGTTTCTTTTTCTTCAGTGTGTGTGTGTGGTTTTGATGCAGGGCCTTGCTCTAGGTAGTTCACGTTGGCCTTGACCGTGCAGTAGTCCTGCCTTGGTCTCCTGAGTTCTGGGATGGCAGGTGTGGGCCACCACAGCTGGCAAGGAAACAGTTACGATAGTGACACTGGAAGAAGTTTGCCCAGGGTATGGGCTGGCCCTGGATTTATTGGTCTGGAAGTGACTCTTAGGTGACCTGAGGGCCCCACTCACCCTTGGGACCCCACTGCAGGTCAGCAAGTGGGACTCTGATCCTGCCCGATACACTGCGGGGTCCAGGTCTTGCCTGGCAGCTTGGAGTCTGCATGTGTCGCGTCCTATCACCATGGAGCCCTAACTCCAGGCCACCACCGTTTAGGAAGTCTTCCAGCTGGGCAGGGAGGTGCACGCCCGTAATTCCAGCACTGGGGAGGCTGAGGCAGGACGCTGACTGCAGAGGCTTCAGCAGTTTGTCTTTAGTTGATCAAGTGCTGCTCCTGAAGCCGTGAGGCCCACACAGTGCCCTCACCCGGTCTGAGAAACTGAGGCAGGAATCCAGAGCTCGCCCACTTGCTCTTTCTTTCTTTCTGATGTTGGGGATCAAACCCAGATGTGCTCTACCACTGTGCTACATTCCCAACCTTAATGACTGATCAGTCGATTGACAGTTATGTGGCACAGCTGACTGAGCCCAGGGCTTTCATGGTGAGTTACACCCAGAGCCGCCTGCTCTGAGGGTCTGGCTGGAGCTGCTGCACCAAGGTGTTGGGTGGAGCTTGTAGATTTTCTTTTGGTCTTCAGAGGTGGGGCCTTCAACTCATGAGCTCAAGCTGCATCCTCCCTTCCTGGGTCCTGAGTGGCCACGTCCTCTCTTCCTGGGTCCTGAGTGGCCACGTCCTCCCTTCCTGGGTCCTGAGCGGCCACGTCCTCCCTTCCTGGGTCCTGAGCGGCCACGTCCTCCCTTCCTGGGTCCTGAGCGGCCACGTCCTCCCTTCCTGGGTCCTGAGCAGCCACGTGTCCTCCTTTCCTGGGTCCTGAGCAGCCACGTGTCCTCCCTTCCTGGGTCCTGAGCAGCCACGTGTCCTCCCTTCCTGGGTCCTGAGCGGCAGAGCACAGCCCGCATTGATGGAGCTCTAGGGAGGACCCACCCCCAGGGCCTGCCCCCAGGCCCTGTTCCCAGCCTGTCCTCTGCCTGCTGCCTCTCAGGACAGGGCCCAGGGTCAGGAAGCCTTACAGTCAGCCCGGAAGCCCTGCTTGAAGCCTGCGTCTTACGCTGGGCCTGTTTGGCCCTCTGAGGGTGTCCACTGCTCTGGACCCATGGGAGCGTCCAGAGCCAGGTCCGGCTGGGGCCCATGCTGTGGGAAGGGTCCCATGTCCCTATGTCCCCAGGCTATGGCCCTGGTGCAGAGCAGCAGTAGGCACTGCTGCTGGCAGGTGGGCCTCAGTGTGGGCACAGGCTGGCCGGAGAGGAGCAACGGCTCTGAGGGGGACCCTCGTTAGGGCTGTGGCTGAGGATTGCCATGAGGCTCCCAGTGCCCTGTGTGGAGCCCAGACTTCCTGACTCCTGTACGGAGGGGCAAATAGGGACAGATGAGAGCCACCTGAACTGGGGCTCAGGGATCAGGGAGGGACCTCTGGGTCCCTGGTGGATGGGGCTAGAGGTCTGAAGGAGAGTGACACGCCCCACACACACCCACTGGGGATCGGCGGGGCCTCCCATGGACGGGGGCCCCATCCTCTTGTTTATTTATTTGTGTGTGTGTGTGGCCAGCTCAGCTCACCAGGGGGCGGGGCTGGCTGGCATGTGGTGCTGGGGGATTGAACCGCGGTCCCTGTGCTTTTGCTAAACTTGTTCTAAGTAGGTGCTTTAGACCACTGAGCCATCTCACCAGCCCCCCATCCTCTTGTAAAACCTTTCTGTCTGGGGACAGGGTCTTGCTAAATGGCTAATATTGCCTGGACTGGGCTCGCACTTGTGGTCCTTAGGCCTCAGCTTCCGGATGGCTGGGCTTTCACAGGTCTGCGCCACCAGGCCAGGCTTAGGTCTGTTCACCTACAAACTTCTCCTGCAAACCCTCCTTCCTTTCTGTCTGTCTCTCTGCTCCTGAAGTTCACTTTGCAGAAGCTGTGTGTGCCCGGGTGTTTTCGCAGCTTCACCGAGCCGGCTGCTTCTGCGGGTTTCTGCATGCTCCTCGGGGCTGCGGTGCTTGTGCAGGTGGTGAGACCTGGACACCACTCAGGGCTTGGGCTCACACTGCAATGATTGTTTTTAGGCCAAGGCAGCCTCTGTGTGGCATGCTGCCCCGAGACACGGACAGACTCAGACACCCGCCATTCGCACATTCGAGGGCCCCTGCCTGCGTCCATCAGTTTGTCAGAGGATGCCGCACGGTGGAGCCGTGGTTCTTAAGCTCCTGCTGTATCAGTCGTGGGTTTACAAAGTGACACTCTACCTTACCTACCGCCTGGCCTCCCTGGGTCTGGCACTGGGTGCTGGGTGGCTGGCATTGCTCAGCAGGAACCAGTCAGCCTTCCAGAATGTTTTTGTTCTGAAATAATTTTAGATTTGCAGGAAAGTTGCGGCAACAGTGCAGGATTCCTGTATCTACTGCTGCCATCTTACCTCAGTCACTGGGCTGTAAGGGCCCACACTGCGATGCTGACGCGAGCAGCTCGTTCAGGGCTACACACGTCCCCACCAGGGCATTCTGAGCTCCGCTGCGTGGTGACCCTGCCCCACCACACTGCAGACCCAGCGCGTCCTGTGGATTGCCCAGGCTTTTCTGGATGCAGTACTATTGCCTGGGAAGGGGACGGCTTTACTTTGGTCTTGCCAGACTGATGCCGTCCCTCTGTTTTCCTTTCTTCGTCTCCGCTTTTTGCCTGCTAGCCTGCCTAGAAGCCCTAGCACAGTAGTGTTCAACAGAAATGGCAGCGACAGGCATCTTCGTCCTGCCCTAATGCAAGACACTGGGAGACGTTCTCCTACACCTGGCTAAGAAACTGCTGGCTGTAGTTTTGTTTTTGTGGTGCTGGGAATTGAACTCAGGGGCTTTGTACTTGCTAGACAAGTTCTCTACCATCAAGCTACATTCCCAGGCCAGCTGCTTTATAGGGCTGAAGAACTTCCCCGCATTACTGCTTTGTTGAGTGACTTCCATTGTTTTGTTTTTAGCAGGAAAGGGTTTTGGGGGCTGGGGTGATGTAGCACCTGCTTTGTGTGCATAAGGCCGAAGGTTCTGTGTTTGTTCCTCGGCAGTGCAAAATGACACTACTGGGGCCTTAGCCACATCTCTATGTGATCTTGTGGCTTTGTCCTTTATTCAGTTAATATGACTTAAAACGTTTTCAAATGTTAATCTCACTCCTGGAGATCTTACTTGAGCATAATGAAGTTTCTTTTTCTGTCTCACTGAACCCAGTTTACTAGAATTGGGTGGATTTCTGCATTTGTTTTTCTTTGTTTGGGACGGGGTCTTATGAAGTAGTTGAGACTGGCCTTGAACTCACTATGTAGCCCAGCCTGGCCGTGAAATTACAGCAGATCACCTGCCTCAGCTTCCTAAATGCCGGGGTTACCACCGTGTGCCACCTGCCCAGCCTGTACCTATTTTCACATGGGATACAGCCCTGTGTGTGCAAACCTTTGGGGGCTTTTTCTCTCTGGGAAATCCTGCACCAGCCTCCTGCCTTGCGTGCGGGGCGTGTCCTTGGGGAGTTGGTGAAGAACTGATGCTCACTCTTCATTAAGCCTTTGGAAGAACTCAGTGCTGAGACCAGCTCAGTCTCCAGGGGCCTTGTCCTTGCCTGGAGAGTTGGTAAATTGGCGCAGTGTATCCTGTAAGTGCAGTTTTAAACTTGGCACAGTGTCTCTTGCAGGCAGGGTGGACTTTCTCCTTCCTGAGTTAGTGTGGTTGTTTTCTTGAAGGAAGCTGCCCATTTCCTCCGACTCATTTTACTTGTTTTCATAGAGTTGTTCAGAGTATTTCCTCATAATCTTTTCTGTTTCTATAAGGTTGGATGTTGTGCAGCCTCCATAGATTGATTGGCTGGTTGATTGATTGGTTGATTGGTTGACAAGGTCTCCCTATGTAGTTCAGGCTGGTTTTGAGCTATGTAGCCCAGGCTGCTGCAAACTTGTGGCAATCCTCCTGCCTCAGCTTCCTATGATAGGAGGTATATACCACCACACTCTGCATGTAGCTTCTATTGTAACTGATTTTATTTTATCAGCTCTGATTAGGATTTGTATGTGCGTGGTACTGGAGATTTAACCCAGACTTTTCTTACCTATATATGCAGCCTTTTTTATTTTGAGACGAGAACTTGCTAAATTGCCCAAGCAAGGCAAATCTGCCTCCGCCTCTTCAAATTCTGTCTAGGATTATGGGCTTACACCATCGCTTCCAGCCATGATTGTTATTCATAAAAGAGCAGATACCTGCTTTGCTGAGACAGGGTCTCGCTGTGCGCCAAGGCCGCTCTTGAAGGGCTCCACCCTCTTCAGCTCCTTGAGCTGCTGAGACTGCAGGCACACACCACCGTGCCCTGCTATCAACGTGTTTGTAGTCTATAGGCAAGATTAATACTTGGAAGTGAGGCAAAATACTTACAAAGTGTTTCACCCATTTGAAATAAGGGGGAAGTTCCCAGCCTGAGGAACTTCTTCAGCTTGCACCTCACAAGTGTAAGGTGCCGGGTGCACTGACGCACAACTGTAATCCCAGCAGTTGGGAGACTGGGCAGGAGGGTCTCAGGTTTAAAAGCAGCCTGGACTACATAGAGAGAGAAAGAGAGACCCTGTCTCAAAAAAACAAAAGAGAAAGAAATCAAACCAATCAACCTCAGGTACATTTAGTTTTTCTTATACTTCATCTCAAATTTCATTCATTTCCGATTTCCCTTGTACTCTCTTCTTCCAGCCACTGTCTGCTTGGGAGGCCTTGTTTCTCCTGTCCATGTATTTGTGAGTTTCCCAAATTTCTTTGCACTATTGATTTTTTCTGGGCCTGATGACCAAGCTTGAGGCCTTGAGCCTGAGGCAGGTACCCTCTGGTTGTTCCTCTTCTTCAGCCTGACTTCTTTTTTTCTTTTTTCTTTTTCTCTTTCTTTCTTTTTTTTTTTTTTTTTTTTGTGGTTCTGGGGATTGAACTCAGGACCCTGTGCTTGCCAGGCAAGTGCTTCAGCCTGGCTTGTGGTCTCAAGCTGCTGTGGTCTGGAAGCCTTTTGGATGGTCTCAGCCCCTTAGGAGGCTTTCTCCTGTCTCCTTGCTGAAGATAAGCATGCTCTCTGCATGCTGGAGAAATAAAATGCGTGTGCTGCTGCAGAGTGTTCCGCTGGTGTCTGCCAGGCCATTGGCTTGAGATGTCCACACTGTCGGTGTGCTGGTCTCTCCCCTGGTCATTCTAGTCATTACTGAAAGTGGGGTGGGGTTGTCTCCAGCAGTTGCTGAACTGTTTCTCTGTAACTGTGTCAGTCTTTGCTTCTCTTTGGGTCTCTGTGCTTGGGCAGATAAATGTTTATAGCTGTCCTGTCTTCCTTTTATCACCATATAATGTGTTATTTTCTCTCTCAACTTGTAAAGTGTGTTTTGGCTAAAACATGTGTTATGAGTCACCCAGCTCCTTCCTGACCACTGTCTGATGGTTTATCTTTTGTCACCCATGCACGTAGCCTGTTCGCGTGTCCTGCAGGGTTGGGAGCATCTCTAAGTGGTGAGTGGGAGCCCTGAGTTTCACTCTCACGCTGCAAAATAAAACACACATAGCCCATCCTTCCCTCTTGATTTTGACATGTAATTCATTAATTTTCCCCCAGTACTAGGGATTGAACCCAGGAGCTTATACTGAGCTATATCCCCAGCTCTTTTTAAATTTCTTTTATTTTAGAGGGAGGGTCATGCTAAGTTGCCAGGCCTGGGATCCACCTTGTGACCCTACTGCCAGGGTGCTGGGATCTGAGGTGTATGCCACTGTGCCCTGCTGGTGACACCCAGCGCAGGTCCTGCCAAAGTAGGGCTGTGCGCCACTTTCTGTATTCAGTATGCCACCGTTGCTGTCCTTCTCCATATTGCTACCTTAGCTGTCTCCTAGTGTACCATGTCAGTTCCATGGTCGTTGCTTGGACCATTTTTACATTGGTGGTCATTTTCTCAGGGGCATTCTGGGATCACAAGTGCCAACTCCACTGAGCAGCCTCCACCATGTGGGTTAGTCCTGCAAGTCTGGGCAGGCAGCCGCCTCGCTATGGTGTCACCTGTCCTCTCCCTTCCCTGCTGCTGTGACCCTTGTACAGATTACATCTCTGTATGCTGTACATCCACTATGACAGGTTTATAACTGTGCTTCATGGAATTGTCTCTGTAGTCCCAACTAGAAAAGAAGGTAGCAAGCGAACCCCACTCTTGCCTGAGCGGCAGCCTCGGTGAGGACAGATGCCACCCACCCCTTCTTTTCCCTGCCTGCTCTGGGAGAGGAGTTTCAGGGTCACGCTGAGCTCTGCCCTTGGGGCCAGAAGGCAGTGCGTGGCCTGGCCATAAGCGCAGCTTCTTTTAAAACTTCCAAATAATTTTATTGCTACATCTTAGACATAAGTAGTGATCCTGTCTGTCGCAGGGAATCTGCTCGTACGTGTCTTGCTGCCCGTTCTGCAGTCCCCTCCTCTCCCCTCAGCCGCTCTTCCCCTCCCTATTTCCAGAAGCCTCTTTTCCATTCTTTGCCCCTTCCCTTTCCCCACCTTTCCTGTCCTTTCCTTTTCTGGCCCTTTCCCCCTCCCTTATTCCTCTTCCCATTTGAATATTTTCTTTTCATTTCTCAGTATCGATTATGTACACGTTGGGTCTTATTCACATTTTCAGTTTGTCACACAAGAAAAGCAATGCAGCGTTTGCACACACGTGTCTGATTTATTTCACCTGAGTGTGGTCCCCAGGCGCATCCCTTGAGCTAGAAGTGGCCCGATGTCAGCCTTCTGTAGGGCAGAGTGGCCCCCATCATATTAGAAGACTGCTGTGTGTCCACTCATCGGTTGGTGGGCTTTTAGCACTTTCTAAGACTTGAACCACTGCAAACCGTCCTGCTCTAAAGCTGTGGCATGATGCTTTTAATTCTTTTGGGAAGGTACCCAGGAGGGAAGTAGTTCGGTCAATAGAACTTCTAGCTTTAGATTTTCTTTTTAATGTTTTCGAAAATTATTTTATGTATTTGCTTGATACAGGATCTCACGATGCAGCTCACACTGGTAGTGGTCTTCCTGTCTCAGCCTCCCCAGTGCGGGGATTACAGGCGGACACGGCCACACCCAGTGTTGGGGCCGGAGATCAAACTCAGGTCCTTGAGCTTGCCAAGCAGGCGCCTAGACCGTTGAGCTGTCTGCCCAGCCCAGATTTTTAGATTTTGGGGGAGTCTCCACATAGATTTCCGTAGTGGTTGTACCAGTCTACACTCCCGCCAACAGCGGAGAACATTCCTTTTCCCCACACCCCACCAGCATCTCTTATTGGTCAATTTCTTGATGATGGTCATTCCTTCTGGGGTGAGATGGAATCTCAGTGTTGTCTTAATTTGCATTTCTCAAATGACCAGTGATCTTGAACATCTTTTCACTTTATTTTTTGCAGTACTGGGGATAGAGCTCAGGACCCTGTGCTTACCATGCAGGTGCTTAGGCTACTGAGCTATCTCCCTGGCCTTCCCCCCACACACACACACATATTTGTTTGTTGATTCTATTTCTTTAGCTGATAAGTTTTTATTCATTTTTGATGCCCGTTTTTGGATTGGGTCTTTTAAATTTGAGATGTCTTACTTGTTTGGGTTCTTTATCTATTCTAACTCTTAGTCCTTTGTCTGAGAAACAGCTGGTACATTTTTTTCCATGCTTTGGGTTGACTGTTCGCTCTGGTGGTGGTTTCTCTCGCTGTCCAAATGCTTTTGAATAAGCTGCGATCCCAATTGTTGATTCTTTGTGGTGGTTCCTGCGCTGTTCCTGTGCCATCAGAGTTGTTCCTAAAGGACTTTGCCTACCTCTGATCTTCAACAATTCTACCTATTCTATCTTCCAGCAGATTTTTTTTTGTTTTGATATTTAGATCTTTGATCCATTTTGATTTTAGTTTAGTGCAAGGTAAAAGATATGGTTCTAATTTTAATCTTTGCTATCTGGAAAGTTAGTTTTTCCAGTGTATTTATTAAAGAGGCTATCTTTCTTCCAACAAATGTGTTTGGTTCCTTTGTCAAAGATAATGTGGCTTAGTGTGATTAGAGTTATGTCTGCATCTTCTAATCTGTTCCATTGACCCTCGGGTCTGTTTTTTATGCTTATTGCTTTGGTTTGTTTTGTTTTTGTTTTTCCCAGCATCCTGCTGTTTTTAATTGCAGTAGCATTTAGTATAAGTTCGAGTCAGGAATTAGCACACATCCCCACTTGCCTTTGTAACCCAGAGTTGCTTTTCCTATTCTAGATTCTAGGTCTCCTCTGGTTCCATACGAGTTTTAGGATTGTTTTTGCTAGTTCTGTGAGATATGCTATTGATATTTTGATCCAGATTGCATTATTACATCTGTATAATAATTTTGGGAGTATGTCCATTTTTACCATATTCATTTTTCCTACCCAAGATCAAAAGATATTGTTCCATTTTCTTTTTTTGAAATCAGATTTCACTGGTACATTGTAGATATGTATAGTAATCACATTCACCATAGAGTATTTGTACCTGTATGCGATATAACTTGTTCCTTTTCTCCATTCCCCTACCCTCCCTTCAATCCCTCATGCCCTTCTCTTTCCACTTTCTCATATCTGTTTCCATCTACATTTTCAGAGCGTTACAGCTTTCAATGTGAAGTTTTTTTTACTTCCTTCATTATGTTTGATTTGTAGATATTTCATGGTTTTTTGTTTGTTTTTTTGATGCTGTTGTGTAAGACGTTGTTTCCCTAATTTCTCTCTCAGGGAGGTTGTTGTTTGTGTGCAGGAATGCTGTTGATTTCTGGGTCTTGCCTTGGTATCAGCTACGTGACTGAAGTTGTTATTCTATCTAGAAGTCTTTTGGTGGAGTTTTTGGGGTCTTCTGTGTAGGGTATCTTATCATCTACCAACAATAATTTCACTTCTTCCTCTCCTATCCTTATTCCGTTTGCTTCTTTCTCTTTTCTAATTGCTCTGGCTAATGTTTCCAGGGCTATATGAATAGGATGGTGCTAGTGGACATCCTTGTCTTGTTCCTGGCTTTAGTTGTCAGTTTTTGCCCATTTAGTACATTTAGCATGATATTAGCTATTGGTTTGTCATGGCTGGCTTTTATCAGATTGAGGTAAAGACCATCTATTCCAATTTTCTGTACAGTTTTTATCATGCATGAGTGCTGGTCTTTATCAAATGCATATTTTGCATTCTTTGAACCGGTCATGAGGTTTTTGTCCTTGCTTTTCTTGCATTTATTGATTTGCATATGTCAAACCATCCCTGCATCCCTAGGATTAGTCCTACTTGGTCGTGGTGTGAAATAGCAGAGGAGTTTCTCTCTCTCTCTTTTCTCTCTCTCTCTCTCTCTCTCTCTCTCTCTCTCTCTCTCTCTCTCTCTCTCTCGCTGGAGATTGAACCCAGGACCTTGTACATGAAAGCGAGGGCTAGGCCACTGCCACTGAGCTATACCATCAGCCCTATAGGATTAGGCACCTTTTCTTTTTCTGTGCTGGGGCTGGGCCCTGCGGCGGGGTGTGTCAGAGCCTGCAGTGCCCTCCGAGTGGTGCCTCGCCCTGCCCGGGTTCGTGGCCTATGGTGCCAGGAGGCACTGGTGTTCACAGATGCCGCAGAGCCGAGGCCAGGTGGGCGGGGGAGGTCAGCCTGAAAATTCTCTCACTGAGTGAATTTGCTGTTCATCAGTTTGTATTAAGTAAACTCCCAGGAGAGCGCGTGGGATGTCTGCCATGTGTTGTCCTTTCCGTGACGGTCCTCTGTCACACCCCTGTGTGCTGGGGCCCTCCTAAAGAGGAAGGGGGCTCCAGCATGGGTGTCTTCCACTGTACAGAGCTCCATTGGCCAGTGAGAGGCCCTGGTGAGCCAGCCAGAGTTGGAGGTGAGTGGGCACGGGGAGGATGAGGCCAGAGGGGCCAACGCACAGCGCCAGTGGAGGGGCCCGGGTCCCCGCAGAGGAGCAGTGCATGGTGGAGCAGCTCCCCAGGGTACGTCTGAGCTGTGCCCCAGCACCCTTCCTAAAATTCTGAGACGATGTCTCGCCACATTGCTAAATTGCTCTCTAGGCTCCAACTTGAGATCCTCTTGCCTCAGCCTCCTATTAGCTTATCACAGGCAAGCGCCAGCACCCAGCTGTCTGCAGTGATGGTTGTGGCAGTGTTGGATGAGATTTTCTTTGTCCTCTATGCCTACTGTGTGTGCTGCACTTCCCACACGCATACTTGCTGGCTAATTCACTGATGTCACCCACGGAAGTTTGCTCCCCTGCCCGCCTGCCCCGGCTTTTGTGCCCGGGCTCCCCTCTGCCCACCCCCCAGTGCTTCCTGCAAGCTGCCAGCTGTCCCAGCTCTTCTTTCTTCCAGAGAACTCCAAGGCCTCAGGATCCTCTCCGCTGCCCTGACCCAGGCCTGGAGTTTGCTGTTCCCCTTAAGGACTATTTTGCCTTTTGTTGTTTAATTATGAATTAATTGATTTAAATATAATAGAGGTCTAGGAGTTCCCTGTAGCTGCTTTGCAGCTGGTACCGTCGCTCAGTGGGACTGGCGCAGCCTGGCTCCAGAGCCCTTTTACTTGCATTTGAGGTGCAGTTATTTATTCAGCCTGTGCTGTGGGACCCAGGCCCTGGCTCCTGCTGGGCAGGTGTCCCCCCAGCTGCCTCGCACGTCTGACCTCTGGTCGTTGCCTGCGCTCCAGCTCGTCTGCAGGCTCCCGCATTTCCGGAGGTTCTAGACCCAGCGGCCTTGTTCTCGGTTGCATGTCATGCTCTGCAGTATCGAGTGTGGGCCCGGGCCAGGACGCTCAGCAGGGAGAGCTGTACCGCGGAGCCGCCCTGCAGCCTGGCCTGGTCCTTGGTGATGTCGTTTTCTTCTGTTGATCTGGAGCTTTCCTGCGTAGCTCACGCTGGCCTTGAGCACGCAGTCAGCCTTCCAATCCAGGATGCCCGAGCAGCCCTAAGCAGCATCTTGGCACTTCTGCAGCTTGGGGCTCCGACGCCCTGCACGTCTGGACTCAGCGACCCTGCCCTGCGGGTCTTGGGCTTTAGTGACATCAGCATGCAGATCCTGCCCCTGGCCATGTGGAAGGCTCAGGGGACCGCCTGGGGCAGCCCTGCCTTTATTTCTTGACCAGAGGACGCCTGGGTCTTTCCATCCCTGAGGCAGGGGTGGGGGCAGGCTGTGGAGGGACTGTAACCACCTCACTGAGCTCTGGACAGCCCCGCCCCCAGGCCAGGCCACTGGTCACTGAGAAACATTTTTGGAAGGACCTTGATTTTTATTCTCTTTTTTAATTTATTGCTTTGAAGCAGGACCTCGCTAAATTCCCTGGACTGAGCTCAAATCTGTGATCCTCATGCCTCGGCTTCCCAGACGCTGGGATTGCAGGTGTATACTGCCGCAGCCCGCTGGAAGGCAGAGCTTCCCCCGACTTCCGATTTCCTGCCAGGGGAGATGGGGAAGGGGCGCCGGCCCTCGCCTGCTGTGCCGCCCGCCGCTACTGCGCTTTCTGCTTTTTGGTGCAGCCCTGTTGTGGCTCTCCCGGTTTGCCTCTGCTCGCTGCCCTGCCCGCTTGTGTTCCCTCCGAGACAATGCATTTTGGGGTCCTTGGCCTACGAGCTAGTTTTATAAAGTTATAAGGATTTTTTCTGCCTATTATAAGTTAACCAGAGATAATTCAGGGTGCTTCTTTCTTCCCCGGGCTCCTCATTCATATTGGAGGACAATTCGGGGTGTTGTTAGATGGGATGGACATGCCCCAGGCAGAGAGTGCGACCCTTGACAGGCAAGTGAGTATTTACGAAGGTTACATGAGCTGCCACTTGCTGGTGTTCCTGGGATTGTGCCCACGCTTGGTACTGCTGAAATCTTGGGGTCCAGTGTCTGTCCAGGTGTTGTTACAATGCTGACACCATGAAGACAAAGCCCTGAAGGTGTGCAGCTCGAGGACCCTGCAGTGCTTGAAAAGCATTTTGAAACATTGAAAATGAGTCACAAACCTATTGCTAACCCTGCAGGCTGCTGAGAACCAGGCCTGAAGTTCTGGGGGACACACAGGGCGATAGTGAAATCAGGGCACTATTTGTTGGCCTGTTTTCTGTAGTGGGGACTGCACCCAGGGCCTTTTGCACAGAACTATACACCCAGTTTTTTCTTTTTTTTTCTGCTAAGTTGGCCAGCCTGACCTTGAACTTGTGGTCTTCCTGACTCAGCCTCCCAAGTAGCTAAGCGTTCAGGTGTACATCCCTGGGCCCAGTGTATTGTGTGTTTAAGTTAATCATTCCAAACACAGTGCAATGCATGTTATAAATCCAGTCGGATTTGGAAATATTTGCAGCTCTTGTTTGTAAGACCTAAGACACATTTAATTTACTGGATCATTTAACTTTACCTGGAAAGTGGCATTTTTGCTTACCCATGGTTAGAAAAGTGAAAAGTCTAAATGAGTCTCTGGTCTTGAAAAGAAAGACAAACTGGGACAGTCAGGGATTCCTGCGAGTCCTTGCAGCTCCTGGGGAGTTGGCACAGGAACGTGCCACCCTGTATCACCGAGTGTCACTGCCCTTCACGCCGGGGCTGTGCCTCATCCGGGTCCTGCCATGGGGTGGGTGGGGGCAGGGCAGCCGCCTCCACTCTGCTCCTCTTCTACCTTTGCTCGTGAGCAGGAGCCCTCCCTCCCCACCGCAGAGTCCCAGAAGGGTCTCCCCGGGCTGATGTCTCCCAGTCTGTGGACATCACCATACTTAAATAATAATAAAGCTTACATTTTCACTTTATTCATTTGAATCGCTGTCCAGTGCTGAGGACTGAGCCCCAGACCTAGCCTGGATGAGGAGGCACTGGGCCACACAGCTGCAGTTGCCTGCACAGGCTTAGACTTTAGGGTGGCCTTGGGGCGCAGTGGCTCAGTCCACCTCAGCCTCTACAGCAGACGTGGCTCTTGTTTTCCAGCTCCTGCCCGAATCAGCGCCTCCCTTTCTCAGTTTGCAAATATGGTGTCTTTCCTTGAACTCTGCCCACCCCCCCTTCGTCCAGACTGCTGCTTGGGGAGCAGGCACCCTGGAGTGCATCTTCCCCACTGCTGCCCTGCAGAGCTACCCCCTCTGCCCCGCCTGCAGCCTTCCTGGGCTGATCTGGAGCCCTGGCCCCTGCCCTTGTCTACTCCACCTGTGCGTGGGGCTCTCAGCTCTCGGGGCCACTTCAGGGCCAGCTGGGCTTCATGCACGTGGTAGGGAAAATAATGGTGGTGCCTGCCCTGACTTGCAGAGCCTGAGCCTGTGCTGGAAGAGGAGATTATGGAGAGGGCCGGGCCAAAAGTGTAGTGACCAGGAGGAGGGGAGGGGAGGAAGGAGAGATGCCCACTAGAAGGCCTCAGGATCAGAGCCCAGGATCGCTGTGTGTTCAAGGCCAACCTAGGCTGCACAGTGCGGCCTTGGATCAAACACACACACTACACTTAAGACCTTGGTTTGCCGTGGTTAGCTCTGGAGAAAGAGAAGGAGGCCACCATGCAGG
Organism: Octodon degus; assembly: GCF_000260255.1. Taxonomy (NCBI): domain Eukaryota; kingdom Metazoa; phylum Chordata; class Mammalia; order Rodentia; family Octodontidae; genus Octodon; species Octodon degus. The sequence goes on along the minus strand of NW_004524775.1, from coordinate 571,029 downwards.
GACAGCCGGCCTCTAGCAGTTGGAAGGCCCAGAAATGGGTTCACTCCCAACGCCTCCATGGAGAACGCAGCCCTCTGCAACCTGGATTTATCCCACGTTTCTGTAAAGGGAGAAATTTATCTTTCAAAGCTACTGAATTATGGTAATTTGTGAGAGTAACACCTGGAAAATGATGCAGCCTGTGTGCATGGAAGGCTCTATTCCTCCTCTTCCTCGTCCTTTTCCTTTTCTTCTTGGTGTGTTGCCATGGAACCCAGGCTGTCCTTGAATTTGTGGCGGTCCTCCTGCCCTGGCCTCCTGTGTGCTGGGATCACAGGCTTGCGCCACCAGGCCCAGCAGGATCCCAGCTGGCTGCACTGCCTAGAGCCTTCTGGGGGTCCGTATCTAACTGAGACCCTTTCCGCTCACGGTGGCTATCGTACTGCTGGAATCAGCGGGGGGCACGTGAGATGGCTCCTGTTGCTCCGGGATCGTGAAGACCTGCTGTGGTAGGAAGAGGCCTCTGAATCTTTCTTCATCTGTAACTTACTAATGAGGCTTCGCACCTTTCTGGAGCACTGAACACTTTCCAGAACTTTTAGGAACTTAGCCAGTCCTGTGACCTTCTGGAAACATTGGCCCAGAGGAGACCCTGGCATGGGTGGGGCTGTGGGTGCCCCCACCTGAGCGTCCCCCATGCTCCAGACCTGGGGCCCGGGTGTGACTGTGCTCGAGGGGCTTCTGGGGAGGGCCTGAGCCAGACAGTTACCCTGACAGATGTTAGGAGCCGGAATCCCACAGAGAAACTGGTGGGCATTCAGTGTGTGTGCTTTTCAGGAAGGCCGAGGCGTCAGCGCTTCTGGTTCGCTTCAGCAGTCTCCCCCAAATGCTGCCTCACACGGCCCGGTGAGGCCCGTTTGCACGCGGACCCGCTGGGTTTGCACCTATCTGTGAATGACAAGTGCAGCGTGCATGTGTGTATGTGACGCCTTTGAAGCACTTACAAGGTGGGCCTGGCGGCACATCGTCCGTAATCTCAGCTAGTTGGAGGCTGAGGCAGGAAGGTCTCAAGATTGAGTCCAACTGGGACAGTGTAGACCCAGGCTCAGAATAAATAAAAAAGTGTGGGCATGCAGCTCAGGGGTAGAGTGCTTGCCTGGTATGCCTAAGGCCCTGGGTCTAAACCTTGCTCCACAAAACAAGCCAGCAGCTCCTCCTCTCCCTGGTACCACTTGTGCTCTCTGTTCTATGAGTACTGTACCTTGAGTTCCTCATAAAGATGAAATCAGACAGCGTCCTTTGTGGCTGGCTTGTTTCTCTCAGCGTAATGTCCTCCTGGTTCCTCCAGACAGCAGGCCCGAGGTCTCCTCCTTTCTGGGCAGAGTGATCTTCCCCCGTGGAGACGCACCAGCAGTCAGGTGAGCTGCTTGGCTGTGTACGGCCCTGGGGATGCCTCTACCTGCTGGCTGGCCTCAGTACTGCTGGGTGGGGAGCCCCTGTGGGTGCCTGCCCGCTGTGTGTCGGGGCTTCTCGCTATGGGCATCTGGAGTGATTTTTACCCATGTACTGCTGAGAGCTGTGTCCAGGATGCTGTTTTCCGGGTGGCCCATAGGTGGTATGAGCTCAGAGTTCTGATTCAGCCTTGCCTGTGCTCCTGAGTTCTAAAATGTATGCTTTGGGCCCTTGCCCCAAGGTGGTACTGCCAGCACACTGGTCACTGGGCCTGCAGGCGTCTGCTCCAGGGACAGGTGACAGTGCCCTAGAGAGGCTACTGTCCACTTCAGCTGGGCCCATGCTGCACTGGGACCTTGTGGCCCGACATCACCTCACAGTGACAGACCTGCACGTGGCTGCAGGGCCACGGATGTGAAACAGTGCCCAGGAGTCCATGTGTGGGCAGGGGCCACTGGTGCCACCTAGGAGGATGGCCTTCACACACACCTCCATTCACACACATGCACACACAAGTACACACATGCAGGCATGAGAGTGGGTCATGCTGGCTCTTTGATCTTGAAGGCTTGGTGGCCTTTGTCTTGGTGGCCCTTCTTCCTCAGGTGCTTCACCTGCAGCTTCCTTGAGCGCTGTGCACGTCTGTCCGCATAGTTCATGCTTTGCTTCCTGGAGCTCACACAACAGACACTGTCCCCAGCATTTCCCTGTGGTCGCTGCCCCACGGGCCGGAGTCCAAGGCCGCTGTGCACAAGGGCGCCTCCCTGTGGTCGCTGCCCCACGGGCCGGAGGCCCAAGCACAAGGGCGCCTCCCTGTGGTCGCTGCCCCACGGGCCAGAGTCCAAGGCCTGTGTGCACAAGGGCGCCTCCCTGTGGTCGCTGCCCCACGGGCCGGAGGCCCAAGCACAAGGGCGCCTCCCTGTGGTCGCTGCCCCACGGGCCGGAGTCCAAGGCCTGTGTGCACAAGGGCGCCTCCCGCTGCCCCAGGGCTTCCTCATGGAAAGCACTCCCTGTCTCTCTGATGTGGCCTCTGCTCAAGGTTGCGCCCCTTTTGGTGACCCAGAGGCCTGGGGTGACTCCCGAGGGGAGGAAAGTGAGATCGGCTGGGCCCAGTGTCCGTCACTTAAGACCAGGAGCCAGGAAGTCGTCTCCTGTCCCTGATGGTGCTCAGCTCCCCGGCGTCCCATTTTGGAAGGCCAGGGCCCAAGGCAGTCCAGAGAGTGCAGAGGGCCAGGTCCGTGGGTGGGGACAGATGGGTGCCTTTGGTGTGCCGAGCCCGAGGACTGGAGGGCCACATAGTCCTGAGTGCTTGCTCTAAATATTTGGAGAGCCCACAGAAAAGCAGAGATTGTTTTGAAAGGAAATCTGTTTGAATTCTTTGATGCACTTTTGATTGCCTGAGAAATTAATAACCTCTTTATCTAAAAATATGCCAGCATCAAAGCTAATGTATGAGGAACACAGTCCTAAGTAGAAAAATATGCCTTAAACTTCATTAGTCTAAGCAAGGTCTTCAGTTTCTGGAAGAGACATAAAATTCTCTTTCCCTGCATCAAAATCGCCATCAGGCCCACAGCCCTTGAACGCGCTCCCTCGTGGGCTCCAGCTGGCGCCAGGGGCAGCTGTGGGGAGGAGCCAAGAGCTGTCCCCCAAGGTCCCTTCCTCCAAGGGGCCAACTCTGTCCTGTGCAGCAGCACCTGCAGTGTGGCACCACTGAGGGTGGGTAGTAAGTATGCGACCCATGCCCCTGGCAGAGGAGGAGGCTCTCGCTAGCTGCCCTGCGCTCTGTGGCCTTGTGTCATTGCTGCTGACACCGTGGTGCCCTCCTCAGTATTCGGGTCACAGTACCTTATGTCCTGTGTTGGATTTTTCTGGAAAGAGGTGGGCATTGCCATGTCCTAGGCAGAGCAGGGTGGCGCTGTGTCTTCTCATTTTGCCTGTGTATTTCTGTGGTGCAGAAGTTCTAGTCCAGAGCCTGGCACACACCACCAGCACTCTGCCAGTCAGTGTCCCCAGTTCATTATTTTAGACAAATCCTTCAGAATCGTGTCTCAAGACTGCGAGGAGGAGGAAATAGGTAAAAAGGGGCCTCCCTCCAGATGTCCGGGGACTTGCATTGCCCCGAAATAGCCCCCAGAAGTAGCGTCTGGAGTTTCTGAGGACCCTGCAGAAGCTGTGGGTGCGGTGTGATTTTCCCAGTCTCCCTGTCAGCGAGAAGCACTCTCTGGATAGCCCCAGAGGATCTGTTGCGTTCTGGATGACTGGGTGTTGGCACTTGCTTGTGTTACCAGATAGCGTTTCGTCATGTGACTCAGCCTGGCGCTGAACTCACTGTGAGCGCTCAGTGGTCTTCCTGCCTCGGCCTCCTTCGTGCTGCGGTTATAGGTGTGCGTCACTGCATCCAGCTGTCCTGGATGTTTTGGCTGAATGCAGTGAGGGCTGCGCAGGGACACTGAAAGCCCGTGGGTCACAGCTGTCCAGAAAGCTTATGCGCTTCGTGGCCGAGCCAGAGAAGCCAGGATTCCAGGAACGCCTCCCTTCCAGGTGAGGAGTACGTCTTCCATTCTAAATCTGAGTGCGAGGTGGAAGCAAGTTCACCATGCTGCCAAGGGAGAGGCCAAGCCCAGCCACGACTTTAGAACTTGTAGCGCTTTCTCCTTTAGGCTGTATCCCCCCGTCTGTTCTATAACTCAGATAACTGCCATCAGAAGACGGCGTGGCGCCCGGCGCCGGCTCGGGGTTGCCCGTGACCTGCTCGCTCTTTCCAGCCCTGCAGATGTCCCTGCCTCCAGCTCTGAGCTGCAGTTGTGACTGCCACTGCGGGGAGCCTCTGTGCTCTGGGCTCGGGGTGTGGGGTCACAGCACGCGGTGTGCCACGCTGCCGCCCGGGTAAACATGCCTTCTAGCACTTTTCTGAGAAAAAGAGAGCAGCGAAATGCCACACTGCTCTGGGATGTCGCTGAAGTGAACGAGCCGCACATGGAGACCTTCGCTGTGGGAAGCAGCCAGCCAGCCGGACACTGAACAAACAGGAGGTGTCTTGCTGTGGTACAGAAAGGCGAGGAATTCTCAGTAGGAAAGGCTTGGGAGCTCAGTGCTGCTTGCTAACATAAGGAGGCTGAAATGGTACCCTGGAGTCACGCCTGTCCAAAGTTTGCCCCGGCGGAGCGTGTTTAAGGAAATGCCCTGCAGTGTTACCATTGAGAGCGGGACTCCCAAAGGGACACTTAGCTCGCAGAGCCCCAGGGACTCCTTGGCTGAGCCAGCTTCAGAGGCAGAGGCCCAAGGCTCCACCTGCAATTAAGCCTGTGACTAATAAAGTGCTGTATCCTAGTATCCTCGCTGTGACCTGGGTGCTGTGCACAGTCTCTGTTGGGGAATTTGCACTCACAGCTATGAGGGGAGCAGCGGTGGCTGCACCCCACAGAGGCTGTGCATGTGTGACAGCCTCCTCCCGGGTGCATGTGTCGCTGACCATGCTGGGCCCCACCCTGCTGCCTGCCGGGAGGAAGCAAGGAGTCTGTCAGATGCCTGGAGCGCTGTGTGCCCCTCAGGAGGTAACAGCGACAGCTGGAGGAGGAGGGGTGCGTCCTGCAGTGTGGGGGTCAGTTTTTCTTCCCCGGTGATTAACCTCATAATCACCCATAAGTGCATTGGCTTTGTGTTGAGCAGTTACAGCCAGGCATCCCGAACCTGAAAATCCAAAACCTGTAATCTGAAACTGGAAGCCCCTGCCCGCTCCCCAAATGGAAATGGGGGTTTTACTCTGCTCCCCCAGCTGGTCTTGAATTTCTGGCAGTTCTCACATTGCAGCCTCCCTGTGTGGATGCAGGAGGGCCTGTAGGAGGGACCAAAGGCACTCCCGCTGCCGCTCTCCAACGCTATTTGACACCACTAAGTAGAAAATTCCACAGCGACCGGCCCGCAGGTCACCCTCAGAACAAGGGTGCCCCAAGACACTGTGGCACCGCTGCGAGGCTGCATACGAAGGGTTCTGTGCTGAGACTGGGGTGCTTTTTGTAAATCTCACATGGTGTCTATGCAGATATCCCAGAGTCCCCCAACAATGTGCACTGGAAGTCCTTTGGTTCCAGGCGAGGGCGGCTTGGCCTGCTTTGCAGTTTCTGTTGTGTTTGTGTCACGGGCTGTGACAAATGCCTGGTGAACCTCGGGCGGGCGGCTCTGTCCAGAGGTCGGGCCTTGGGGCGAGGCCAGCTC
>NW_004524775.1:554640-564775 GCF_000260255.1 Octodon degus | reverse complement strand
GGAAGCAGTTGGACCTACGCTGTTTAGACTCAGAATCCCAAACAGACCCAGCTTAACACTGGTGACATTTGGTGTCTACTGGTGATTGACGTGTGGCATGGACCCTCCGGGATGTATCACTGACACGCGTGCCCTGCTCATTGCCCCGTGAGTACCGTGTCATTGAGAACTTGCTCGAGGTGCACAGCCTGGCACCTGGCCCAGAGCAGCACAGTCCATGGTCTTGTCCTGGGCACCCCTGGCTGCCGTCCCTTCTGTCCTGTGCACTGCCAAGGGGCATGGCCTGCAGCCAGGCACTCCTGTCTGCCCACCCCCGTGCCACTCAGCTGCCTTCCCCACAAGAAGACGCGGCGCACCTGGCACTCTGCCCCTTCCGTGGCCTCAGCCTGTCACGCAGCCTAGCTTCTGTGAGGGCCTCCTGTCAACCCGAGGCAGCCGGGGGAGCTCGTGGCACTGTGCTTTTGCGCCTCCACATGTCCTGATCATCTTGGCCTGCTTTGCGCTGCTCCCACAGAACACTGGAGCTCGGGTGGTCCGTGAAGGACGGAACAGGGAGGTCCGTGTAGCTGAGGATGGGAACATCTTCTGATGTGCTCCTTGGGTATTTCTACACTTCTTTGGATGAATACTTATCCATGTCCACCCTCTCTCCTTTCTTCTGACAGGGTCTAGCTGTGCAGTTCGGGGGCTTGGGCAAGCTGGGCAAATATGCCTGTTTTAAAATCGAATGGTTAGTATTTAGGTGTAGTAATTTTTTTTTTTTCTTAGACACAAGAGCCAGTTAAATATACCACTTGCAGAAGTATTTCCCAGTCCATTGTTCCTGTCACTTCTGTGATGGTGGCTCTCGTGGGAAGCACAATTTAAAGATCGTTTAGTTTATGTCTCAGCTGACAGAGATGATAGCCAATGTGATGTTTGAACAGGCACGTACTGTGGAAAGGGAAGCAGTGCACAGTATGTTCTGCACTTGAAATTGCTCAGAGAATGGGGTTCTTTCCTAGTGGCCGGGGCCTCACATGAGCAGGGCAGGTGCTCTACCACTGAGCTACTTCCCTGGGCCCTTTGCTTTGTGAGACAGGCGCCCCCTGACTTGCCCAGGCTGGTCTTGAACTTGCCATCCTCGTGTCTCAGCCGCCCGAAGAGCGAGGATGACAGGCCTGCCCCGTTGCACCTGGCGCACGGCGACGGTAGGTGCACGAGGCTGCCTCCGTGTAGCTGTCTTGCTTTTGCCGTCCCACGGTATGGACAGCTTTCTCTTCCCTCAAAGAGAAATGTCTGGCGGAGGCACTGTACCGCCATGAAATGCCGCTAAAGGAAAGCTCAGCCGGGGCAGCAGCGCTTCCAGCCGGAGCTGGCCTCCGCCCCACGCGCCTGGGCTCTGCAGACCCGAGCTTCTCTGCCTGGTTGCTGGGGACACGGAGCCTGGGAGCACGGCCGGCATGCGTGTGATGTTCCGCTCCTGTCATGCCTCCCCTCAGGCAGATGGCTAGGTATTCCTTTTGTTTCACTTTTCTTCTTTATTGAAGTGTGTGAAAAGTTTGTTCTGATACATTTGAAATGTACTTTTAAAAGAAGTGAGTTTTTTGTTTATTTTTGGGGGGGGTGGCAGATAGGGTCTTGCTGTGTAGGCCAAGCTTGACTTGAACTTGTGACCCTCCCGCTTCTGCCTTCCAAGTAGAAAAGAATTGGGATGTATGTAGCTCAGTCCAAAGGCTCGAGGTGCAGTCCCAGTGTCCCAGACAGACAGACAGACCAGCAGACGCACTTGAATGGAGCCCTAGTCACGGCACAGAACCCACACTCTGCTTGTCCACAGCCTCGGGTGTCCAGGACCCGCCTGTTGGAGCCTGTGCCGAGGATGGGCCCAGGGGCTGGTCTTCTGCGGAGCGCTCTGGGGTGGCAGCAGTTCTAGTGACAGGAGGCCACATGTGCGCCTGGGACAGGGCCACACCCACTGTCCCAGTCACCCTGCGGCTGCTCGGGTGCTGCCATAAACCGCCACAGCCAAAGCCTTGCAGACACACAGCATCCCCACAGCTGGCGCCTGGGCTCAGGTGGTGCCTGGGAGCCACGCCCCCTGGATCCTTCATCTGGACTGCAGCAGGGCCGTCTCGCACTCTCCGCCTCTTCTCTTGTCTCCTCATGGCCCCACCTGCTGGGCCAGAGTCCATCCTGTTCCTGAGCTCATGCTCTCTGCAGAGCCTCTGTGTGCCCGTAGGGCCACGTTCTGAGGCTGCACGTGGCCGTGAGCTCTGAGGATGGCATGCGACATGGTGTGAGCACTGTGACCACTTACCGACGCGCGGGCTCGCTTTGTAAGGAGGGCTTGTTAAAATTCTGGTACCAGGAATCGACCTCAGGGCCTTGCTCTTGCCAGGCAGGTGGTGTGCTGATGAGTTATATGCCCAATTATCAGGAGGACTTTAACATTTTTTAAATTTAATTAAATATAATTTATTTAGACACAGGGTCTTGCTGTGCAGTTCGTGCTGGCCTTGAGCACTCAATCCTTGTGCCGTAGCCTCCTGAGTGCTGGGACTACAGGTGTGTACCACCGGGCCAGGCAACATTTTTCACTTTCAAGGATTCCAGTTTGGTAGGGACAGAGGGCAGAAGTGGCCTGTCCTCTGGAAAGGCAGGGTAAGGCGTCCTCTCCACTCTGTACCCAGCTTGGGCAGGAAGTGGTGGCCACGCAGGAGCCACTAAGGGCAGGCTCCATGCCGGGCCCACGGGCTGGCACTTCCTCTGCACTGCAAGTGTCTGAGCATAAATAGCAACTCATCCACATGGCATTTGGGAAAGTTTGCAGCCCGCCTTGGGCTGCCAGGCGCCCCCAGCAGCACGGCGGGGCTCGGCAGACGGCAGCCTGGCTCAGCTCTGTGCAGCAGCCGTGCGTTTTTGGAAAATGCCTCAGTGAGTGCTGCCCCTTTCGAGAGCTCCTCACCCACAACACTCCCGGGAAGCTGTTCTTCGGGAGATTAACTGTCCACACCAATACATTCAGCATTTTTCCCAGAGAGCACGGGCAGGCAGAACCCATCACAGCTGCAGTAACTGTTCAGCAGCGTGCAGCTGCGGCAGTGAGCTTGTCCAGGGAAGCGGCCCTGGCCCCACCGCACGAGGAGATGGGCTGGGCTTGCTCAGGACCGGGTGTGGGCCACACAGTCACCAGGCGCCTTGGCACAGGGCGGCCTGGGGAGCCGGATCCACCCATCTGCGGAGCGTCAGCAGCGGGTGGTGGCAAGGTGTGGGGAGTGGCTGAGAGCTTTGTTTGCATTTCACTGTGGATTCGTCACTCACCCCAAATAGAATTTTGGTTTCCAGTAACCCAGCTGGGCAGCTGGAGGGAGGAAAATCTGGTGCGTCTGAGGCTCAGTTAAGTGGTTTCCTTGAAAATCCCAAGGACGTGAACCCCTTCGATTTCAAACATAGTTGCCATGAGTGGTATGTTCTGAAGGTCTCAGGTGACACGGGTGCCGCAGCTACCTGAGGCTTTGAAAATGACCTGACAGCAAAGGTCAGAAGAAATAGAACATCGAAGTCTTCACCTTCACGAGCTCGCGCACGGGGGGAGGGGGGCAATGAGCAGTGCTCTTGGGGTTTGGACCTGCAGACCCTGGAATCCAGCGGGAGGAGGAGGAGGAGGAGGAGGAGGCCATGCAGGGTGATCACTGGTGATCACACAGGAGTTTCAGGGACAGAGTGCGCCCCAAGACGAAGGCCCCAGTCTGAGTCTCTTCCTGACAGCTGGCTCTGGAATCTCAGTCATTGAACAAATACTGTTTTCTTTTTCTTTTTTAAGGGATGACAAATAGTAGCTTGCCCATGCCACTGACTTGTGGGAAATCCTGCTGCACTGGGTAGGGTAGTAAGTGTTCTGGCATCTATTCGCTGGGCCCTTCCGCCAGGCACGCTTCCCCAGGGCACCTTTCAGGGCAGCACAGCTCTGGCCTGGAACAGGTGCGGGGATGGGGCTGCACTCTCAGCTGCTGCCCTGCCTGAACCCCACAGGTGGGTAAGCTGTGCTGTGGAAGGCACACCCTCCTGCCTCAGCCTCTGGAGAGCCAGCCAGGCTCCCGAGGGCTTCGTCCTCGGAACCCAGCTGCACCTTCCCTTCCTCAGCACCTTGGCCTCCAGGCTGCGCCCTGGCGGCTCCTGCTTCTGGTCTGTCCCCCTTGCAGCGTGGACCCTGGCCAGCCAGCCCAGGAGCTGAATGCTGGCCTGTTCTTGGCCTTCCTCACTATAAGCATGTACCTTCCGGAGCAGGAGCGCAGCCCGGTGGCAAGACTGTGCTAAAGGACAAGTGACGCCTGCGCACTCGGTACACACCCATGACATGGGAAACACAAGGATGGGACCGACATGGATCTACAACTCCAGACCCACGGGAATGGTCAGAGCGTCTGTGGCAGAACTGCTTTATGTGCACTTCCCTGTGCTCCAAGTGCGCTACTGTCTGCTTCTCAAATCTCCAAAATACGTTGTTTACAGATGCAGGCCGTACAGGGCCAAGCTGGTACGCACGTCTCCTGCAAGTACAACTGCTGATGACCGGTCTTGCTCCAGCGCCACTTAGGTTTTCAGCGTGGACGCATAGCTCTGCAGCAGTGCGTTAATTTTATCGGCCTGCTCTAGCCTCGTGACCTGGCCTGTCTTTGTCTAACTCACAGGCTCCAGGAAGTGATGTTCGCCCCTCGCAGTGGAGCCAGACTGAAGTGCCCTGCGCTGAGGAAACAGAGCCCGAGCCCAGGCCTGTCGTACCTCAGAGGACAAGCAGAACCCAAGTCCAAGCGCACTCTCTTCCTTTCCTCCCTCCCCTCTCCTTGCCTGCCCCTCCTCTCTCCTACAGCTTGTAAAATATGCCATCAGGAAAACTGCTCAGTAGAGGACTGTTTTCACTCACCTTTTTTTCCCAGTACCTGGGACCAAACTGAGGACCTTGCACTTGCCAGGCAGGTGCTATGCTGAGCTATCTCCCCAGATCCCCTCTTTTTTTGTTTTTTTGCTTTTTGTTTTTTTTGCCTTAAAGCAGTATATCATCCATTCGCAGCAAGAAAATTTTCACTGTGGTTAATCAAAGCTTAAGCCAAACTAAATTGTTAGTTCCTGCTAAAATAAAACAGATTAGCTTCTGTGCAATGGTTTTCTTATGTTGCTTCCCATCTGAAATTACAAAGCCGCTTCTCCTAAGTCATGCGCCGCTGACCCTCCTGGCTCTGCGTGCTTCTCCAGCGTTTGTGCTCTCATTAGCTGTCCAACTATTTAAGGAAACAGCTCCTAAAAAAATTAAGGGCTGGGGGAGAGCTCAGTGGCAACAGTGCCTGCTGGCACGTGCAAGGTTCTGAGTTTGATCCCTGGATCTGGGGGGAAAAAAGGAATTAAAAAAAAATTCAGAAAACTGAAAAGGTAAAGAGAAGTTTCGGCCTGAACTATACAGCAAGACCCTGTCTCAAAACCAAACCAGAACAAACAAACAAAAACAACAAAAAAAGAAAGAAAGAAAGAAAAAAACCCACTCAGACAAACAGAAAATTAAAAGAGAGAGAGAGAGAAATGGGGATTTGAGTTTGGAAATGCCTATCATGTTTTTAAAATAATGGGAGGATCAATATATATATTTTATAACATTTTGCTTTGAAGTGGATCTAAATGCAAGAGTTCAGATGCTAGAACAAACACAGGAGAACCCTTGGGACATGAGTACAGGCACCGAGTTCCTGAATGCTGTCACCAAGCGCAGGGAACGAAAAGCAGAAGTAGACACATGTGATCACAGCAAACGCAAAGTTCCTGCCCAGCAAAGAAAGTAACCAGAGTGTAGAGCAGCTTGCGGGTTGGAAGAGCTTGCCAGCCACGCGGGCGGCAAGGGTTACGGCCCAAAATGTGTAAAGGACTCAAAAACCATAACACATAACCACGCAATCCAGTTTAAAATTATAAAGTGATCCGAGTAGATGCTTCTCAGAAGAAGAGATACAGAAAGGCAAACAAATACGTGGGAAAATGCTGTCTGTAAGCATCCGAGAAATGCAGGTGAAATCCACAACAGCGCCTCTTCCCAGTCGCAATGGCTGTTTGCGAAGAAGGAGGAAAAGGCCAGCCTGGTGGCGCACCCTTGCGAGCCCACCGCTCTGGGAGGCCGAGGTGTACGATCGGCAGCCGAGCCCAGCCTGGGCAGCTTAGAGGCTTAGCAACACCTTGTCTCAAACTTTAAAAAATGATGATTATTTAAGGGGCTGATGTGACTCAGTGGGAGGCCTTGGGCGCAGTCCCCACGAGCACACACCGGAAGGGAGGGACGGGAAGAGAAGGCGTGCTGGTGAGGCGGTGGCCAGAAGGGGAGGCAGGACGCTTGCACACGCTGGTGGAAGAGGAACTCACACAGCCATCTGAGGAGCAGTATGGAGCGTCCCCAAGAGCTGAAGTAGGCATGCTGCTGCCCTCCTGCCTCTGTTGCCAAGGATATGAATTCAGCATGTCCCAGAGATACCTGTGGCCCCCATGTGTGCGGCATTATCCACGATCGCTGAGACATGGAGTTCAACACACGAACAGATAGAATAAATGTGGCGCACATGCACGATGAATAGTGTTCAGCCACAAAGAGGAGGGAAATTCTGCACTTGCAGGGCATGAACCGGAAATCATTGCACGAAGCGAACTAACCCAGAAATGAAAAGACCTGTATGCACATGTTCTCGCTCGTACGTGGGAGCTTGAAGAGTCGCCTGCCTGCTGCCCGGCAGAGTGCCCACGCCTGTGATTCCCGCACTCTGGGTGAGCATCTCTGTGAAAGCCTGTCTGAAAAAAGAGGGCAGGCTGGAGATGCAGCTCAGCACGGCCGGCCTGAGTTCGGTCCCCAGGAGGGAGGGAGCCGACCTGAGCCAAGCAGTGGGAGGCGGGTGGGGCGGGAGCTGGGGTTTGCCAGTGCCTGCCGCACAGTATATTTAGTACATGTAATTACTACGCTACTGCGTTTCTAAGGCAAAGCCTGGCTTCCGAAGCGTTCACCGGCCCCAGAAGAGCCTGCTCTGCCTCTGCGGACTCTGACAGCACTGAGGGCTGTAGTGAGCGCCCGGGAGGCGCCCACAGTTTGTGAGTGACGTCCACACACGTAACCTCACAGATCCAGGAGTACGTTATGTCCGCTTCACAGAGGGCAAAACTGAGGCCTGAAAGGAAGCCGTGAAGCTGCAGGCTCGGCACTCATTCCCAGGTGCCGTCCATGGCTCTTGGCTGTGGGGCCAGAGGCCCACGAGACTGTAGCCCCCCCTGTTTATAAAATAAACAGGAGCTTCAAAAGCTAAGACTCAAGTGGCTGGACCCTGTTGTTTCCACGTAGAAGTTTTCCAGGGAAGTTGCTGATGAATTAATTCATATAATGGGAAAAAATATTACTCACATTAATCCAACCGTGCCTGTTCTTAATTTCTATGAGGAAGGTAAAGCGGGCTGTAGATCGATTTTACCTGCAGAAGTAAAGAGCACCAGTAGAAGTACCTACTGTGGAATATAAAACCATAAATGTAATTTTCCCCTAATTGCTTAGAAAACAGCAGCCGGGCATGGTAGAGGTTGGTCATGTTGCTGGCCCTGGAAGGCTGAGGCAGGGGGATTTCGAGTCCAAGCCGGCCCCGGCTACATAATGAGACTTTGTCTTCACAAAAACTAACTATAGATATAAATGAGAAATAAAGCCCAAAGCAGTGCTTGCAAAACCATGCTGCTGGGCATACCTGAAATAAAGATGTCATTCGTATGACAGCACCGGACAGCAGAAGAGGGGACACGTGAAGCTCTGTGGAGCTAATTTTTAACACTATAATTAACACAAATTCATCTGAGCGAGATTACTTGAAATGAAGTATTAATTAAAGTCCCAGGGTGCTTGGGAGAGTAACAAGAGTTGAGGTGTGTTACGCACATGCTCTGATTCCCCGCAGTGGACGTCATCCTTATGTGCTGCAGGTAAGTGCTAATAAAAATAAAATAGAGCTCCCAAGGTCACCCTTAAGACAGTGAGTCCAAAATTAATAATAAAAGAAATGACAAAGGGACCAAAATAGTGCACTAGAAAATACTAAGAAAAATAAGGCAGTAATAGAGGAACAAAAACTACAACATTATGAAAATAAATTTCAAAATGGCAAAATTAAATTCTACCTTCTCAGCAAAAGCTTTTATTGCATACGAATCAAACTCTTCCACACAAGGCAGAGACTTAGAACAGGGCTTTTTTTTTTTTTTTTTTAATCACCTGTTTGCTGTCTCTGAAGCACAAATGGCTGAAAGTGAAGGGACTGAGGGGACACAGTGTGAAACCAGCCAGACGCGGGCCAGGCTGGCGGTGCTGGGGTTTGCAGTAGACTTTAGAACAAAAAGTAGATATTAAAGACGAAAAAGGACGTTTCACGCTGAGAACGGGATGAGTGCATCAGGAAGTACAGTTGCATCCACAAATGCACCAGCAGCACGAGGCGGAAGGTGACAGCGTGCAAGGAGGGAAAGGACGAAGGAGAAGCCCACGGTACTGGCTGAGCGCTCGCACACCGCTGAGGAAGAGGGCAGGGCGCTGGTTCACGTTTCTGAGCCGACGCAGAGAGGGACATCAGTGCTAGCTTCTGGGTGGGTTAGGGTGGGCACGTGCTCTCCAGTTAAGACAGCGTTCTTCTTCATGCAGGGGTGGGTCTGTATCAAGTGCGCGGCATCATTTGGCCTTTGGCACAGCTGTGTCTTGACCAGTGCCCTAGTCTTGCCACCAGGCCACTGTCACACCCAGGCTGCACTCCTGCTCCAGAAGGTACAGGCTTATAGTGAGGGAGGCCAAGAACTGGCAAGCACTCAGCTCCTGAGCCAGCTGGCCAGGGCCCACGCGGCAAGGGGGACAGACCAGAAGCAGGAGCCGCCAGGGTGCGGCCTGGAGGCCAAGGTGCTGAGGCAGGGAAGGTGCAGCTGGGTTCCGAGGACGAAGCCCTCGGGAGCCTGGCTGGCTCTCCAGAGGCTGAGGCAGGAGGGTGTGCCTTCCACAGCACAGCTTACCCACCTGTGGGGTTCAGGCAGGGCAGCAGCTGAGAGTGCAGCCCCGTCCCCGCACCTGTTCCAGGCCAGAGCTGTGCTGCCCTGAAAGGTGCCCTGGGGAAGCGTGCCTGGCGGAAGGGCCCGTTTCCTGCCCCCAGGCACAGCTCTGCTAGGAGAGGAGTTGATGCCGGAGCTCTCACCACCCTTGTGGTGCGGTAGGATTTCCACGTGAGTCATGGCGTGGGCCAGCTATTATCTGTCCTTCCAATTTTAGGACATTCAGTGTTCACAGGAGCCCTGTGTGGCATAGTTCCACCTTTGAGGCAAGACACTTGTCCCCCGAGAGGTTAAACGCCATGGAGAGTGGGACGTCTGTCTCTTTAGAGTTGAACTGAGCACTGAGCCTCTGTGGTGAGCAGTGTGCGCCAGGCCTGCTGTAATCAGAGTAGAGTTTTTGCCATCAAAATTTTAAAAAATGACTTGGAAGTTCACATACGTCTGGTTGGTTATCCTTGCTGCGTGCGTTATTTTATCAATCACTTAGACACCTCCATGAGACTGCCAAGTGGTGTGTTTCCCCCAGTGGCCCTCCTTCCTTTTCTGTCCCTTCCTGGTCTCTTTTCTTCATTCAACCTGGTATTAATTTCCTGTCAGCGGTTTCCCTACTATTGGAAATTGAATTTTTCCATTTATTTCAATGTTTCTAACCGTACATAAAAGTGTAATGTTCCTGCTGCGCTAGGTGTTCACACTGTGTCACTTGCCTTCTTAAGGGCTTTACCTTCGAGCTTATGGTTTTGCAAGGTGAGAGGAGGGGGGGACCCTGCCTGGTAGGCAGCAGACTGCTTGATGGGCAACTTGCTAGCATTTGGGCAAAGGCCCTTCCTCCACATCAACTTCGAAGGTGCAAAGCCAGAGACATAAGCAAACAGCCGCAGGGCCTCCAGCCCTGTGTCCTGGGCAGCGTCTGGGCTCGGGGTCCCGGGCTCAGCAGGCTTTCTGCCCTGCCACTCCACTGCGGTGTGCCCAGAAGGTGCCCCCTGCTCGCGTCGCCCTCCCCGGGCCGCGGCCGGGCACACACAGGGATCGCCCTGCTCGCTTCCTTCTCGTGCGT
>NW_004524775.1:551451-552530 GCF_000260255.1 Octodon degus | reverse complement strand
AAAAAAAAAAAAAAAAAATTCTCGCAGTTTTATTTCCTCTGTTCCTATTGTCACCTGTGTCCCAGAATGACCGGAAGTGCTTATGATTCTCCAGCACAGAGTACCTCAGCACCCCGGTGACCTGAGCAGGCCACACCCCTGTGCAGGCCCAGTCTGGGTCTCATCATCCCAGCAACATGGAGCCGAGCCGGAGGTCGTGGCAGAAGGGGACAGAGTCTCCCGATCCCCTTCTCCTGTGTCCGCTCATCCCACCACAGACGCCATGCGGCGATGGATTTGTCTTCCCGTGTGCCCAGCCCGTCCTCGGGGACAGGCACTGTTCTCAGGCCCATGCTGCGCAGGAGGAATGAGGAGTGAGTCTGAGGTTTTCCCAAGGAGAGGAGGAAAATGAATAAAAATAAAACATGGAAAGCTAAAAAGTTGACTCCGCCAAAAACAAACAAAAAAAGCCATTCCTGTGTAAGGTAAAAATACCCTGTGTGTTCTTAAAAGTGCTTAGCAGATTTTTGATGGAGTGGATGGATTTCTTAAATTAGTCTTCGATACATCATTTGACATTTTTATCTTAGGTTCCAAAAAGAAATTCATTCTTGGGAGAAACAGGAATAGAGTTCATGCGCAGATTCCGCCCTGTGGCCACCATCCCTGGAGGTTGGGGGAGGCAGGCCCTGGCTTACTCACTCCCCAGCCCAGCCTCTGCTTCCTCTGCACCCCGCCTCCTAGACCCTTGCCCTGTGGCGTCCTTGGGATCTGCCCCAGGCCTCACCCACCTGGGCCTCCCCCACAGGGCTTTCTTTGTGTCCCCCACTGTCCCATCCTCAGCCAACAGCTAATAACTGCTCCTAAGCCAGTCGTGTTAGAGTCCCAGCTGACACTGATAAATGCATTCCTTCCTTAAAAATAACAAAGACTTTTTGAACAACCATCTCCAAGCATGAAACTACTATTACAAATTACCATCTGCAGTACAGTAGCTTACTTCACAGGTATCAGTGTATATAGTTAGTCAGGGTGAGAATCTTTACAATTAACTGCTAGATTAAAAAATCTTCTGGAGATTCTCAGGATCATTGCCTTGC
>NW_004524775.1:535368-541811 GCF_000260255.1 Octodon degus | reverse complement strand
GTTTGGATGCTCCTGCCCCTGTAGTCAGGGGTGCTGGTCCCTCTACCCACCCTCTGTTGGGCCAGTACTGGGTACAAGGCCCAGAGAGTGTCTGGACTATGTAAGAGCCCTAATGGTTTCAGAACGAAAGCCTCGCCCAGAACAGAAAGAAGGCAGAGGCCAGAGAGACCCATGTTCAGGGCGGGTGTGCTGGATGTGCAGAGGTGGCCACAAGCCAGCCCTGGCCCCAGGACCTTCCTCCTGCCACCAAGAAGCCCTGGTCCACAATGACCGGCATTTGTGAATTATTTTCTGAAAAAGGAACATCTCTAACGTATTAAAGCGTATTGCAGCAAGCTGTGTGTGCAGGCACATGCCTGTAACCCCAGCACTCGGGGAGGCTGAGGAAGGAGAATTGGAAATTAGAACCAGGCCTTGGTGACTCAGCGAGACCCAGCCTAGAAACAGGGAGGAGGCGGCCCAGTGCAAAGGCCCGAATGCAGTCCCCAGTAGCACCAACGCCAAACAGCTGCAGTGTGGGCGAGCCCCGAGGACTCTGTGAAGGGAAGCGTCTCATTTGCACAACAGAAGTACTTGCTACCCGAATATCATTATTCTTGGGGCCAGAAGTAGTTTGGATTTTTTCAGAGTTCAAAATGTTCACACATGCACACAGTTAGGTATCTTGGCGCCAGCACCCAAGTCCAGACAGCAAGTTCATTTGCATTTCGTGTACACCTTCTACATAGTTCCAGAAGATCCTGTTATACGATATATTGAGTGTAGCCATGCTTTTTTCTTTAATCTTTTATTTGTGTATTTGGTAGAGGGTCTCGCTACACAGCTTAGCCTCATAGTGATCCTCCTACCTTAGCCTCCGTAGCACTGGGATTGCAGGCGCGTGCCACCACGCCCGGTTTCGGCGGCCAGCTCACTATGCCCAAGGTGGGGTCAGCAAAGCACGCAGTACCAGGAATCAAGCCCAGGTCCTTGTGCTTGCCTAAGCCGGCACTTAGACCACCAGGCTGTCTCCCCAGCCCCCGCCTGTGCTTTGACTGGATCTGGGGTGGGATCTTCCTACTTGGAGCACGTGTACATGCCCAAAGTTTCAGATTTTGGAATGTTGCACTTTTGGGTTTTTGCGTTGAGTGTTCTCAACCTGTATGCAGATTGTAGAAAGTGGTCCGCAGATGCAGAGTGGAATGACATGGCCAGGATCAAGATTATCGGAGAGACAGAATTTCAAGGGACCAGGAGAGAGGTGTCAGCACCTGTGGCCCAGCACGAGGACCACAATTAATGACAATACAGAGCTTATTTGGAAATCCCTAAGAGATTTTAAATCTTCATTTTTCCACAGTGTGTGTGTGTGTGCGCGCACGTGTACAGCATCACAGTGTTCTTCATACATTAATAATAATATGCAATTATTATTGGTTGATTGTTAAAAATAAATAGATAAAAGGAAGCTTCTCAAGCTGCAGAAAGAGTGAGGCATTTCCCATAAGAGCTCAGATTACTGCTGCCACCTCCTTGTGCCCAGAGGTGTCACACTGTCCCTTGGCCTAGTTGGCCCATCCCAGCAGATCACTGGGAGGGTTCTGGGCAGAGGACACCTGTGGCTCCAGCCACCCCTGAGTGTCTGACCTACAGGGCCGCTGTGGACTGAGCCGCCAGTCTGGGGTGGGGCAGGCCCTCCAGGGCTCATGGAAAGGAGCCATGCACGAAGTGGGGTTCCCGCTCTGATGGTGCGGAGGTACAGAATTCGGGCTTGACGAACTCCCCAGCCTGCATCCGTGGGGGCTTCCCTGTGCCAGGGCGCGGCTGTGTGGGCACACGCAGGGCCATCCTCCGAGCTGCGGCAGGTTGGCAGAGATGGGCGCTTCACCCCGGAGCTCAGAAACGAGCGCACATCCAGTTTTCCCCAGAGAACACTACTGCACAGTGGCAAAGCGAGGGATAAAGCGATGCCTGCGGGAGTGTTCCAGGCAGAAACAGTAGCGCTAGTGCCCATCTCGTGTGCTCTGGGGACTGAGTGCGAGTGCTGCTAACAGTCAGGTAAGGCTGGTAACAGCGCTGAGCCTCCAGACCAGACAAACCCATGTCACTCCCCACTTGTGAGCATACTAGAAAGTGAAAGACCAGAAGCGAGTCGGCCGTGGCTTACAGACCTTCCACCACAAGTCATCGTGGGAGCTCAGCAGAGTCGGGGGCTCTGCTTCAGCAGCAGGTGGCGCTGAAGCGCTCTGCCCTCTGGGGCTGCGGGAAGCAGGAATGCCCCGGAGATGCCAAAATCCCAGAAGAGCGCGTGCCGAGTGCAGCCGCCGTGCAGAGGCGCCATGTTCAGGGGAAGGCAACGCTGGTCATCTTGTCCTGACGTTGCCCAGTGTATTCATAAGGCAGCACATTCTACGGTACGCGTACAAGCTAGTATTACCGGCCACTCAGGAAGTAAAGAAAGCCAGGCCAGCGAGACAGCGTGTCTTGCCTGCCTTCCCGCGGTGGCCCGGGTGGCAGGCACATAGATGCACGCTCCCCACGTGTGCCACAGGGCAGCCATGATTGGTGGTGCGTGGTGCGTGGCACATCTTTGTTCCTTTTCGCACCCCCTTTCCTCCTCCTCCCCATCTCTTGATCTTCTTCCCATTTGAGAAGGATCTGTCTCCTTCTTCCTGTTATGCAACTTCTTTTTCTCTCTATTTATAATTTGGGTTTCTCATCTAAGAAACCACGCAATATTTAAACTGTGTCTGACGCAATTCACTTAACATTATGGCCTCATGATCCCACCAATTTCCCACAAGTGATGTAAGTGTATCCTTCTTTATGGCAGCGTAGTACTCCATTGCGTATAAATGCCACATTTTCTTCATCCGTGTATCCACTGATGGGCATTAGGCTGCTGCCAAGATGTAATTTAAGAACCATGCTGCTGTGCACGTGGGTGTGGGTGGATCACTGCAATGTGATGTCCTTAGCTCTGGGAAGCTGTCCAAGAGGGGCATAGCGGGGTCCAGAAACAGATTGTCTCGCTTCAGCTTTTTGCAGTCTCCGCACTGATTTCCACAGTAGTCTACACTCCCACCAGCAGCACAGAGGGCTCTTTTGCCCTCTGCAGCTTCGCCAGCATTTGCTGCTACTATTTTCTGTTGATGGCTGTTCTTCCTATGTAAAAGAGAAGACTCCTGCACCACTGCTCCATCGGCTCAGTTCTGGGAGCTCTAAACTCCCAATACCCTGGTTTCTGATTTCTTCTGTTGGTTTAGGGAAACATTCTCTATCTCTTCTTTCCCAGCCCAAGGGGTCCCCAGTGTGGTGCACACGGGTTTTGTGACCTGTTAGCACACCCCTTTCCTTAGCTTTGTCTTCTCTGGATCTTTCACATGTGAACCTGCCTGACGCTGTGGTGCTCAGGGGAATTAGGGTGCAGTTGACTCTCTTGTCTGTAAGGCAGGAAGCATCCAGACACTTCCAGCCAACTTGTTTCTGTTGGGTTAGAAGATGTAACGTGGCTGTGGTTGGCCTTTGCCTAACAGGAGCCGCAGGATGTTTTGGCAGTGGGAAACGTGATAAATTGATAAAGGGGCCAGAGGCAATCTGATGTTTGGAAAAGACCTTCACCTTCACAGGGAGGAACTGTTCTGTGTTGGTGACATAATGTATCATAGATTGGCACTAATTATGTAATTGCACTTTATATAACTATTTTTCTGAACCCTCCATTTCATTGAAATCCTGTGAATGGTTACGCTGTCTAAATTAGAATAGGTCAGAATCCCAGCTCTTGTTTTAATTTTAAACCACAAATCAAATATGAGATGTAACTCACTGCTCACTTGTAGTACTTGTGATTTTATTAATCGGACTCAAACACTCAGAGCTGGGGATGTAGTTTGGTGTAGAGCACTTGCCTGGTAGGCTAGGACCTAAGGTTTGATCCCTGTGCTGGAAGCAAAGCAAAAATAGGGCCAGGGAGATGACTCAGTGGCACAAACTCCTGCCTGGCAAGTGCAAGGTCCTCAGTTGAATTCCTGGTACAAAACCAAAACCAAAAACAACAACAACAAAACTGCAAAACAAAAAATCAGTGGCTTGAAAAGTGATCATTGAAAAAAATCCTCTTGCACAAAAAGCCAAGAAAAGCTGTATGTGGCCATGGCTGTGCTCAGCAGGGCGGTTGCTGTGGCGCCTGCTGGTGGTCCAGATAATTTGAAGAGAGAGAAGGTTATGAGCAGAAGGTTATGGGCTTGGGAAGGAAGTGGAGCAGTTTCTGCTGGGGTGATGTGGAGGGGGGTCAGAGCCACATTTTGCAGCCTAAGAACCCAGTACACTCAGCCCTCTCTTCATCCAGATTGTGGCTTTGGATGTACCTGTGTGGGGTTTTGTGACCCAAGAGAAAGTCCTTCCCAATGCAGGGCTTTGTCGTTACCTATGGAGCATTCCAGGCCAGGGCGTAGTGCTGGCCTCTCCTAAGCATTTCCAGCCGGAAGGATTTCATTGTGCGGGAGCAGCCAGCGAGACATCCAGCTGCTGTGTTAGGCTTGGGCCCTGTGGTCAGCAGTCGCTGTGACCAGAAGTGCCCAAACCTCTCTCAATTTGGGTACCAAGGCAGTCTGAAGCCCTGAGGAGCAGCAGCTGCCCTGTCAATGCAGACGTCCCTGATGCGTGGCCAGAGAGGGCATCCTGGGCCCAAGAAGGATGAGCTCACTCCCATCTGTGAAGCGCTGCTTAGGGCTCACTTCCCAGCTTGTCCCAGAAGTTGCAGCTTAGAGACTTGATCTTGGACAGAGCCTCTGTTTGTTACAAATAGGCAGGGGTTCTGGCAAGTGGACTGAAATCTGCTATTCTGCCTCCAGCACTGGCCCAGGCCTGGAACTGTCTGTCCTGCTGTCCTCTCAGGCACGCTGGTGTCCACCCCCAGACCTTAATGGTGTCTGGACGCACATTTAGGAGTAGGAAAGAAGGGTCTTCCACTAGGCATCTTGCAACATCCTCTTGAGTTCAGCAGCGCTTTCAGCAGCAAAGCTCCCTGGTGTCCCCAGCCCTGAGTCACAGATGAGTGTGAGCTGGAGCAGCCTGCTCTCCCTGGGAGCAGCTTGGCCATCTGTGCATAGAGAGGTGCTTGAGGGACACAGGCAAGCTCCCTGGAATGGATGGAGACCACAAGCCACTCTGGGCCACACCCACAGTGAGAGGTGTCCGGGAAAGCTGTGCATTTGCCCTGCTGGGGCTGTGACGATGGGGTGGCGCGTGAGCTGATGGGAATTTATCACATGAAGCTCCAGCTGAGGCTGTCTGCAGGAGCCCAAGCACCAGTGCTAGCCACCCTCATCCCCAAGGGCTCATAACAAGGTCTACCCGAGCTGCAGCTCTGTCCCTTAGAGACTGAGCCGTGTGGCAGGACCTGGACACGGGGCATCCACCAGGGCAGGGCAGGAAGGTGGCCCTCTGCTTCCATGGGTGTGTCACTGAGTCCCAGTCACAGGTGCACACGTCCCCTGCCTGAGTCCCTCCGTATGCCCTGGCCATGCAAGAGCAAGTAACAGGCTCCACACCTGGGACTCCACCCTAGCCACCTGCGGGCATGAGTGGGTGGGCATGCGGGAACTCCTGCTCACCCCAGAGTGCTGGAGTGGCATCTCCTGACCGGTCCAGACACGCGGGCTGCACCCTCTCCCTGAGCACTGTGGTGAGCCCGCTTGTCAGCCGCCTTCTTGGTACTTCCTACTGGGAGCCTTGGGACCCTCAGTCTCCTGTCCACTCTCCCAGCATGCATCTGCTCTGTCTGCTGAGCTGTGGAGGCCCGCTCTCCCCACACCACACAGAGACCTCACATCCCCAAGCTAGTGTCGCCCGCCGTTGGATGCTGTGCCTCTCCCAGTGGCTGAGCTTGGCAGAGGCTGGCAGTGCCTGTACCCTGAGCCGAGGCCTGCGTCCTCAGCCTGCCATCTGACCCTTGTGCTGTCCTGCTCCCTGCCCGCCTTTCCCTCCTGTCTGTTGCAGAGGCCCATATCATAACCAGTGGAGAGCAGCATTCTGTCATGTTATTTTATTCGAGATTTTATTTTGCAGTCCTGGGGATTGAATTTAGGGCCTTCCTTGAGCTCCTTCCCCAGACTGTTTGCTGACTGGTTGGTTGGTTCTGAGTTGGAATCTTTCACTAAGTCAGGCGTTGTCCAGTCTGACCTCCAGTTTAGGACCCTCCTGCCTCAGCCTCCCAGAGTTCTGGGCTGCAGCTTTTGACAGGACTCCTTCCAACCTGTGATTTGGGCACCGCCCTTCCCACCTCTGGTTCCAGCAGCCTCTTTGGGCCGGGTGGGGTGCGTTTGGGTTAGGCAAAGATTCCATGCCTCTTCAGAGTCTAACTCAGACCTCTCCCTGTTCCCTTCACACCTCGTGTCTCAAGCCTGTGGACTGCCCTCCAAGTGGCTTCATGGCAAACCTGAGAGCCCTCCCTTCCTCTT
>NW_004524775.1:533591-534567 GCF_000260255.1 Octodon degus | reverse complement strand
TTTCAATCCTCCTGCCTTAGCCTCCCAGGTGCTGGACTTCTAGTCGGGCGCCACCACACCTGGCTTGTTGTGTCTGTTCTGTGTACAAGGTGACTGTGGGTCACCGGAGATTAACTGGCTATGAGTAATGTGGGAATCTGTCACCACTCTTTAAAAAAATGAAAACCTTCCTTTACCCTTAAGGAAAACTCACCAAATGCCACCCCGTGCAAAGCAGCTTGGAAACTGCCTTCAAGATGAAAGCGCAACTCCTCACTTCCTGGGCAAGCTTGTGTTCTTTCAGTCTTTCCTACTCTGAAAAGAATTATAAATACACCATAGAGACCTCTCAGCCTCTGTAGTGTCTCCGGAGACCCCAGGAGCCGCGGTAAGGATCACTACATTTCAGGAAATATGACTTTAACCGTCTGTCTCTAGCCAGTAGTTCTTAAAGCCTGCACAAAAAGGCCACAAATGCATGTGGTGTGTCTCACCCGAATAAGACCTCGCTGGACAACCGTGAGCCTTGACAACTAGAGATGAGAACTCCCAGGCTCCGCCAGCCTGCTTTTGCCTTGCCTGCCTCACAGCGCTGTCACCGAGCAAGACATCAGGGAGGGCAGGGCCGAGCTGAGGGGCAAAGAGCATGTGGGGATCTTCTGCCCCCACATTCCCGCCAGCCTCCCTAAGTAATTCCTTTAGGTCTCCCAAGTCAGCTACCTCCTCTTAGGAAATTATTTAACGACCTTAAAAACATAACTGCTTCTTTATGAGTGCACCATTCAACCCGTTTTAAGGCCGTGACCAAGGATGATGGGTTAAGAGGTCTTAATTTGTTTTCTTGTGATTTATTGTCATGAAATAAACTGTCACGAGTCACCCTGATCCTGACCCATCCTTAGTCCTTCACCCAAACACCTGCTGTATGGGAGAGTGAGGGTCAGAGGAGCCCTGCAGGCTCTGTGAGCCTCAGGACCGTGGGTGTGCAGACAGACCC
>NW_004524775.1:522943-533204 GCF_000260255.1 Octodon degus | reverse complement strand
GAGTGGGAGTGGTGTGCAGACAGACAGACAGACCCCCCCCAGTGGGAGTGGTGTGCAGACAGAGGTCCCCCCCCCCGAGTGGGAGTGGTGTGCAGACAGACCCCCCCCCTGGAGTGGGAGTGGTGTGCAGACAGACGCCCCCCGGGACTGGGAGTGGTGTGCAGACAGGTGTCCCCCCAGCAGTGTACACACAGATGCCTCCAGGAGCGGCCTCGTCCCAAAGCTCTGGAAGCCCAGAGCAGCCCCAGGTGCCTTCTGCTCAGCGCCCTCCTCAGAGGTCAGGCCAGGTAGCCATCATGGTGACACTGCTGGCCAGTGGCTGGTGGGCTCTTTGCCTCCAGCTCTGAGGGCAGCCAGCATCACGCTTCAGGAAAAGGTTCTTCCCGCAGCCTTCTAGCCGGTTCTTCGGAGCACAGGGCTTCTCTTCCCTGGTCTTTTCCTCTCTGTTTTTTTGCCTGGGGAGGCAGCCTCAGGAGACCCACAGTGCTCCTCTCTGAGCTGTGGTCATCGTTGTGCAGAGGCCCTTGGGGACCTGAGCTACGAAGGGTGGCAACTGCTTGTCATTCCCATCTCTGCCCCCATCAGGTGGTCACAAAGCGGCCTGCACCTGCATGGTGCACAGCCCCCTCCCCCGTATTTGTATAGCCTCACACCCTGGGGCAAGCTGTCCCATGTGCACTTGGACTTCCCGCTCTGTACTGCACATGGGGTGGGTGGGTTCTTGGGTATGGCTGCTTCTGTTCTGCTGCTCCTTATACAGGACAGAGCCCCTAGGCCGGAGAAGCCACAGCTGCCACTTTGTGGTGGGAGGTTGGGCCTTCTGTCTTCTAAGGCTGTGTAACAAATTGCCGTCCATTAGCGCTGAGCACCACACAAATGTGCCATCTCAGTTTCCCACCTAGGGTTCCCCAGTGGAAGTCGAGGTGCTACCCCTGACAGCGTCTGGGGATTGACCTGTTGGGTTTTATCCTGCATGGGTCTGGCTTCACAGCCATGTGGCTCTGGTTCTCGGCCTCCCCCTCCGTGCAACGCCCTGTGCTGCTTGCAGTCTCTGTAGAGCGTCCAGGTCCTGTCTGACGCGGCATCCTGGCCTCCAGAACTGGAGGCTGAGTAAACCTCCACACATATAGCATATGCTCAGGCTCGGGCCTTCAGCGAATGGAAGAGGGTGTAAGAGCGCGGTGAGTCCCGAGCAGGGCTGGGGCTAGGCAGGGCACCTTAGCGTGTGCCCTCGCACTTACCGGCCGCTGACATCAGGCCTGGATCAGCAGGGCTCCAGTGGCCGCGTCAGGCACACCTGGATGGGCCCCCTGAGAAGCGGCTGTAGTCACCCTTGGCTCCGCGTGGGATGTGGCTTCCCATCAGTCATAGGCCGGGCCTCGCTGCAAGGCTGGCACCAGCCGGTTCACCCCAAGTAGGGGCTTGGGACCGTTCCCAAATCCCACTGCCAGATCTGCCCTTGGAGGATTCCACGCAGGCAAACTGAAGAGTGCCCCCTCTAAGATTGTGTAAACTCACCTGTTGCATTGAGGTGGTAGCTATTTTAATCCGTATCGATTTATTTTTGTTAGTTTTACTTTTTGCACCATCAGAGATCCAGCCCCAGAGCTCTCCCATGGGAAGCGGCACTCTGCTTCTGAGCTACATCTCCAGCGCCGCTCCCCACTGCAGAGTGGATGGCCCTGCCTTGCACAGCCATAGCCTGGGGAGGGCTGGAGCCAGGGCGTCCATCGCCAGGGAGGCCTGGGGTCCTCTACACCGCTGAGCCTGTGGGTGGAGAAGAGTGTCATGCCTCCTGCACACCTGAGAACCAGGCCCAGGGGCCAGGAGGAAGCGGAGGTGGTCCCAGGTCAGCTGAGCTGGACAAAGGACTGCAGGTTCAAGTTCAGCCTGGGCAAGTTATTGATTTAGTGAAACTTTGTCTCAAAATAAAAAGTTAATAAAAATTCTGGGGATGTAGCTCAGTGAACAATCCTGGGTTCAATTCAATTACTGGAAAATACACACTTATACATAATAAAATAGAGGCTTTATATATATGTACATATATTTATATATAATAAAGCAGAGTCTTGTGTAGTAGCTCAGTAGTGGGCCACTGGTTGGGCATGACAAGGCTCTGGGTTTGATGCGTTCTTTATTTTGCTTTTTCTGAGATGGGGTCTAGCTGTGTAGCGCAGGCGGGCTATGAAGCACGCTTTCCGCCCCTACTGCTCAGGAGGATGAGGCAGGAGAGGGGTGCATTGTAGGCCAGCCCGTGCAAATTAGTGAGACGCTGTGTCAGAATAAAGAGGGCTGGGGGTATAGCTTGGTAGTAGCGCGCCCCTGCATTTGAGCCCCAGCTCCAAAACACAAACCACCCCGGACCTTCCCTGAATGCTTCGCCTCATGCTGGCTGCAGAGGTGGGACTTCTAGAGGACTCAGACGCTGCCTGCAGTGATTGTTCTGAACATGGGCTGTAGCACAGCCGGCAAGCTGAGGCTTTACGACCACAAAGCAGACCGCAGCTGGCTCTGGGAGGAGGTTCGTGCATACAGTGCCGTCAACATGAGCAGAACAGTCAGCCCGCTCAGCCGCAGAGCAGCTGCTTCCCATTGCCAAGGCCTAGGGTGAGTCCCAGGACACCTGTGTGCGGCTCCTTGGAGCCGAGGCTGCCCTGTTCCCTTGAGGACAAACATCGCTTTTTCCTGTGGTGAAACAGTGACTCAGCTCTGGTCAGCGTTCTTCTGAAGGACAGCGCCTTTCTGGTCGCTTTGTACTTTCCACGAGCCCAGGAAGGGGCTTGGGAAGGAAGAAAGTCTAAAAAGCGGGTGAATGCTTAGAACAATATAAAGTCAAGGTCTGACCTTTGGGAAAGGCCTTTGAACACATTAAAATGCTTTAATCTGTGCAGCATCAAGGCTGCCCATCTCTGTTCTCGGAAACAGTCGGATGGGCAGTGGGACAGCAGGAAGGTCAGGCAGTGGAGTGCCACTTCTATGCTATATCCGGAGGAGCCAGCTTCGGCGCCAGCCCTGTGCCCACTGCCCACCCTGTGCCCGCTGGCCACCATGACGAGCAGCCACAGACTGCTTTGCTTGTAGCAGTGGGGCTTGGGGGCTATGGGCCCCAGCAGTGCTGTCTGGTGGCTGAGCTGTGCCTTGGATTTACCTCCAGTGAGTGCACATAAAAGGCCATTGTGGGGACACTTCCCTTCAGCGTCTGGGGTCTGCGGCCCAGGGCTCTTCACATTCCCAGGT
Source organism: Octodon degus (assembly GCF_000260255.1). NCBI lineage: Eukaryota > Metazoa > Chordata > Mammalia > Rodentia > Octodontidae > Octodon > Octodon degus. The sequence goes on along the minus strand of NW_004524775.1, from coordinate 529,964 downwards.
TTCCTTCACTCCCCTGTGGAGTGGGTGGAGAGGGAAGTGGTGGCGGCTGCTTCCTCGTGTCCACGGCTGGGGCTCGGGTGGACATGGCCAGACAATGCACATGCAGGACCCAAGCTCACAGCCGGAACTCTCTGGGAACTGGTCAGGGAGGACAGCAAGGACACTCAGCCAGAAGGCTGCACTTTGCACACAGTGGGGCTCCATGTCCCTGCCGAGAGCAGCTGCCAGGTGCCACTGGTGAGCTTCGTTCCTGCGACACCGTGTGTTGAGGTCATTTCCGGCTCCTCCCTCACACAAAGATGAGCAGAACTGGTCTGGTCACTCCGAGGACAATGGAACCGAGGCCACCATGCAGTATAAAGTAAGCCTGACTCGGGAAGTTAAAATGGCGCATTCTCTCTTCCAGGGAAGAAAAGAAGTACGTGCACCGCTTCTGGAAGGAAATCAACGTGGGAGACTTTGTACGCCTCCGCTGTAATGAGGTCATCCCCGCAGACGTCCTGCTGCTGTCCTCCAGCGACCCCGACGGGCTGTGCCACATTGAGACCGCCAACCTGGATGGGGAGACCAACCTAAAGCGGCGCCGGGTGGTGCGTGGGTTCTCGGAGCTCGTAAGTGGCCCTGCGGTCAAGGCGTCCCAGTGACTCTGCACCCATCCTGCCCAGCGCGATTACTCTCCCAGTCTCCAAGACTGAGGGTGTAGAGGGCCTGAGCCTTGGAGCCCGTGACCACCTGCCTGTGGGCTCAGGACACCGCGCCATGTGGCTCAGAATGCTACTTAGAGTTGCCGCCACTGGTCCTTCCATTGCTGGCATTTGCCAGAGGACTGCAAGTTTCCAGGGGGCAGTGCGGCAGCAGTCACGGTCTGCTCCCAGTGCATAGTGAGGGAGCATTCTCTCCTAGGGACTTTGTGGTCTTGCAGCAGTTGTTCTGTGGATGCGTTCTGCCTCTGATAAGCCCTGGCCACACGCTGCGGGATGAGAAGGAGGGTCCCAACAGCCACACTCACAGGCAGGCCCTGTGGCCAGGAAATGCAGGGCTCCAGGGCCCCAGCTCTCTGTTAGCTCCCCGGTGAGAAAGGGCCGCACCCCCAGCCAGTGCAGGGTACGCACCATCCAGAGACCAGACCGCAAGTGCCCAGAAACCAGGGCGCGTCTTCCTGATGGGGGTGGGGGTGGCGGGGCACAGACCATGGGAAAGAAAGAGCATGCTGAAGACTCGCAGTAGGCCTCTGCCGGAGCCTGTGCGTGGCGTCCACGAGGCTCTAAGGGTGGCCCCAGCGGACGGGCTGCTGGTCTCCCATGGGGCAGCATGGACACCTGCAGACGCCGGCCGGTCCTGGGAGGCGGCCCTGTCTGCCGCGTGGGGCTTGGGTGCTGAGTGCACCAAGACCAGGGCTGGGGTGCTGAGTGCACCAAGATCAGGGCTGGGGCAGTGTCTCCGGACAGCTGCATCCCTAGACGGGAGCCCTGCTCCCAGGTGTGAGGGGGAGGAGAGGATGGCTCAGAGGGTCTGCGCCGCGCTGCAGCCGGCACCTCTGGGCTCCTGGCTGTCCTGAGCTCAGAGGCAGAGAAAGTCCACTCGGCCACATCCCAGAGAAGCATGGAGGGCCAGGCGGTAGCGGAAGTGCACACAGGCCGTGGCTAGGCACTCCGGGGAGTCTTCCCCGCATCCTGCAGGGTGCCTCCATGCTCCATTGATGGACTCTTATGGGGCACAGAAGCCTAGCTCGCTCCAGCACCTGTTCTGACAAGGCCCAGGTTCACTTCTGGGCAGTCAGGGAGCTCCTGTTAGGGCCCGGGGCTGGAGGGCACTGGGGTCCGGGAGGCTCCAGAAGGAGGAGATGGGCGCCCCATGGATGGCCAGAGTACAGGACGTGGGCACCAGGGGTTTCAGGCACCGACCAGGCGAGAAGGCTGCTGGGGGGTGGCATTTCGTGAGCAGCACAGCTTGAAGCGCACAGCGCGGAGGGGTGGGAGAGGCCAGGCAGTGACGGGCGAGCCCAGCAAGGCCCACACTGCAGGGCAGGGATCGGCCAGCCGGCGGTGGCCCCAGTACTGCAAATGGGATTCGATCAGATTGAAAGCCTTCTGTGCCCTGAGAGAATCCATTAGCAGAGAGAACAAACAACCTGCAGAATGGGAGGAAGACCCCCAGGTGCTCTCAGAGGGAGGACCGATGTCTCGAATACACAGAGAACTCAGAAACAGCAAACTCCCTAAGAGGATGGGTCCAATGAAGCCAGACCAGGAACGTGCACAGAGACTTCTCGGAGCAAGAAATGCAAATAAAGGGCCCACAAATGTGTGAAAAACAGTACCTCTGGCCGCTAGAGAAATGCAAGTTGAGAGGCTGCTGGCTCCACCTCACTCCAGAGAAGCAGTGTAATCCTTCAGAAATCAGGCAGGGATAAACACTGGTGTGACCATGGTGAAGAGGAGTCCCCGCTGCATCGTGGGTGGGAACGTGGACCAGAGCAACCGATATGGAAATGGTGTGCGGATTTCTCCAAGAACTGAAATTAGAAATGCCATGTGACCCGGTGATCCCCCCTGCACATCTCCCCAGAGAATGTAAGATGTCATTCTGTAGGGACACACACGGGCAGCACAGTTCGTCATAGCTCAGTCCTGGAAGCAGCTGGTACACCACCCAACAGATGACTGGATAAAGACAAGGTGGTATCCACACAGAGTGGAACGCTAGTCAGCTCTAAAGAATGACAGCGCTGAGACAGGTGTAGGGTCGTGGATGCACCTGGAAAGTGCAGTGTTGAGTGAAACAGACCAGACACACAAGCTCAAACGCTCATTTGAGTGAGGCAAAGTACAAAAAAAGAGAATGATGAAGGGTGAATAGAAAGGGACAAAGGGGTGGATCTCTTGACATAGGGACAGGGTCCAAGAGGACAAAGACAAGGAGAGAGAAGGACAGGAAGAGGAAAATGAGAGGACAAAGATGCACTGTGTGCAAATCCCTAGTGACTGTAATTAATGTAAGAACTATGTCCCATAACCTGGGCATCAACCAGAATGAAAACCAGGATGGGGAACTGGAGAAGGAAGGAGGGAGGGCAAGGGGGTTTTCAAACACAAAAGAAGTGCCAGGCACATGTCACCGTTCCCCCAGATGCTTGCAAACTCTTCAAACTGCAAGTGTATCCACAAAGAAGTCCCATGGGATGCGGTCATTATCTTCCACCCAGAGAGAGAGAAAGGCTGAACCAGGCAGCCCTCATGGTGCCTCCCAGGGTCCCCACCCACCAGTCAAGGTGGCGCCTCTAGCACGCAGGTTTTGTCACATCCTGGGTTGTCACAGAGAGCTCCGTGGCACCTGGATCTCCCTCCTGCTCCAGACACCTCCTGACTTCTGTCTCCCTCCCCCACGGTGTGTTTCCTGAGGACCTGTGCAGCGCTGTCCTGGGTGTGGGCCAGGCAGAAGGGCTCGCTGGTGTGCCTGCTCCTCGGGGGACGAGTAGTGGGTAGAAGGTGAGGTGATGCACGCTGGGTGTCTAAGCAGAGGCCGCAGGAGGGCCAGGCGGGCTTTCCGAGGAGAGTCCAGAGCACAAGCCGCGTGGTCGTCCGGACGGTGCCCAGGACACGACTTCTGAGGTGACTTTTACAGCCCGAAGCTGTCCTCAAGCCGTGCCACACCCACAGCGCTGCCCTGAGTGGTGGCTGCTGGGCTTCTCAGGAGAGCTGGTGCTGGCTCTTCACCGGAGTGCGCTTGCCCATGTGCGTGTGCACGCATGTGGATGTGCACACCTTTGTGCATGGGTGCTGGTGTCTTTGCTACACGAGGAGAAAAGATGAGCAGACGCAGGAGCTTTCACCAGCTGGAAAGGGTTCCGAAGCAGCCGCAGGCAAGCATTTGCCGAGGGCGTTACTCCGCAGATCTCCGCAGTGACGCGGCTGCGTCTGATTGTGCACGTACCGCCCGCTGCTGCAAGGCCGCCTCCTCTGTGCGGAGAGCCAGGCCTGCCCCAACTGCTTAAGGGAATTCCTGGGGCTTAGAAAAAATAACTTTAAAATTTCAGATGTGGAAGAAACAGGTTTTTTTGAACAAATTTCTACAGACGCATGCTCCCAAAATTGTCCCTGCCACAAAAAAGCTGGGGGCGGGGTTGGTATCTGCAGCTTATGCCAGAGTTTGTGTGGTGAAGCTTTCAGAACAGTTAGTCTTAATTAACCGAAGCAGTGTGCTGGGGTGGGGGGAGGGCAGACCAGGAGCGCAGCGTGTCGTCGGCGTGCAGAACAGGGCAGCGGCTCCGGGGGTTAATCAGATCGGTCAGCGTCGATCAGCCTTCACCGAAAGATTTATGGTTCTCCGTTACATATTGCAGTGAAGTCAACGTGCCCATAAATTAAACTGTAATACATTTTCATTCCTGAATTTAACTATTTTATAATTTTTGGAAGATACTAACAGAAGAGATAGAAATTGCATTGAGAAAGCGGTGTGTGCGTGTGTGCGTGCGTGTGTGTGTAGAAGTGGTCATTCTTTTCTTTTAATAGTGAAAAGACAACCGTAACAATAACTGGTTTTATTCTGTGTAAGGTGGTATGAGATGTGAAACGCTATTTTTCTTTTTAACTATATTCTACTTATAGAAGGGAAAACTTTAATTAGATTACAGCTTTTCTACACATAGTCCAGTTTCACTAACAACTGTAAAGGGTGTCGAGGCTCTGTGTGTGTGTGTGTGTGTGTGTGTGTGCGCGTGCGCGCGCGCGCGCACGTGTGTACAGCAGGACTTCCTGTACCAGCAGGACGGGCTGGCCCCGTGATCTGTCCTGCTGGGCACTGAGCTTCCGCTTAGGGGTGAGCGCGGGAGTGTCGCTCCCGTGCAGGCGGATGGAGCCTCGGGTGCGAGGGAGGGTATTCCGCAGAAGAAGCGAGAGAAAGCGCGACTGCCTTAGCAGCCTGTCGCTTCGCCTTGTCGTTCGATTTAGGCGGACATCAGTCACCCCAGGGGCTCAGACTCCGTCCTAGAAAGAGTCGATCAGCCAGGGCTGCTGCTGGGGCATCCGGAGTCTGCAGCCGGTCACTGGCCTCCGCGGGGTTCGGGCCCTGGAGGAGGGGGTGACCCGGAGACGCGCATGGACCTGGCGGAGCTCAGAGCACTCTGATGAGTGTTAGTGCCTGGCCTGGTGGTGTTTCCGTTCCACTCGTCTGGTGGCAGCAGAAAGGAGCGTCTGTCTGTCCCTGGCGCACAGCCCGGACTGGAGCCCACTCCCGGGCCTTGGTGGCGTCTGAGCTCACGGAGCTTCCTCCTTTGCTGCTGCGTTGCTGGGCATCCACGTCCCCTGTCACCAGGCAGTCCCGGGAAGACAGAGCACGCGGTTCTGTGGTCCTCAGTGGGAGGCGAGGTCGGCTCTGGCTTGTGTCTGAGTGCTGCCGGGAGGCTGTCCTCCCTGGGTGACAGGAAAGGGGCATCGCAGGGTCCTGTGCCTCGGTGCTTTTACAGTAAGGGCAGTGTAGACGGGCCCTCCTAAGGCAACAGCGTGCTTTCAGAAGTTACCTGCTTGGACGTGGCTGTCGTCACTCCCCAGCATGTACGTTGGGTTTAATACTGAATTAGATTCAGGATGTGTCGCTCATGCTCGTGAGTGAGCCATGTGCCCAAAAGTGACTTAAAGGCCCCAAAGAGAGCTTTAACCAAACAGAGATCAGGTGAGAAGCAGAGTTCTTGAGTGTGTCGGTTTTCAGTACAGCCATTCCAGCAGGTAGCATAACTACCCTCCTCATCAGCTGTGAAAGGACGAGAAGCGTGGGCATCTCTGGCAAGATCTTTCTGGGTAGCCCAGGCCGGTCTTGAACTTACTACACAGCCCAGGTTGTAGTCCACTCAGACTCTTGGTGATCCTCCTGTCTCAGCCTCGCAAGTGTGGGCATTCGAGATCTGCCCCACCACAGCCCTCAGAAGTTGGTTCTTCTTCATCTAGAGTGACCAGTGCTTTGCAGTGGTGCTTGCTTTTGGCTAAACAACGAGCTCTTTCGTTTGTGTGGTGAAGAAAGCCAGCTTCAAAGCATTAAGATCCAGGTTGGTTTTGGACAAAGCTTCAAATAGCTGCCTCCCTTGTCTGGCTTCTGTCAGCTGCTCTGGAGTCTCAGCCAACAGCCAGAAGTTCTTTGAGGACAGACTCTGAGGGTGACATCTGTCCTCAGTCCAGGAGAACATCGTGGGCACAGATGCCCTTCTTGGGAGATTGGTGTAGGAAAGCAGGCTGGGGAAGGGTGTTGACACAGGATGGGGATGTGGAGCGGTCAGACTGCGTGTTGTGAGCGTCAGACAGGTGACGCCTGCTGGGGAGGGTGGCATCACTGCCTGCGGTGGCTCTGGAGCTGGTGCTTTGGGCCACCCTGCACCATGTACCGGGAGCCCGTGCGCCTTCCCTCTCTGGAGGGCCGAGCCGAGGTGGCTCTCCTGGCAGGGCCAGGCTGAGCAGATCCTCTTGCCTCTGCTGGAAGCAGAAAGGAGGGCAGGCAGGGGCTGGGGTCCTGCTGCCTCCTTCAAGGGTGGCTCCGTGGCCCGGCCAGGCCCAGCTCTTAAAGTGCCCCCTTCTTCCAGTGGTGCCATGCTGATGCCAAGCCTTTGCCATGCGACCAGCCTTTGGGGGCTTCAGACACCTGCGCCCCTCTGAGCGCCTCTCCTGAGCTCACATGTGCCATCACATGGCCCCGGCCTCCCTGCAGCTCCAAGGCTAGGGCTTCTGTTCCTCCCACACAGCAGCCAAGTTGTGGAGGCCCAAAGACAGCCTTCCCCTCAGCCACCTTGGGGCCTAGTTCAGGGTGGGCTGCATTCCAGGCAGGCGGCTGGGGCTTGCTGCCCCATGATTGGACCCACTGGGGCCACACTGGGGCCCCAGGCACTGGGCTGTGGAGGCTCACACTGGTAGGGGCAGAGTGGGCAGGCCACAGCCACAGTGACACCAGGAAGAAGTCAGGAGTGTGACTGCTGTCACTGGTGCCATTGTGGATGCTCCAGCCCCTGACCCAGGCTCAGCCAGCCCAGCAGGGA
>NW_004524775.1:520779-522703 GCF_000260255.1 Octodon degus | reverse complement strand
CACCGAGCCCAGGTGTACACACTGATCAGCCACAGTGGCCACCCCACCCAGAGCCGTGGAACCTGTGCTCGGCAGCTCGCCAGCTTACGCGTGCACCTGGGCGGGAAGTGTCCTACAGCGCTGGGAGAAAGGCGGGCTGCGTCGGCCAGCGGTAGTGACAGGTGTCACCCAGCTCTGAGCGCAGCTTTCCGAGCTCGGCCACAGTAGGTCATCGCTGCTCACGTCAGGATTTCCACATAGATGCGTTTTATTCTGTGGCGTTGGGGATTGAGCCCAGGGCTTTGGCACTGAGCTGGACCCCAGCTCTATTTTATTTTTTTAAATTTTGAGACAAGGACTCGCTAAGTTGCCCAGACTAGGTTGAAACTTACAACCTCCTGCCTCAGCCTCCCTCAGTTCCAGGGTTGTAGAGGGGCACCACAATGCCCAGCTCTGGAACTCTTGACTCAGTAATTCCCAGAGATACAGTGAAGGAAAACCTTTCAGTGCTTGGCTAACGCCTCCCTCTAATCTTGGAGTTTCCTCGAGGGACCATGTGATCACAATGGAAACAATACCTTGCTTTCCTATTCTGCTTGATTTCAGTTAAAAGAAGCCAGGACTTGCTTTCTGGCATATGAAAAGAGGTCTTCTGAGAGGCACGATGGAAATCAGGGCCCTGATGTGAACCTGAGGGAGGCAGGGCGCTTATAAGGTCGGGGCGGGAGTCCAGGTTCCTGTAGCCATGCCACCGTGCCTGGCCTGGGGAGGGGCCAGCCTGCCCCGTTAGGAGATGACACATCTGTGGCGTGGGAGCACCAGAAATGCTCACTTTTACTCCGAACAGAAGAGGCTGTTCCCCTCCTCCACCACCCACAGGAGCCCGCAGCCCATGGCCATGTGCTGCGGGGCAGGAGCAGGTGGCCCGGGCTCCCCGTCCCCACCCTCTGATTCTGGGCCCCATGGCCCTGACCCCAATTGCCCGACTGGCCCCTGCTGAGCGTGTGCTGCCAAATGTCTGGTCCCTCAAAAGACCTGGTGGCCCCCACTCCTGGAGGTCCCCTGACCTCCTCCGTATGGGTCCAGATTCTGCCAGGACAGACCTGGAACTGGGTTCAGGGGGTATGGGGGCCTTGGGACCGTCCCTGGTGCATCTTTTGGACACCCTCAGCTCGCTTGCCTGTCCAGCGTCAGCCCTCTGCTCCACTGTGGAAGCCGCCGGGATGTTCCACCCCAGGCCCGCAGCGGTAGTGGCACCTGTGAGCCCGGGCTCTCACTTGAGGTGACTCCCGCAGCTGGCTCCCATCATGCCCCTTTGCCTGGTGTCCGTGGCTATCTCCAGGGATGAATGTGCCAAGTGCCAGGGGAGGAGGTGGCTTGGGGTGTGCTGAGGCCCCCGCTGTCCTACGCAATGCCACGCCAGCCCTGATGCAGACCCAGGCCTCTGCATCTGGAGACTGCAGGAGCTCAGCCCAACTCGCTCGCCTCGCAGCCTTCCTGCCCACCTGCACCCTCGCTAGGGCCCACAAGTGGGAGCTCAGCTCCTCGGCTCTGGGTCAGGTCTGGGCTTGTGACTATTTGCACTGTTTAGGTTCAGTGAAGGCTCAAGAGGTACAGCCTGTGTCTGAGTCCGTGTGGCCAGAGTGCTGGTGTGGGGCTCTGAGCTGAGGCCTCTGTACCCTGCCTGCATCCGCAGGTCCAGCATTGTCATGGCGAGAACGGGAGAAGCCCGGCGTGGGTAGCAGTTTGACATTAAACCTGGGTGGCGGTCCCGCGTCATGCTGTGGTGCATCTGCTCTGTAGTGAGTAGGCCCAGATGTATGTGTGTGTGCAGAGAGCCCTGCAGGGGCTGGCTGTGGGGTGTGGCCGCAGGCTGCCCCTGGTCCTGGGAGTCACTGTGAGAGGAAGAATTGGCTGTGCTGTAGCAGGGAGGGCCCGGGGACGC
>NW_004524775.1:436487-519694 GCF_000260255.1 Octodon degus | reverse complement strand
GAGCTGCAAGTGCTTGAAGTAGTGTTCGTGAGTGCTGCCCGCGGCAGGCACCCGGAGCCAGGCCCGGCCCAGCAAAGCTCCCCTCTCGGTCCCCAGCAGTTGGCAGTCATGTCTCCCGCCCCTTCCTAAGTCTCCAAAAAACATTGTTCCTCTCTCAGAGACTATAGGGTATTTGGGGTTTCCTAGAGATTTAATTGAATTTCAGAATCGTATCACATTCAAAGTTCTGGTTTGGGTTGTTTCCTCTTCCTACAGATATTTTAAGATCCATCTCAATTTTATGCCTAAATAGCTCATTTCTTTTTACTGCTAGTAGCATCCGTTGGCGAGATCCACTCATCTGTGCATAGATACCTGAGTCATGTACAGCTAGGGAGAATGAAGACTCAGGGTGGCCGGGAGGTCGTAAAGGAGACCCTGCAGGGTTAGGGCTCCCGCCCCACGGGGGCAGACAGCCCACAGCCGGAGGCTGGCCCTGTGTGCCGTTCGGTGGGACTGGCTTTCTGAGGAACCGCCAGCCTACTTTTCAGATGGGCAGCGCGGATCAGCTCCTCGCCGCGAGTGCCCTGGTTCTCCCGTCCTCGGCCACGTGCAGGGGTGGGCAGGGGCAGCTCTGCCATCTCGGCTGTGTCAAGTACACGTCACACTTGCTCTGCTGCTCCACAGCTCTCACATGTGCTTTCTGGTCTGAGCTTCCGCAGACCAGCTTGTGCAGCCGCTGTCACCTTTGTCCCCGAAGCTTCTCACCCCCAGCACGGATGCTCCATAAACGCTCAGTGGCATCTGTGTTCTCACTCTCGGGTCCCAGTAACTTGCGTATTTCTGTCTCTCTGCATGTGTCTACTCTGGCTATTTCCTGGCACTGCAGAGCACGCTTATTGTCCTTTTTGTCCTCATTCACTTCATCCCACAAGGCTTTCAGGTTGTATCCACTGTGCTGCTCATGTCAGCCCTTCCTTCCTTTTGAGGGCAGGGTAATATTCCCTGAGGTGGATATACCACATGTGGGGGCGTCTGTTGGTGGAGATGTGGCTTGCGCTCACACTTGACTGTTGCAAACAGCGCTGCAGTGGATGCAGATGTGTAAGTGGACGTTTGGGTCCCTGTTTTGGCTCCCTTGGGTTCGTTAGTGAAATTGCTGGGTCTTCTGTTAGATCTGTGGCTAGGCTTTTGTGGACTGCCAGCTCATGTCCCCACCGGCAGTGTGCAAGGCTTTCAGTCTCCCGTGCTCTTGTGGCACTTGTCCCCATTCCTGTAGGGGCACAGTGCTGTCTCACTGTGTTCCTCACTCGCATTTTCATAAGGACCAGTGTCTCAGTTCCTTTTCTCTCCTTGCTGGGACAAAATACCCAACACCCAAAGTTAAGGAAGGAAAGGTTTATTTAGCTCATAGTTTGTGGAGGTTTCAGTCCACACTCGGCTGGCTCCACAGCGGAGTGACACGTGGCAGAAGGCCACAGTCAGTGGTGGAAAAACAGCAAAACAGCAAGAGCAAAAAGGGAGGAGCAGTGGCAGCAGAGGAGGCTGAGAGCAGGCCTGTCTCCCTCCCTTATGCTGCATTCAGGCCGTCTGCCCAGAGTGGGTGTAGCACTCACACCCGTAACCCAGCACTGGATCATGAATTAATCGCAAACTCTAGAAAGTGCCCCATGACTGCATGACGCTTTCTGGGGACACCTAGACACAAAGCATAACAACTAGCAACATTAAACTCCTCTGGGGTGAGTGGGACCTCCTGGGGCCTGCCAGATCCTCACTGCGGAGAGCACCCAGGCCCAACGTGTGTGTGTCTGTGGAACTTCCTCCACCAGACAGGCCTGGTGTGGAGCCCTGGGGCAGAACTCCCTGTAGCGAGGCAAGAGACAAGACCCACCCAGCTGATCCAGGAGCAGAACACCTTGCCAGAGCGGACAGCAGGTTCACGTCCAAGGGCTGCAGCAGGAAGCAGTGGACACAGCAGCAGACCCAAGCACACCCACCTGGAGGAGTTTGAACTTGGTACATCCAGACCTGGTGCTAAGGTAATAACTCTATCAAAGCTGTACACCGAAGGCCAGAAGACATTGCTATACAAAATGGCAAAGAGAAGGAGCAAAATGCATTCTCAGGCCCCGAGCCCACCCAGAACAAAGGCAGGAGACACTAGCATAGAAGAAATTGGAAATCACGCACCTGAAATCTCTTAAATAAAAGCGTTGGAAGTAAAGAAACAACTGCAAAAAGGTATAGAGGAAATCAGATGAGAAATAACCTCTGAAGTAAAAAAGAAATAACTATAATGAAAGAAGTACTAAGTGCTTCTAAAGAAGGCACTGATTAAAAAAATAGAGGAGAATAGAAAAATGATGAAATCCTTGCATGAGCAATATAGAAAATAAATAGAATTCATGAAGCAGATTTAAAGAGATATACAGGAGATTAAAACCTCAATCACAAGCTGGCAAAACTGTTTGAATGAAAGTGAAAATAGACTTTTAGACCTTGAAGACACCATTGCAGCTAGTGAAAAGGTAAGAAAAGATCTCTTAAAAACACCTAGGATACAGGAAAAAAATAACTCAATATCTGCAAGACGATACAAAGATGACCAATGTAAGATTAATGGGCATCAATGAGAAAGAAGGAGTCAATACAAATTATATATATCAGAAAACTTCCCAAACTTGGGAAAATAATCTGACATTCAGGTAACCGAAGCATATAGAACTCCAAATAACATCAACCCAATTAAAACCATACCCAGACATACAATAATCAAGATCCCAGAAATTCAGCACAGGAACAAATATACTAAAAGCTGCTAGAGAAAAGAAACAGATCACTTTTAAAGGAAAACCCACCAGAATAATGACAGATTTCTTTTCATAAACCATCAAGTCAAGAAGGGCATGAAGCAAAGTACTACAAGTCTTGCAAGAAAACAAATTCCAACCCAGACTGATATACCCCACAAAACCCTCCTTCAAGTTTAATGGAGAAGTGAAATACTTCTGATGCAGGGAACCTCCAAATGACACAGGGAGAAAAACTGGTCTCTCGACGTAAAAGGTACCTGGGACGAGTTTGTGTTCTCTAAAACTGAAGAATGAATTTTAGGAACAAACAGAGGTTATGAGCAGAATAAATTTATTGAGGGAAAGAAAGCTCCTGTCCGAGAGAGGGACAGGAGGGGGGCCCAAGTGGGTTGTCCCTGGGAAGCTGTCTCTTCCAGGGACTTTCATAAAGTAAAACCATGTGGTGAGGTGGGGGTCTAAGGTGGTGGAGAACATGGGAACTCACTTAGGTGGGCATGAGGTGGGGCAAAACTATGGTCAACTAATGAGATTACAAGCACCATTACTCAGGTAAAATTGATTAAATACAGTATCAAATGGGAAAGCGAGTCATGTAGCAAGCCGGCATGAATACGGAACAGGGTTTCTTCCTGTTGGGGATTGGGCTAGTGACTCATTTGGGCTCTTTCAAGTTGATTGATACTATTTAGGATATCAATCCCTAATGCTCATCCCTAGGGAAGTATGTAGCTGTGCTTCCTCTTTTTGTCTTGGTCTTGAGGTGTGGTCCATATGGGAGTGTCTGTCTCTTCCAGGTTGCAAAGCCACCTTGTCTTCCATCTTGTCTCCTTGAGGGCCTGGCCCTGTCTGACTGCCTATAATATTTCTATCTAATTCAGCTGCCTAAACACTTCCATGAAGAATTTCATGACAACAAAGCCAACCCTACCCAGATTACTAAAAGATTTTCTAGAGAGGGATCAGAATGACCACAGCTCCATAAATGAGAATGGAAAGAACTCACCAAATAGGACAAAAAATTAAACACAGGAGAAAAAGAGGTATACAACAGCAGGTAAATATCATCAAACATAAGTCGGTACATCTTAATTATAACCATCAATGTAAATGGACTCCATGGGAGAGTGGATTAGGATGCAAAATGCAACAATATGCTGTACAAGACTTCGTCTATAAATTGATTGGTTATCTTCATAGTTTTGTCCCACTGGTAATTTCAGTAGTTCTATGATTTGTGCCTCAGGAACACAATGGTTTTCATGAATCATATTGATTTAGAAATAAATTTTCTGCAAGATTAAAATTCAGTGCAGATGCTGCCAAAGTCCTTGTCAATTTGAATGTAGGGAAATTAGAGAAATCAAGCACTAAAAAAGAAAAGGTATTCTATAGTATACATCTTAGTTTTGTAATACAGCTATAAAATAAACGTGTGTAAATTGTTCTCAAGTAATGTAATTATTTTGAAGAAGTCATTTAAATCACATTCCCATTGTTAAATGATAAATTCTCTTCTAATTCTAGAGAAGTATATAAAACTAAGAAATCTTATTGGTAAATATCACTTTTTGTGTTATGGTCTAGCTATTTGTTTAAAATAGGTATTTAATTGATAGATCTTCATTTGGCCTCCAATCTGCTTGATTTTGAATTTTTTTTCTTTTTTTGTGTTAATGTTTAGGTTTGGATTTTGGTTATGTAGCTTTTCCTGTTTTTAATGTACAAATATGCACTCTCGTATGTATCATTCTTTTGTTGTCAACAGTGCTGTGGTCTGAAATTTCACATTTATTTGTTAAATCCCAAAATCCTAGGGGTAAATTTCAGACCACTGTTTTTTTTTTTTTTTTTTTTTTTTTTTTGTAGTTTAGGGAAGGGCCTACAGGTGTTCAGGGTCTCGCTACTAGATCAGACTCCTTGTGATTCTCCTGTTTACAGCCTTCCAAGTGCTGGGACTACAGGCGCACCACCACGCCCAACCTCAATCCCCATCTCAGCACACCCCGGGGGCGGGCCAGCACTGCAGGCCTGGGGATCAAACCCCGGCCCCTGCACCTGCTTGCAGGCGCTTTAATCCATTGAGCTATTTGGCCGGCCCTACACCACTGATCTTGATCCTTCATTTTGTTTTTTAATTCAGTGAGACTTTTTGACATGTGTCTATGTGACATACATGATAATCTTTACTGCTCTCTATGTTGTTAATTGAATGAAAGTTATGAACATAACACATTTTTTATTTTATACAAAAATAAAATTAAAATTAAAAAATAAATGAACACTTCTGTGAGCTTTGTGGCCTTTTATATTTGCTTTGAATAAAGTACTTGTATATTTCACCTATATTTTTTTTAATTTGCTTGTCTTTTATTTTGAGTTATAACAGTTTTCATATATTCTGGATATTAAACTCAATCAGGCATATGACAGCAGATTGGTTTCATTCTGTAGGTTTTCTTTTTAATTTTAATTCCAATGTCAATGTCCTTTCATATACCAGCATCCTTAAGTTTCAAGAAGTCCTTTTATGTGTTTTGGTGATCATATTTTTGCTGCCATGTGTCAGGCTCTGTTGCTAAGTTGTAGGTTTCTTCTCAGTTTCATTGTGTTAGATCACTTGCTTATTTGTGTGGTGCTGAGGACGGAACCCAGCGCCCTAGCACCAAGCTACAACCCCAACTCCCCCCTTTTTACTTTGAGACAGGGTCTACGTAAGTTGTCCAGGCTGAGCACATACACCAGGTGTGTCAAAAGCTGTCTTCCCCCATCTGACCGTGTTGCTTCTGGCCACTGGCATGATTTTCACCTCCTGGTTCTCTGTCTTCGAGGTCACCTCCACCAAGTACAGATAAGACGTCTACAAAGGGCTCCTCGAGTCCCTGGTGGCCTCGCTCTTCATGGGGTTGGTGTCCTCCACCTGCTTGGGGTTGGCATCTACGTATGAGTCTTGGGGACTCCAGGAGGCTTCACTGAATCCCTACTTTTGTAAATTAATATTTTTATTGTTGTTAAAAGTGTCCTACCTGCTGCTTATAATAAAAGCAGATGTGTGACAGTACTAAAAATAATTTTTAAAAAAAATTTGGGATCCTACATACTCAGCCTCCTAGAATGCTGGGATTATAAGTGTGTGGTGCTAACCTTTATATATGATAATCCAGGGGTTTAAATGTAATTTCTTTTTTCTTTCTTTTTTTTTTTTTTTTTTTTTTTGGCAGAACTGGGGATTGAACTCATGCCCTTGCACTTGCCAGGCAAGCACTTATTCTACTGAGCTATCTCCCTGGCCCCCAAATGTAATTTCTTTATATGTAGAAATTCAGTTGCCCCAGCATCATTTATCAGAGAAACTTCTTCCCCCATTTAGTGGGCTTGGCACCTTTTTGAAAATCATTGTACCCTGTATCCTAAGGGTTATTTCAGAGGCTTCTTGTCTGTATGTCTGTCCTTAAGTCACTGCCAATGTCTTCATTACCATAGCTCTTAATAAAATTTGAAATCAGCTTCCTTCTTTTCAGGATGGTTTGGCTGTTTGGGATTCCTTCCAGTTCCACCTAAATTTGAGATTTGGCCTTTCCATCTTGACAGAAAAACTGTTGGGGTTTTCACAGGTATTACATTGTGCCTGCAGATTGCTTTGAGCAGTACATCATCTTAGAAATGTTACCTTGGGGCCAGGCATAGCGCAGCCTGAGTCCAATTCCCCTGTACCCCCGCCAAAGTTTCCTTTTTATCCTGGGGCACAGGATGTCTTTCCATGTAAATAGGTCTTCGAGGGTTTTTTTTAGCAGCACTCATAGTTTTCAGTATTAAAGTGTTATATTGGTTATTTTGATTCCTAGGCATTTCATTCTTTTTGACACTATTTTAAATTTAATGCTTTTCTTAATTATTTCCTTTTGACTAATCCTGTTTTTATGAGGTTTTTCTTTGGGGGGGGTTTGTTTTGTTTTGTTTTTTGTGGCTGGCTCAGCCTGCCTCAAGGCAGGGCTGGCGCAGGATGTGGTGCCAGGGATTGAACCCCAGTCCGTGCTTTGCTTTGCCTAAGCCTACCTAAGCGGGCACTTTAGACCGCTGAGCCATCTCGCCGGCCCCAATTATGTCCTTTTGGGCTGTTTATTTCTCCTGTACAGAAACTGATTTTTCTTTGTTGATCTTACAAGTGAAGTTCAGGCAACCGTAACTGTGTGTGGATTGAAAGGCAGGTTTAGTATCTGCGGGAAAGGCAGCCTCAGTACTGAAGACACTGTGAAATTCCAAGTCAAGACGGCTGCTTCCAGTCAAGCTTTAGTGACGGCTGGGTTTCTGCTCTGGGCTAAACAGCAGACACAGTCCATGCAGTTGGCTCTGCCACCGAGCAGGGCGGTGACTCACCCCATGACATCACGCTGACGTCAGCGCTGCCCCCCCCCGGAGCCGCGGGAGGCGCGCAGTGGCTGTGGTTGTGAAGCGGGTGGTCGCGCTGCCCCCCGTGGGCCCCACGCAGCGTGCCCAGCAGCGCTGAGGTGCTCGAGGAGGGCGACTTTGCAGAGTAGCCCGCTGTGGGCGTCCACGGAAGCCGAGCGCCGGGCCTGGCCGTGCTCCCGCATCTTTGATAAAAGCACACCTGGCTGGGTTGGGGAGATAGCTCAGTAGAGCATAAGCACCTGCCTAGCAAGCGCAGGGTCCTGTACCGCAAAGAAAGAAAAGAAAAGCCTGGGCTCCAGCAGCAGAGCGCCGCGGCAGCGTGCAGTAATGTGGCCCGGGGAGAGAGAACAGCTGCATTTGATTTTGAGAATTCTGGGCTCAAGCTCAGCCTTCTGGATCTTTGAATTGGGCCAGCACCTAAATGCGCAGCTGCGCGGCTCTTTGGCTGGGGAGCTGCGCGCCGCAGGGAGCAAAGGGTGGCAGGGCAGGCGGCACCCAGGTTTCAAGCGGACTAAGGGAGGGAAGGCTGCTTTGTGCTCTCAGTGAGAGGCCGCCTGGTAGCTTGGTCACTAGTGCTTGTGCTCGAGGGGGAAGCTGCAGTGAGGAGGAAAGGCGGCTGCCCAGGCAGCCCCCGCGCGCTCTCCGGGAGCCCCCTGTGGTGCGGACCCGCGTGAAGTCCTTCCCCAGCAAAGACCACGAAGGTCCTGATGCAGCCTCACCTGCAGTCCTTGTGAGCTGTGCTACCCGGGAGACAGCGGTGTTCTCAGTAAGGCCGTGACGCTCCAGAGCTGGCTCTGAATCGTGTGTCTGCAGCCCCGCACGGCCGCCCTCTGTGTGCGCGTCTGCACCGGCGCGATTGCCTTCCAGACACCTCACGTAGTAGGCTCGCAGCTACTGCTGTTGCAGGGTTAACGTGCCTGGATGGGTGCTGTGATCGTCCATCCCTGTTCAATAGTGACTGGGGCATAAAACGTGCGTGCAGACCCTGAATCTATGCAAGTGATTGGACAATGATTAGGGCCCGTGAGGCTGATAGCGCCTTCTCGCAACGCAAGAATCCCGCTGCGGCGCTAGTAGGGCGCTTCCCTGTGTGGTAACTGATAGGTTTTTCCAGGTACCTGGCACAGCATAGAAACAGGCAGAAGGAAGAAGAGAAAGGAGCTTTATTTTCTTTGAGGACATGGAGAGAATGTGGAGAAGATAGGAATTTTCTCAGTTGGAACAAGGGGGCTGAGGCTCTCATGGCTTTGCCAGGGGTGGAGTTTGGAGGGGACGTTTAGGTACACCCGAGGGAGCTGACTGGGGGTGTTTCCTGAGGCGGCAGGAAGGGTGAGAGGAAATAGTATCCTGGGCTGAGTTGGAGAAGGAGGAGGAGGTGGTCTTTGTTTAAGGGCATTGGCCGTATTGGATGACCACTGTAATGATTTTAGCAATTCATACGAGGGCCAGAACCTATCAGTAACCAGGGTTGAGCCCCAGCTACGTGACGGGGCATGACGGTGGACACGACTCCGCTATTTTCTGGTTAACGGACTGAAGACCTTGATTTAACAATAATTCTTTGCAATGAATAAGCGCCGTAAATCCATTCATTCACTCACTCAGTGATAGGCTGTCTGCTCCTTTGAATTTCCACAGCTTGTGGTAAATGCAAATCGGATTTAAAGTGCAAAACGAGCGTTGGGCTATTGATGCATTAATGTGGGTTCGGAGGCCTTGCCTGAATTAGCTCAGGTATTTCCCATCCCTCCACAGTAGGTAAGGAGCTGGATTAAAGGCCATAAGGAATCGCTTTCTGTTGCCTTCGTGGGAGGCCTCTGCCTCCAAGGACATCAGAGAAGCCCTCCCAGTCCCTGTAGGGGACAGGGGCCCCAGCATGAACATGATGCAACCAGCCCGGGGTCCAGGCCTGCGAGCCCTCACAGAGTTCTGGGGCCCTTTGGGACCTTGTGGTATCCGAGATCCTTCTGTGGGAGGCGTTTGTCGTCTCTTGGCCCGTGGGCGAGGGCAGCGCTCTGTGCCAGAAGGCCACAGAACCTGTGCTCAGGGCACCTGTGCTGCGGTAAGGAAGGGACAGGGTCAGCACTGGCCACGTGAGGTAGAGTTCAAGCCTGGACTCTACACAGGGCCACAGAAATGCCAAGTGGCGGCCTCTGTCTGCCTGACCTCGGGTGCTATTGGGATGGCTTCTCTGAGCCACACAGGCCAGAGCCCAGGGCCAGGGCGTGAGAGGTCGGAGGAAGCTGTGCTAGGCGAGGAGTGGATGCAGGAGTGGTGGCAGTCCCAGAGGGCAGTGTGGGGGTGTGATGTGGGCTTCCTTCCAGAAGGCAGCAGCTGCCATCCAGACGGTCTAAGGGCCACTGCAGTGACCACGCTGGCCACACTGTATTTTAGTTACACTGAATCATTTGGGGAATGATGACAAGGAAAGACCTGTATCTCTTCAATAAAGGTACAACTATTACCTGTATTTGATTGACAGAGTCTGAGATTGTTCTGTTTGTGGATTCTGAGCCCGTGGGTAGAGTTCCACTGTCCAAGATGGGTAACGGAGTCTTCCCCGCGAATCTAACACTCATTCAGCTAACAGTCTGGGCACTCTTGACTTAGACGTGTGCCTCCTCCTGCAGCCTCCTAGGAGGCTGTGCAGTCACACAGATGCCTGGTAGTCTGGTGCGACCCGGACCTTGGGAGGATGCTTGCTCAGGGCTGTGACGTTCTGGGGTACCACTCGCTTTGATAAGATCGACCCAAATTTTTCCATCCAGAAAAACTTCTGGAGCATTTGAAGGAAAACAGCAGAAACCTAGAGTTTGGACCTGGGCGGCCACATACCTGAGTGCGCACGCTTTGCGGAGGGGGTGAGGCTCACGCCCCAGCTGCACCCTGCGGCTGGCTGAGATGCAGCCGTGCCACGCCAGAAGCAGCCTGGCCTGAAGCTGGCGCCACCCGTGCAGCTGGGGCTCGCTCGCTAGCTCACCACGGCCTGTTGGAGAGCTGTGGGTCTGCAGGGTTTTCAGACCCATGTGCCCGGGTCCAGATGTGTTCTCCCTTTGCTGAAAGTCTCATATGTACTGTCAGGAGAACTGGAATGAAGTCCTTACCCTCCTGATTTTTTCTTCCACTTCTGTGCGGAGCTGTGTTAGCCCCACGCCTGTAGGTTTTGCTGGCCGTGGGACCAAGGCACTGACAGTGAAGCCAGCGTGCACTAAGCCAAATGTGCTTTCCGAAGTGCACCTTTTTGGAAATCCACCTGGTAACTATTGCGCACTGTCTGGCCTGGTGGATGTGCCTTCTCTGAGAAGGCAGCGTCATCTCAGTGAGTGTGCGGGGCCGAGCTGGAGGTCTAAGAGGCCAGAGAAGCTTGGACCAGTCACTGCAGGGCCCTGGCACCCTTGGCCGAGGTCCCTCGTGACCCCAAATGTAGAACCAGCCTCACCGCTTGCTTGGGAGGCAGCTGCACCACGCGCTGCACGAGGCCCGGCATTCAGCAGCCTGGGAAGGACTCAACCGCGCAGCTCTGTGGCATCCTGCAGAATAGCATGTGGGCTGCAGGGTAGGCTGGCAGTAGAGCTGGTGCTTAGTCTATGGGCTCAGACCCCAGCGGCAGGGGCAGCAGCAGCAGCAGGAACAGCAAGCATGAGACCCCTTGCGCTTGTACTAGAAGATCCCGGATGTTGGTCTATGTTCTATTTGGTGGTCAATCCATTTACCACAATCAGTTTTCATTGTTTCATTTATATCGACTCTTCAAATTCTTTTACTGTGGCCGTGTATTTCTCATGTTCCTCTTAAGTGTATGTTCAGGAACACTAAGTCCATGTACCTCCCCAGCCAGCTATTTATATACACTTCTAAAAATAAAGTTAGTATGCACAGCATAGAAAGTGGTTTGGGAGCTGGGCACTTGGGGGAGTGGTATGGACGAAGGCCTGGCTGACGCACCCCAAGGGCATGACCTGGGGCTCCTTGGGAGTGCAGCAGCTGGACAGATGGTGGGTGGAGGGATAAATCCGTATCTTCCTCAACTGTGGCAGTGGCACCGTGGCACCTGTGGTGAGAAGCCATCGATGTAAATAGAAGTCTCGCTGTCTGAAATGGGGCTCTGGATGGAAAGCCGTGTTCAAGTAGGAAACTCTGAGGCAGTTTCCGTGTGGGTTTTCCCTGTTAGGCTGTGCTAACGGGGGACCTGGCAGCAGAAGTGGTTTTCTGACAGTTGCAGTCCAAACCCAAATGTCCACAGGCTTGCTGCCTTCTCAGCCTCCCTCCTGTGACCCCTGCGTGTGTCTGTGTACCGCACTCTGCCTCCTCGGAGTCCAGTCCTCCTGGACCAGGGCCACAGTCGTGACCTCACTGTAGCTTGGCTGCTTGGAGAAGGCTGTCTCTAAATATGGCCACATCGTGAGGCGCTGGAGGCCCCAGCCTCAACGCATGGGTTCTGGGAGCAAGGGGGGCATAGTTCAGCCCATAGCAGATCCCACCGCTACTGAGAGTCTTTCAAATCCTCCCCACTTCCAGAAAGAGCAGACGAGGCCAGGCATACCTCCCCCGGGCGTGCGTGCTGCCTGTGCACACGGCTGTGTTGAGGGAGGGACTTCACAGACACAGCCGGCAGTCCCAGAAGCAGAGTGGCCTGCTGTTGCTGAGCCATGGACATTTTCCTTAGAAAGAATAACAAACAGGCAGAATATTTGAAGTCCTCCCCTCTGTCCTAGCAAGTACAGTGATGGCGTTCTCTGGAATTCACTCCTTTCATGACCCTCTTGTACTTTGGGCCTACAAACATCGGCCTGGCTTCCAGATAATCCGCACTGCTTCAAACAAATGTGGGATTCTGAGACAGGCCTTCGCTCTGCAAATACAGGGCAAGGCCATTTCAGTCCAAGGGAAAGGGCTGCTGTGGGCTGAGGAATTTGAAGGAGAGCATTTGAAAGTAGCATTTTGTGGACTGGATTGTAACCCACAGGCAGAGTGCTTGCCTAGCCTGTGTGAAGCCGAGGCCTTGAACTCAACATCCACGACCCCAGAATGGCAGTGCATTTCAGCTGTTGCACAGAGCTGCTATTGTGAAGCAAGTTCTTCGATGCCTGAACATGATAGAGTGGAAAGTCAGTGGGCGCGAGTTCTGAGTATTACCTCAGAGCTGTCCCTGGTAGAGGGAGCTTCCCTGCCAGGGGAGACGAGCAGTCCCTGTGGTGATATCAGAGGTGTTTATGCCCTTTGGGGGCTTTGGCCACTTGGCGATGCACACACGTGAACAGCGACCACTTAGTGTTGACGGTGTTGTGGCGCTTGACAGAGCGATTGCAACATCAGTCTGAAAAGAGGCTGAGCCATAGAACTGCACCAGCTGTATGCCAGCTGTTCATAGTGAAGGCCGAGTCCTCTGGGCTTCTCCTCCTGCTCCCTTCTGAGCTCTGCGTGTGAGCCAGGCACTGTTGCATCAATCAGCAGCAAACCTCCACATGAAGGACTCTTTCTGTAGCAAACCATCGTTCCTTTATAGGAGTAAGATAATAAGAAGGTGTTGGCTCATACATTGGCTACTTAAATACTTATCAGCAAAGAACTTTGATGAAGAATTGTTCAGTGTACACATTTCCGTCTTTCAGATGGAATTTGCCTCTCTAGGTCTATGTAGAAAACCCAAAGGAGCTGTTCTATCTAAAAAGAAAGCCTAGGGAGCTTGGGGGTTACTCAGCTGTTTAAGTGCCTGCTCTGTCAAACCCAGTCAGGTACAGGGGACCACAGTTCGATCCGCAGCTACACATGCCTTACCAGACCCACCTTTCAGGCAGCATGAGCCAGCCAAGGTAGATAGATAGATAGATAGATAGATAGATAGATAGATAGATAGATAGATACATAGATAGATACATAGATAGATACATAGATAGATACATAGATAGATACATAGATAGATGATAGATAGCTTTTCATGCCTTCCTATCACTGGTGGTTTCTTTTGCTGTTATCTAATATTTTCTTATTTTGCATTCAAGCTACAGTCATGTTAGCTTGCTTACTAACTTATACTCATTTAATAATTGTTATTCATTATAAAGATTACAGTGGGGTGAGTACAGTGTACGTTCACATTGTGCAGATATTCAGCAGAACAAATGCCTTTTCGAGAAGAACAGCATGAGTCCAGGCTTACCTGATGCAGCGTGTTATTGTTTCAGGTCTCTGAATTCAACCCCCTGACGTTCACCAGCGTGATTGAGTGTGAGAAGCCCAACAACGACCTGAGCCGGTTCCGTGGCTGCATGTGAGTATCCATGGCTTCCATGCTTGTCGCCGTGTGACAGAACACTCACACACACACACACACACACGAGTTATGAAGTGCGTGTTGCGTACTCTTGGCCACACGGGTGTGTCCTCAGGAGTGCTGCCTGCATCTGAGCCTCTGAGGCTGGGCTGGGCTGGCTCGTAAGGTCCCGCCACTGCAGAGCTCTGGCCGTGGCGTGGCGAGGAGGAGCAATGGCGATTCTTTCTAGAAACCCAGAGAAGGCGAGGCCGTGGCCTTGAGGGATGCGTGGCCATTCACACAGGGCCTCAGTGGGTAGGAGAAGCCAGAGCCAGACAGAGGGGCCACAACGGAAGCTCCCCCGCCTCTTCACTTGGTCACTGGACAAAAGTGTTCATCGAGTATGTAGCGCTGGGCTCTGCTCCCCGCCCTGGACGCAGTTCAGAGAGGAAACACACAAAAATTCTCATTTTTAGGTGTGTGTCACGTTACTTAGAAGAAAAAAAGACAACCCCCTCTCTGCCTAAGAAAATAGGTCCTCTGAGGTGTGTGTGTGTGTGTGTGTGTGTGTGTGTGTGTGCACGTGTTGCACCAGTTTGTTGCACTTAATAGTCCAGTCCCCTTCCTTGCTCCAAGCGTGTGTGAAGCTAAGGCCTTGAATTCAGCACCCGGGACCCCAGAATGGCAGTGCAGTTTCCTTCATGGTGCTGAGCTGCTATTGTCTAGCGAGTCCTTCTATGACTGAACATGATAATAGTAGAAAACCAGTGGGGGCTAGCAGGGGCGGGTTCTGCGGGTTACCTCAGGGTGGTCCTCATGGAAGGAGCACAGAGGTGGGTGCCCGGCCAGGACTGGGCCCTCTGTTGGTGCCGTGGTCCTGACTGAAGCCAGTCGGTGGGATCCTGGGAGGTCCGTCTATACTCTTTCTGCTTTTTCATCTGCTTGGAAATTTCTCTAATAATAATGATAATGCAATTTTTAGCTCATGGTTTTGGCAGCTAAGCATGCACCGCAGTGCAGCTCAGGTGAGGCCCCCTGGCTGTGTGCCTGGTGGTAGGTAGCATCTTGGTGACAGTGTGGGAGAGTTCATTGCCAAGAAGCAGCCAAAACTGGGCTGCAGGTGCAGCAATGACCTCCTCCAACATCAGTGCACCATGGAACCAAATTTTCAGTGCAGGAGCCCTTAGGGGTTGACTTAATTTCTAAACTATGGAATTAAAGGCAGACAGAGGCTGTGGAAACAGTTTTGAAGACCCTCTGCCTAGAGGTCACGCTCACAGTCAAGAAGAGCCAGTCGCATGGGCTAGGGGGAGGGGAGAAAGGAAAGGCATGGGGACAGCAAGCTGAAAAGCTCTAAGCAACTGTCCTCCATACACAGGGACACTCTTACAAAGGCCAGGCAGAGTGGGGACTCTGAGAGGGAGGTCGGAAGCGTGCTGGATTCCTCGGGAGCCTGAGCAAGGTGACAGCCACACAGTTGTAGACCCTGAAGGGACTCCAGGGTGCATGAGATAGGGAGCCTACTGCTCAGCCATGCTTTTTGAAAGGGAGGCTTGAAGGAGAAGAGGACGTGAGGCCGGAGACAAAGGCTTTAGAAAGAGGGGCACTCGTTCGTGAGGTTGCGGGTAACCAGACATCAGTCTGTGGCACCCTCAGGTGTGTGGGAGGCGGGCGTAGTACCCTCAACACATGTGGAGCTGGTGCCTTGGGAAGGCGTGGTGGCTGTGGGGCAGTCCACCCAGCACCCGTGCTCAGCTCCCCTACTTGGGGCCCTCCATCCTGCCTGCAGCCCGAGAGGCCAGTCTCACCTCTCCTGCAGCCCAACACAAAGCGCTCGCAGCAGGGCGTCCTCGCCGGCATGTGGCCTGAGGAAGAAGCTCCACCGAGGTCCTGTGCTCTGCTCCCACCACCACAGTCGCACTCCCTTCCCGACTTCCCCTGCGGCTGTCCCATCCCGCCGGACCCCAGAGCCAGGCCAGGAACAGCTCAGTGACGCCCAGCTCAAGCCTCTGCCTGTGCAGCCCCTGTGTAACTGGTGTGCTATGCCCACTAGGTGAGGTGTTTGGGTTTTCCACAGGACCACCAGGGAGCGGGTGGGCGCCGCACCAGCCGTAACAGCCTGGGTGGGATCTGGAGGTGGACTGAGGTCGCAATGCCGTGAATGCTTTTCCTAGGACTCTGGATGCCTTACGCCCAACTCCAAGAGTGCACATGGGGACACGTGTGCAGGAAGCAGAGCTGGGCAGCCCACGGGGAGCACTTCTTCCAGACCTCCCTAGGCTGCTCTCCTTTCAGCGTCCAGGGACAGCAGCCTCATCCGTGCCAAGGAGCCTGTCAGCAGGTGTTGCTCTGCTGTAGAGAGACCAAGCTAGACCCAAAGCCTCCGACATTTGCATCAGAGCAGAACTAATCTTGGGTTTATAGGAGGAAGACCAAATCTCAATTACATTGTCCTTGTTGCCGGGGCAGCTGGCCCTAGGAAAGCTGTCCTGCACTTCTGAGCTCCAGGGATCTAATGCTAGGGCTACTTGGCTGCCCTGTCAGCTCCACAAGCCAACCAGAGAATCCTGTGAAGAATTCAAGGGAAGAACCACAGGGCTGAGTTCAGGGCACACAGGATGTGGCCCTCGTGTGTGGTCCACTGATACAAGAGGCAGACGGACCAGAGGCTCCTGGGCTCCAGGGGAGGGCAGAGTGAGCAGGAAGCGGGAGCAAGTAGCAGTGGCTGCTTGGGCAGGCAGTGTCCTCAGATTAAGTGGTGGTGTCAGCTGCACAACCTGGATGCACACAAACGACAGCGCACCGTGTGGTTCTGATGCGTACATGTCATGGTATAGGAGATCTCTCTTAAACTACTCTCAGACAACGTTAGAAGCTGCACTCAAGTGCACTTTAAAGCTCAGTGTCCTTTAAGACACCCTCCACTGTTAGGGCTGTGCCTCGATGTCCCCCAAAGCCTCTTATCATCCTGGGTGAGGCTTTTTCACCCAGAGGGTGGGACTGCTTCATAGTACAATGCTAGGACTAAGGGTGCTAGGTAAAAAGGTGGTTGATTCCTGAATTAACTCACTGATTGGTTTGGTACTGCCCTAAGCCCATAGCCCAGATAGAATAGAAAAGGAGAGAAAGAAGCTGCTGAATTCAGTAGAGGAGACGCCGCTGTGCTTGCCACCATCCCGGGGCTTTCTGGCTCTTTTCTCTTCACCTTAAATTCAGGTGTCTTTTATGAATAACCAAAAGCAGCAAAAAGCAACGCTATCAGGCCAGTGTTTTAAAACCAGAAAAAGAGCGATTTGACCCTACTCAGTTTCAAGACTGTATAATTCAAGGCTTCACTGAAACCGGTACTGATTTGGAAGCAGCAGCCGTTTCTGGATGCTTCTGGAGTGAAGCTTGACTACCGCCGATATGCAGAAACCCTCTTTGATATCCTAGTTGCTGGTGGGATGCTGGCCCCAGGTGGCACCCTGGCTGATGACATGATGCGTACGACATCTGCGTGTTCACAGCACAGGAAGACCTGGAGACCACGCAGGCGTTTGTACAAGTTTTTAACAAGCTAATGAGGTGCTACAAATATCTGGAGAAAGATTTTGAAGATGAGGCGAAAAAGCTGCTGCTGTTCTTAAAAGGTTTCTCAGAGTCGGAGAGGAAGAAGCTGGCCATGCTGACTGGTGTGCTCCTGGCCAACGGGGAGCTCAACGCTTCCATCCTCAACCGCCTCTACAGTGAGAATCTGGTGAAAGAAGGGGTTCTGCAGCATTTGCAGTGAAGCTCCTCATTTCCTGCATCAATGAGGACATCAATGCGGTGGCTGCGAGCCTTTGGAAAGTCAGCGTGGATAACAGGCTGATGGAACTTTTTCTTGACAATAAGCAGAGTGTGGAACACGTCAAGAAGTACTTCACGGAGGTGGGCCTGAAGGAGCTCTCTGAGTATGTCTGGAACCAGCAGAGACCATCGGTGCCCTGAAGGAGCTCCAGGAACAGATGTACCATGGTGACCCATTCAAGGACGAAATTTTGTATGTCAAGGAGAAGAGGAAAAGAACAACATCCCAGAACCAGTTGTCATTGGGATCATCTGATCCAGTGTGATGCGCCCTGTGGAGTGGAACGAGGAGGAGCTCGTAGCGGAGCAGGCCATCAAGCGCTTGAAGCAACACAGCCCTCTCCTCGCTGCCTTCACAGGCAAGGTCAGCCGAGCTGACTCTGTTGCTGAAGATTCAGGAGTATGGCTATGACAACGTTCACTACATGAAAGCCTTCCAGAAAACAGTGGTGCTTTTCTGTAAGGCTGAAGTCCTGCGTGAAGAGCCCATCCTGAAGTGGCACAAGGATGCACACGTGGCCAAGGGGAAGAGCTCGTCTTCCTGGAGCAGATGAAGAGGTTCGTGGAGTGGCTCAAGAACGCGGAGGACGAGTCTGAGTCCGACGCTGAAGGTGGACACTGAGTTCCGAGCCTGCATCCTCAGGAAAGCGAGCAGGGTGTAGCTGAATGTGTCTCGTGTGTCCTGGTTCATACATCTTCCTACCTCCCCATAACGCGCACGATAGAGAAAGGCTTTCGTGGCAGATTTCATTTTTCCTGTTTCTATGGTTACTGGAGATGCTGAGTTTAGTTCCTAAAACCATGTTCTAAGTATTACAGGGCTATAGATTTGAATCTAATGTTGCATTAGTCTTTTCAGTTCCCTTCTACCTCTTGTATTTTCTACTATAATAATGTAATTTAAGGCCTTCCACAATGAACGGTTCACACTATTCCCTGGGTTTTCTATATATAAACAATTTTCAAGGTATGATTTTGTTAAAAATAATTTGTTATTGGGGCCAGGGAGATGGTTCAGTGGAATAAGCGCTTCCTTGGCAAGCACAAGGGCCTGAGTTCAATCCCCGGTTCTGCCAAAAAAATAAAAAATAAATAAATAAATAATAATAATAATAATAATAATAATAATTTGTTATAAAGATTCTGTTTGCAAATTAAACTGTAAAAGTATCCAAATTCTCAGAAAAACAAAGAAGCCACTGAATTCGCTTGGCTTTGCTCCTTGTGACTTCTGCCATCGGCCTGCCATGCGCTTCTTCTCCTCTGTGATGTCCCTCTGCCATGCCACCCTGCATGGAGCCAGCCAGCGCGGAACCCTCTGTACACTCTGAGCTGAGCAAACCTCTCCTCCTCCTGACTTCGGGGGTTGGGCATTTTGTCTCAGCCATGAGAAAAGTAACTTAGAGTTTGGTGCCAGACACGTGGGGTCACTGCTTTGACTGAACCTGACCCTGTGGCTCGGGACACTTTGGAACTGGAGTGTGGGAACAGTCTGGAAAGGTTTGGGGATGGCAGCTGAGAAGTAGCCCTGGAACCCCTCAGGCTGTACTTGCAGGAGGCTCTGGCCAGAGCTCAGACTGGAAGGCTGACGGAAACCCTGCTGGCAAAGTCCAGGCGCGGGAGGCATCTGCTGGAAGGAGGAGTGCGCTGGCCATTGGACGCGGGCAACATCTGTAATGGCCTGGCAGGAGGTTTGTCTGCATCTTGCTCATGTCCAGAGACCTTGCCTGGAAGTGAGATTAAGGGCAGTGCACTAAACATCTCACAGACGAAATTTCAAGGCAGCCTCTTGTCGAGTGGGGACCTCGCTGCTGTTGGAGGACTTTTAGCCAGATCTGCCCTGAGAAACAAGAGCAAAGAGCCTGGCAGAATGGTTTAAAACATTGTGAGTTTGGTCAGCAAGGAAGTTCTGCAACATATGTGGGTGATGGAGACAGAGAAGAGATCTTGGTTGCCGAGAAGAAGTAAAAATCCAACAATGATTGCTATGTTGCATATTGTTATCTTCAAAGTAGTTGTTCAGATTACCAGATAAAAGCACGCAAAACTGGTCTCATGGACCACATGCCACGCCAGCCCCACTCCAGGGCAGGATGAGCCAGCCACCAAAAAAAGGGGGTGTCGCAAAAAGTTACTAAAAATTAAGGAGAGAAAAAAAATTAAGCATGAACTTCTTCTTTCAAGAGACCAGCAGAAATCATCAGTACAGTTCTGCAGGCTATCCTGTGAATGTATATCTACATTTCTTTTTTCCTTCTTTCTTTCTTTCTTTTCTCCTTTCCCTCACACCAGTTGTTCCTTCCCTTTGAACAGTTTTGTCCAGGGTCTCACTATGCAGTTTGGACTCCTAGTGATCCTCCTGTTTTCAGCCATTCCAGTGCTGGGATTACAGGCGTGCGCCACCAGGCCCAGACTCATTCGTGGCCCAGCATGCCCCAGGGGCGGGGTCAGCCCCCGGTTCCTGAGCTTGCCAAAGCAGGCACTTAGTCTGCTGAGCTACCCCACTGGCCCTACCACAGCCTTTTATCCATTCCTCAGTTGATGGGCATTTGGGTTGTTGTGCTGCTTTAAATTTCAAAGGAGACTTCTGAGTTGAGCTTTTCAGCAATGTTGAAACTGTTAAGGATTTTGGCAACTCTGAGGGACAGACTCAGTGCCTTTTGCATAAAGGGATATGCATGCATCTTTGGGGGCCAGATGTGGAGTGTTATAGCTCATGCCTCCCCAGAAGCCCCATGTAGTCCTAGGCGGGGCTTTTTCAGAGGTACCTGTATCCAGAGTGTGTGATTTGGGACTAAGCGTGTGTGATTACTAAGCCAGTCCACTGACTGACTTGGCGTCGTACTGGGTAGGGTTGAGGGTGCCTCTCCCTGGACGTCAGCACTGCCCGCCCTAAAGGCAGATAGCCTGCGAAAGACACAAGGGGCAGGACGAGGGTCCTTGCTTTCTGCTTGCTGATTGTCGTTCTGCTGCGTTCCTTGTGCTCGGTGAGGGCCTTCGCCGTGCCATCCTGCCTTGGAGCCAGCAGACTGAGCTGAAGCTTGTGCAAGCTGTGAGCTTATAAACCATTCTTCTCTTAACTTTGAGTGTCTGGTATTTTGTCTCAGCAACATGAAAAGGAGCTAAGCCAGTGTCCCTTAAGACAATCCCCACAGTTGGCACTAATGAAGTCATCAGTTAGGGACTGGAACCAGCACTCTCGCCCTTCGGCTATTCCAGCGCGCTCTCTCCGGCTCTGGCCAGCGACCTGCCAGCACGCAGACTCGCCCCCATGCTCCCCACCTTGCACAGAGCCCCCAGACCCTCCCACCCCCACCCCATGCACAGAGACCTGGCTGAGGCTGCTTGTTGTGGTCTGCTATCTTGAAGGTGGGGGGATCTGGGATGTCACAACTCAGCAAATGCTTGCACTTTGAGGACTACAGTGAGGAGGCTGGTGGGCTGGTTGGGCGTCTGATGCTGAATTCCACTTCAGGTGCCTGGCTTCAGTGTCTGTTTTATATGTCTAGGTGTGTGTGTGTGTGTGTGTGTGTGTGTGTGTGTGTGTGTGTGTGAGTTACTTTTCTCTCTTTGCTGGAACAAAATTTCCCGGCACCCAAAATTCAGGAAGGAAAGGCTTATTTAGCTCACACTTTGTGGAGATTTCAGTCCATACTTGACTGGCTCCAAGGCAGAGTGGCACATGGCAGAGGGCAGCAGTTGATGGTGGCAGAAGACAACCAAATAGCAAAAGCAGAAGGGGAGGAACAGAGGCCAGAGCAGAGGTAGAGGCAGCCAGCCTGTCTCCCGTCCTTATATTACCTCCAGGCTATCAGAGGGGGCAGCACTTGCACCCGTAACCCAGCCCTGGATCATGAATTAATCACACACTCTAGAAGCTGCCCGTGACTGCACGAGGCTTGGGGGTCACCTGCACACAAACCATGACAGTGTGTAAGTACAGCTGGCACAGCTTCCCAATGAGTTGACCCTTTTCCATTATATGATGATATTTTTTTTTTCCTCTTGGGACTGTTTTTGACTTCAAGTGTATTTGCCTGGTGCGAGTTTAACCACTCTTGTTCTCTTTTCCTAACCCAAAGTTGGAATTTATAGAGTTCTGAGTTTTCTTCCCTGCTTGTCCCAGAGCCATAGTAAGGCTGGCTTGAGTATTGGCTGCCATCAGGAGTGCACAGCCTGCTTGTCGCAGTGGCCTCGTTGTCCTGGTAGATGACCCCACCAGAGACTGCTGTCACTGTTTGGCAGATAGCAGCAGGATCATCGCTAACCACAGAACTGTCACTGTTCCATACTCACTACCTCCCCAGTGTTTAGATGGACCCTTGTGTGGGACTTCTCCAAAATACCCTCACTCTCAAAGAATTCTGATCATACCATGTGACTCTTTACAACTGGCCCTGAATAATTACATCTAAAGAAAATTAAACATCAACACAAAGCACAGTTGGGTCATTTCCATATGTAAATAAACTACAACTGGATCAACTAATTATTCCAAAGAAGAGTGTAGCCAGGATGAGGCAGTGCCAGCAATTAACTGTCACCCACCATCCTGTCCTCCTTCCTCTGTCAACCAGGGCACCCTGGGGTCACAAGGTGTATAAAGCTCATGGATTGATTCACCAAGGATCCATTAGGGGACCCCAAGGGATGTACCCATATGGGGCCAGTAGCCCCTTAGCTTTGGCCCCTGTTAGACCCAGCAGCTTGAGACGAGGTGTGACCAATGGGGACCCAGCTCAGAGGTGACCCAGAGCCCCACCACCTTGGTCAGAGCACACAGCAGCAGGTGTTTGTTCTCAAGAGGGCAGGGAATCAAGTCCTTGTGTTCTCTTGCTCCATACTGGAGCCCAGAGCCATGACGAAGGCAGCCCCCGGCATGTGCTCAGCAGAGGGAGATCCCAGGGCACAGGTGCCACAGCACGATGGGCCCTGGCTGGAGGGCCTGAGTGCAGGGTGAAGGGCCCAGCTCCTCAAGGCGGAGGCCCACATGGAGTAGGCAGCACATGGCCCTGTGGCCTGGAAAGGGCAGAGCAGAAGCTGCGTTGCCAAGCTGGAGGAGACTGGAGCCACAGGGGTGCCCCGGGATCAAGGCATGGGCACATACACCCTGGAGCAGTCCCCTGGTGACTAAAAGAGCCCAGCTGGTGCACAGAAGACAATAAGAGAGTGCAGAGGTCTCTACCCACTCTGAATCTGTGCGGTGCTGCAGAGACAGCGAGGAGGAGGCTCGGTGTGGGGGAGGGGGCCAGATACAAGGAGGGAAGAGGGCTCAAGGCCCCTGAGGCTGCTGACCAGGAGCCACCGAGTGGCAGTTGTGGGCTCCAGGGTGCTCCTGCCCTCAGCCTGGGGAGAGGCCCGCATGCTGTAGGCCTGCAGCCCTGCGCCCACCCAATGGTTTCCTACCTCGCGGAGGTGCTCAGCAGCACACTGGTGGTCTCCGATGCTTGTCTTTCTCTACGTGCTGGGACACAGTGCCACCCCCGAGATGTAACCTCTTTTGAGAGAGAAAAGTTGGGCAGGACGCTTAATAGTTCAGCCTGGCCACTGCCTCAGGGTTCTGCGCACAGCCCTTTGCAGTAAAGCTAGATGCTTTCACAGGCAGTTCACTCACAGAGTTTTGCTTCTGAACACTTCTGATTTAGAGCTGTTGGCTGAGCCAAGAGGCTTAGGGCGTTGGAGCTTAGAGTAAACATCGGAGGATGTGTTTTGCTTGCCCAGGAGGCCAAAGCAAAGCCACACAGACCGGGCAGCTTTAACAAGCTTATTTTCGTGTAGTCTGTAGCCTGGAAGTCTGAGACCAAGGTGCTGGCCAGGTTGGTTTCCCCTGGGGGATCTGCTCGGCCTGCAGATGTGGTGTCCTTAGGTCTTCCGTGGTCTCTGTGTTTATGTCCTCATCTCCCCTCTAACGTGCCAGTCAGAATGGCGTAATGCCCATCCTCATGACCTCATTTTGACTCTGTTGCTTTGATAAAGATGCGAATTCTAAGTGTAGCTATAGCCTTGGGTCTTGGAGACAGGGATGTGGACACTGAATCCTGCAGTGGCCACCTTCCAGCCCGCAGCAGAGGTGCCCATGTTCAGCGCAGCTCTGTACACTTGCTTCGTGGCATGGATCTTCCTGGAGGGAGACTCGTGCCTCTTGGCCTGGGCATCCCTCTGCTAGCTGTCACCTCCCTCTCCGAAATCACCACAGCTCTGTAGCTGCTGAGTTTGGGTCCTGGGGGCTCTTTGTTCTCCATGCTTCTAGTGCTGACAGGGGAAGCTGAGTGCACGTGGAGCAGCACCCCTATCGCCAGCACTCACAGCCTGCTTCGGGGCCTGTGCTCTGCATAGGCCAGGGCACCTATGGTGGGGAGTTCCCGTCTGGCCTGGTTTGATCGAAAGCAGGACATTGTTGTCCGTTGGTGCCCAGGCGCTGCAGTCCTAAGCCCGTGTCCCGTAATACTAAGGGTAGCACGGTGCGGCATCTGCATGTAGCCTGTGCACCACCCCTGCACACTGACCTCTCTGGGTGGCTCAGAGTACCAGAGGCCAGTGAATAGTGGTGACCCTGTACTGCTTGGGGAATAATGACAGAAAGCTGTGAGCATGTCCAGTACAGATGAAGCTTTTCCCTGAATTCGTCTACCTGTGGTAGGCTGGCCGTGTGGATGCAGAGCCTGTGGATACAGAAGGCTGGCTGTACTTGCTGAAATGAAAAGGAGTTTATGTCGTGCCCAAGGAAGCCTAATCTAAGACATCTGCCTGGTTTCCACAGGGGCTGCCTCTCTTTTCTAGTCAGCATGACTGGCTCATGGATGACGCGGTCATGACTGCCACTCCAGAGAAATGGTTCGCATGTCCAGCTGCTCCTAGAGAGACATCAGGCGGGAAGCGCTGCCCTTGGGCTTTGAAAGAGTGGAGCCAAGCTTTGTATCTTGTGGCATCTTCTGCAGGCTGGGCTCTTGATAGTGCAGCTCACAGAGCGGTGTTCAGTCTTAGGTCACCTTTCGAAGTAAAGCCTTCATCTGCCTTGGAATTGCCACAGGGGCGCAGTATTGATGGGGCACCCTACACGAGCTCCATCGCAGGGCTCTGCAGGAGAACTGCTGCTGTGTGGATGCGCAGCACACTCGCAGGAGTGGCATAGTCCCAGCATGCATTGCGGCCTTGGCTATACTGTGCAGCCTTCCTTCTTCAGTAGGAAGTGAATGCAGTTCCCTGGTCAGTGAGCATCATCCAGGGGTCAGCCAGAGAGCAAGGGCTCCCGGTGCCTCTGGTGAGTGGTCAAGACCCATAGTGGTGGCCTTGAGGGGCATGCAGTGGGCTGTCCACCAAGGGGATGGAAAGGCAGCTGTACAGACAGCCCCTGCTTGGTGGCACTGCCAGGAAAGGTCAACTTCACCCCTTGCTGTGCTCCAGAACCTGCAGGCTTTCCTCTTGTGACCTGCCGCAGACCCCAGGACCGTGTCTGCTCTGGCACTGTCCCAATATGGGGCTGTCCTCTGGTGGGCCAAGAGGACAAGTGGGCTGGAGTTGGACTGTCCTTCTGAATCTATAGAGCCATCAGAGTCTATAACCTCCTCTCATAGATTTACCACATTTCAAATGGAATATACTGATGTTTTTAGTAACTTCATGACTGCTTCATCGGTATGCTTTGGTTTGGTTTTGGTCATACTGGGGATTGAACCCAAGGCCTTCACATTGAGCTACAGCCCTGTCTGTTTTAGTTTTATTTTTGAGATAGTATCTTGCTCATTGCTAAGTTGCCCTGACGTGATTCTCCTGCTTCAGCTTCCCAGAATGTTGGAATTACAGGTTTGCATGTAATCGTGCCTGGGTAACTTTATGACTTACAATGAAAAAAGAAATGCCAAAAGTAATCCCTGTCCTTTTTCTGAAGGCATAACTTTGGGACACATGAGATACCTGTTAGGAGTATATTAGCTCTACAGAACATCAAATGTACCAGAAACCACCTTGCCTAGCTCTGCCCTGTGGTGTTGCAGTTGTCCTCCACTGGCTGTAGTCAGTTCCTAGAGTAAAAACAAGCCTGTGTGCAGAGTAAATAAACATCACATTCTAGAGTTGCTCCCAGATGCCTCGCAGCCAAGGTAGAGACCCTTGTGCCTGGGACTCTGAGTCCCCTTCCTTGCACGGCCTGGGACTTCCCAAGCTTCCATTGTGCTGGTGCCTCCCTTCCCACTGTGGTGGGGACTGAGTGGGGTGCCTGTACACAGTCACACAGTGTGTACCCCTCTTCTCTGCAGCACCCACAGCAGTGGAGAGAAGGCCGGGCTGCACAAGGAGAACCTGCTGCTGCGTGGCTGCACCATCAGGAACACAGAAGCTGTGGCTGGTATTGTCATCTATGCAGGTGGGCATGGCCCCTCACCCCTGCGCTCCCTCGCAGGCTGTGTACCTCAAGCTCTTCTTCTTGATCTGTGTCTGGTTATAAGATTAGTTTATATCCATTGTTAAGACAATTAGGGGGCTGGAGATACAGCTCAGCAGCACAGTGCCTGCCTGGCAAGCACAAGGTCCTGAGTTCTATCCCTGGTACTAAAAACATTTAAAAAAAAAAACTAGGACAAAAGAAAAGAATAAAACCAAGACTTCTAATAGCATCTGAAGCAAGAGTGTTCCCTCTTGTCATTTTAGCATATTTAGCATATCAATTCATTTGTCCCTGGCTATTATTATAGGCAAGCTTAATTTTATACCCAGCTATTTTGACCAAATACATCCCTTCGGTGAGAAGGATGGTGGCGTGGTAGTTCACGCTGTGGACCCACATCCCTCGCATCTTAACTGCTGGGCATTGACTCACCCCTGCAGGACACGAGACCAAGGCTCTGCTGAACAACAGCGGGCCCCGCTACAAGCGCAGCCAGCTTGAGAGGCAGATGAACTGCGATGTGCTCTGGTGTGTCCTTCTCCTCATTTGTATGTCTCTGTTTTCAGCGGTCGGTAAGTCTCCTGGGAGGACACCAGTGAATGCTGAGCAGATGCAGGTGATCCTGGTGGGCTCCCCCAACTCACTGGGGCCCACCTAGTACCCTAAAATCAAAACCCATGTCTTTCCCTGGCTCAGACTTCAGGGTGGTTGGCACCAGCACAGGCTGTGTGGCGAGGCCTTGATGAGTGGGCTTGGCAGAGCAATGCCATTCTCCCAGCTGACAAGAGGTGCATGGAGAGTGGCTTTGTCACAGCCATAGTCCTGAGTCCTGTGGAAGAAGAACCAGACAAGTCAAGCCTTAGTGGCAGGAGAGGCACAAATCTACTCATGGAAACTTCATGCAAACAGAGAATTGTTGGGATCCTGAAATAGACCTGGAACATTCCATGAGATTGGTGGGAGGGGGCAGTATGGCAAGGCCCCAGCAGTGACCCTCACTTTGTCCCTGCTCAGCATGTCATCTGCAGGGAGTGGTGTGATGTGGTCTCAGAGCTCAGGCGTAACAGACATGGGAGCACAGAGCACAGAAAGCCTTGTGTTTCCAGGGAGGCGTGGGCCCTGATTCATTCAGTAGCAGGCATGGATTCCGCGCACGGCATCTCAGATCCGTCATGCATGAATCTGGGATCTCTGGGAAGGGACATTATGGGTGGCACCCAGAACTCAGCGTGTCTTCACCAAGTAGCCACGAGACCGAGCGCTTGGGAGACAAGGCTGGGGAGTCTCTCTTGGGCTCTGCACTCTGCCATGGCCAGGCCTGCTTGTGACCAGCATGCCGTTCTGCAGCAGCAGCGGAGGCTCTGGGTGTGCAGAGAAGCCCACATTCAGACTCCTTCCAGGCCTGGGTCGTGGGTCCCGCGGGTCCTGTGTGCCTTTGCCTTCGTGTGTGGCAGGGCAGGCCACCAAGCCGAGTCGTCGGTGGCAGTAACAACCCTAAAGCCTGCCTTCACTTACACCAGCACCTTGTTATCTTCCTACCCGACAAACACTGTTTTTCCCTGCATGTTTCTACAGGACATGGACTGTGGGTACGGCGTTACCAGGAGAAAAAGGCTCTATTTGATGTCCCCGAGGCCGATGGCAGCTCTCTGTCCCCAGTCACAGCTGCGGTGTACACATTCTTGACAATGATAATAGTCCTGCAGGTAACACTGCTACCTGCCCTGCGATAAGTGCTGAGCTTTTCCCAGAAGAACACAAAATGCACCACACTCTAAGTGACGGCCACAGACACACCTGCCAGAGGTGCTGGCTTTGTACCCCTTCACCTTCATTTATCTGTAGCGCTTTTCCTGGGTGATATGCAAATTGTTCTCCTTTGCTTTTCTTAAGGTTTTTGGGTTTAGGTTGAGGATTAGTTACCATTCCATTTTACTGTTTTTCCTTTTACTTAACTTTATGTGTGTGCAGAGCTGGGGATCAAACCCGGGTCCTTGCACCTGGTAGGCAAGTGTCCCAGCGCCACACTGTATACCTAGCCTCAGTGACTTAAAAAAAAAAAAAAAAACTTGTTTCAAAATAATTTCATGATTTGCACAGAAGCTTTGCGGGCTCACCCAAGCAGTTCGCATATCTCTCTCTAAGCTTTCCCTACTGTGACCGTGCTGTGTTGCTGCGGTCTGTTGTAAGAACTAAGAGACCAAATCGCTTGCTGTCCACTTTTCTCCAAGTTGCTGTGCTCAAGGCCCGGTGCCTCTCCAGGAGCGTGGTCTCTCTGTTCCGGGGTACTTTATCCGGTGTCCCATGTTAGCTGCCAGGGGTGGCTGTTACTGTGGTGGTGGCAGTGCTGCTGGTGGCGGTGGTTGCTGGCGTCACCCGTTCCCTTGCCTCCTTGCAGTTTGCAGGCAGGGCCGACAATCCATATCCAGAAAGGTTTGAGAAAGAGGTGGATGGCTCTAGACTCCCGAGCGCAAGAGGGGCTGGGAGGGGCTCTGCCGCCACCACCACTGCTGGTCATTTTGAGAACACGAGGGACGCCCAGAGCTCATGTGCGCGGCTCCGCCTGCAAGAGAACTTTCGCAGTCTCTGACATCTGTGCTTCTTCACAGGCAGCAGCCTTATTTAGTGTTCCAAATTGGTCTTTTTTATAAATGCAGATTCTGTTCTAGCCTGGAGTTAGGATAATAGTTGGTGTTCATTAGCATAATTAAGATACCATGAGAACCCAGTTCATCCAGAATATGATATTCTCGGCTCATAAACATTAATTCAGTACTATGACTTAAGAAATAAACAAACATCAATTTTAAGGAAGTCGGTTTTGGTTCTCAAGTCACGGTGGTGAATATTTTCTCAAAGCCTTCTTCCCTTTGCTTCATAGCACACCAGATCATAGACACGGCCCTTCCACACTGGGCTGGCTCTGCCCTGGTAGCTGTCCCCAAGCTGGGGCTTTGTCCTCAGAAGGGCCAGCACATCCCTGGGGCCCTGGGGACCGAGGGGTTGAGTTCTGCTGTGGTTTGAGCTGTCTTTGCTTTCACGACTCTGACTGTGCCGTGTTTTTTCTCTTTTCTCTCTCTCCTTTCCTAGCCTCTCTCCTGCACCGCTTAGTAACCCGAAAGCGCTGGCTTCTCCCCAAGCCACGGCCACACTTGCGGCAGCATAGTGGACATCCGCTCCGCAGTTGCACCGTAGGCCCTCCTAGCTCAGACTCTTTGCCACTATTCTTATCCTTTGCCAATAGTGACTCTAAGCCAACCCATTTAAACTCTTCTTAAAGGTACGGTATAGCCCCCACCTGCTTGCAGTTGTAGCCACCTGTCGTTGCAGCAGATCGGGCTGCGTCTGTGGCCTCATCCCCACGGCCACTCATTGGCTGTGCTATGTCTCACAGGTTTTGATCCCCATTTCCTTGTACGTCTCCATTGAGATCGTCAAAGTGTGCCAGGTGTACTTCATTAACCAGGACGTGGCCCTCTATGATGAGGACACGGACTCCCAGCTGCAGTGCCGGGCCCTGAACATCACCGAAGACCTGGGGCAGATTCAGTACATCTTCTCGGACAAGACCGGCACTTTAACTGAGAACAAGATGGTGTTCCGAAGGTGCACCGTGTCTGGGGTAGAGTATTCTCACGATGCAAACGGTGAGTCTGAGGAGGGGGCCTCCAGGTGGGCCAGGCCAGAGAGCTACACACAGGGACCCACACATAGAGGCCCACGCGTGCACACATGCACACACCCTCACACGCTTCAAGGATGGCTGTTTTTCAAGGGAACATAAAGATGTGGCATGACTGTCACAGCCCCTTGGGAGCCCAGAGCCTACTGCTATTTATAGGCCAGGTTGATGCCCCCTGGCTCACTACGCTGCCTGCGTGATAGGCTTCTGCTTCCACACCATGTTCTGCCAGCCAGGTGCAGCCCGGCTGGCAGCCCTCAGGACCTCACCACCAAGGCACTCGGCCGCCTTTTTCTGCTACACTGCAGAGCGGTTGTGCTGTCACCTGGCAGCCTCAGTAGCAGCCGAGAGCTCGCAGAAGGGCGTCATTGGTGCAAGCTGCAGTCCGTCCCTGGGGACACAGGCTCTGTGGTGGGTCGCTGCAGAAAGAACTGCCCTCTCTGTGTGGGCGGCCCCTCCCCCGCCTCTCCTTTGATCTGAAGGCAGGCTGGGGTGGTGGGGGCTGCTGCTTAGCAAGCCAGGGCAGAAATGGAGACTGCTGCCCTTAGCCCAGCTGGGAAAGCCCTGTGGAAAGGGAACCTGCTCAGCACCCTTGTTTCGGGGCCCTTTCACTTCCTAGTAAGGCCGCTGGGACTCGCGTCCTGTAGCAGCCACAGGATGATCCCCCTACCTCCCTGCCCTCTCCCTGCCACCCACCCTGTGTCCTTGCACCCCATTTCTGGGAGGTGAGATTAGCATTTGCAATCTTCTGCTTCATACAGTGAGCGTACGTGTTCAGTAATGGCGTGCATTGGCTTCAGAATGACTAAGTGCACCTCAAGTGTCTCCTCATGAAAAGGGGTGGCTGAGCCAGGCCACAGACGCATTCACTGCACTCACAGTGTGTTATAAATGCCCCCGAGATGACACATCCCATCCTGACAGTGTGCAGGGCTGTGACTTGTCAGTCAGAAATAACATTCATAATACTTGCTTTAAAATGATAGCAAACTAAGAACCTGAGGCTTCATGGGGAAGAACCACAGACTGTTGCCAAGTGTCCCTCATGAAACCAGAGGGTTCTGTCACCTGCAGGAGATGCGGGAGGGGTTCTGAGGGGGAGGTAGCAGCCTGCATCTCTGCACCATGCTGTGCACAAGCGCCGAGGCAGCAGCTGACAGGCTCTGAGCAGAGCGGATCCTCCATCAGCAAGTCCCAAGACCTGCCCCCTGTCTGCCCACTGGTGAGCGGGTTCAGATAGGTTTCACCTGCTGCTGTTCCCAGAGCCAGCCACAGACCCAGCAGGTCCCCTTCTCTGACCTCCTAACCTGACAGCCACTATGCTCACTGTACATGCAGTGCTGGGTGACCCCTAAACCGCAGCCTCAGCCTCCCCGAGTCCACTGGCTGAGACACCACCAGCCACCACCACACACCAGCAGTGGCCATCGGCCTGGGGGAGAAGATCAGACGTCTAACCCAGTGACATCCAGGCCTCGTTCTCCCCCACCCACCAGCTGGCTTCGCCTGAGACCGTTGTCGCCTGGGAGGTTCAGGAGTTGTTCTACCTATGACCGTGGGCCGGTGGCATCCCCTCCTTAGTCCTTAGTTTGTCAGCTCCGAAGGAAGGTCTGCTAAGATGCGAGCATACCTGTACTCCCACCTGGCGCTATACCTGCACTTCAGGTTCGATCAGATGTTTGCTGGGAAGGAGTCATCCTAACGGGAAGCCGAGGAAGACGTGCTCAGAGCCGGCAGTTGGAAAGACACAGAGGCGCAGTTCAGCCCTTCTCCCCGCAGTGGGAACTGCTTGGCAGCGCCCCCTACAGGCCTACTGCAGTCAGGCTCCTCTGGAATTCTTTGGCTAGGGACACACAGGCTGCAGGACGCTGTGCTGTGGCTCTTAGAGCAGCGCCTGCTCTTGCTTTCCCTTCACACTGAGCAGCGGCATAAGGCAGTACTGCTGGCAGTACCCTACCCGCGGCCTCAAGCAAGGGCCCTGGTCCAGCGAGCACCCCAGCCTGAGGTCCTGTGCGTTTCCCTTAGCAACGCAGACCTGTGATGTCCTGTCTGCCCCACAGACCCTGCTGTTGTGGGCAGATCCCTGCTCCCCACTGTGTGGGCCAGGCATTTGCACCCCCTACTCCCCTCCGTCCTGCTGTCCTGAATCTGCGTGACCTCACCACACCCTTGAGTTCTGAAATGAGCCTCTGTCTTCTCATCTGTGAAATGGAGTTGAATACATCGACCCCTCAGGTTGATGAAGGACAAGGATAAACAAGAAAGTCCTTTACTCCTCTGCCTGTGGATGCTCTCATTAAATGTGTCCTTGAATTAGAGAGTTCTCTGAGGGAGCCCCACCCCAAAACGTTTGTGGAGCACAAGATACCCTGCAAGCTAGGTGTGGTGGTGCATACCTGGCCCTGAGCACTCTGAGAGGCTGAGACCAGAGAATCACACGTCAGGGCTCAGTCTTAGCAAGACCCTGTCTCAACAGAAACAAATTTGAAAGGAGGTGGGGCCGTAGCTCAGTGCACAGGCTCTGGCTTCCATTTTAATCAGCCCAGTGGGCCCAGCCTGACCCTTGGTACTGACTCATCCCTGTCCCTCAGCCCAGCGGCTGGCGAGGTACCAGGAAGTGGACTCGGAGGAGGAGGACGCTGTGCCCAAGGGGGGGTCGTGGTCTCGGCGCGGCAGCATCGGGAGCCACCAGAGTGTCCGGATCCTGCGCAGGACGCAGAGCACCAAGTCGCACCGGCACGCCGGCAGCCGCGCGGAAGCCAAGAGGGCTGGTGAGCCGTCCAGGCACACCGCCTTCAGCAGCCCCATGGTGAGTGTATGGGCTGGCGTTGCCCTTGGATACGAGCGGCATCTGCATCCAGCGGTGCCCGGGAGCTCTTGCTGGAGAGCTAACTCTGCTGGGTTGGCAGAAACTCTCGGGCCAATACCCTCCCGCCACGGGTGTGTCCTTTCCAACACAGCAACCCAGGCTCTTTGTCACCGCGTCTGGCTGGCTGGTTGCCACGCGAGCCACCTGGAAAGGGTGACGGAGAGGGTGCATCTCCCGCCAGGTGACACAAATAAAACATCAGGACAAGGTGACACTGGGAAAGTGGCAAGGCAACTCCTGCGCTCACAAGAGGTTTTAGGGGCACGAGCCCGTATTCCTCCTTGCCCAGCCTGCCACGGGTGGGTCACCGACTTTAGGCAAGGAGATGTGCGGGGCCGACGCCAACTCTGGAAGATGCTTTCGCTTGTGAAATCTTGGAGGGACAAGCGAGACCGCTGTGCCCTCTCTGGGCGGCGGCCTCACTACCTCAGCCCCTCCGGACCCGCGCAAGCTGCTGCCGTGACAGCACTGCGGAGTCAAGGCACCAGTCGGGGTTACACGGGGCAGCGGGAGGAGGGGCGACCTGCACTCGGAGTCACCCTGCTGCCCTGGCGATGCGGCGATCCCGCTACCTGCTGCTCTGCGGGGAAGTTTATCCATATATTTACATCAGCAGAGTGGTAAAGCGGGTTTTGGTATTCAGTAATAAGCAGATGATCAGAAGAATTACGATGTGTCCACCTGAATTCTTGAATCCATGGAAAAGTTCAGAAACACAATGTCTTGTGGAAATGGAAACTGCCAATGTGCATATAAATATTTTGATTATGTGAAATTTAAATATAGACCAAAAATGCAAGGAAATGCAGAACTATGAGTCTCAAAAGAAGAGATATTCAGCTGGGTGTGGTCCTGTACCCCTGTAATCCCAGCACTCTGGAGGCAGAGACGGGAAGGTCATTGGGAGTTGGAGGCCAGACTGGGCTGCCCAGTGAGTTCAGGGCTAGCGTGAACCACATAATGAGACACTGTCTCAAACAGACAATAACAACAAAAGTAGATGTTTTTGCAGTGCTATAATACAGATTTGCTGATTTTTTGAAGATTGATAAATATTATTTTACAATAGTATATCTTTTTTATGTATTTTGTCCAGGGTCTACAGTGTCTCACTATACAGATCGACTCCTAGTGATCCTCCTGTTTTCAGCCTCCCAAGCGCTGGGATTGCAGGCGTACAACACCACCCCCAGTCTCATTCGCTGTCTCAGCACACCCCAGGGGTGGGGCTGGCACAGCATGCCGAGGATGGACCCTGGTCCCTGTTCCTGCCTAAGCAGACACTTTAGTCCGCTGAGCTATCTGGCTGGCCTAATAGCGTATCTTAGACTCTTTATTGATTGATTGATTGATTGGTACCAGGAGTTGAACTCAGGACCTTGCACTTGCCAGGCAGGCACTTGTGCCACTGAGCTATAGCCCAGCCCCATTAGACTGTATATAAAAAATGGATATTGACTAAACATCAGAATATGTGCACTTCCCTGCATGTACGATGATATTTTCTGCTGTTAGAATTCCAGACAGCTCACAGCTGTAAAGCGACTCGTGCACATGTGAGGTGAAGTTCTGTTTCTACCCGGTAAGACTGTCAAGGCTTGCTACGTCGCCCTGCTCCTGGGGCGCAGCAGTTGCTGGGGCAGCCTCACCAGCAAGTGCGTGCTTTCCTCCCAGGAGAAAGACATCGCGCCCGACCCGAAGCTGCTGGAGAAGGTCAGCGAGTGTGACAGGTGCCTGGCCATCTCGCGGCACCAGGAGCAGCCCCTGGCACACCTCTCGCCCGAGCTGGCAGACGTCTTCGACTTCTTCATTGCGCTTACCATCTGCAACACGGTGGTGGTCACGTCCCCCGCTCAGCCACGACAAAAGGCAAGCTGCAGAAGGCCCCTGAGAGCACGCTCTGCCTGGGACCCTGGCGCCCTCCTCAGTGCATGCACACCTCGTGTTCTGCAGGGAGCCACTCAGCAGGCCACTCGGGTGTAAGGAGGCTGCTGCAGCATGCGAGGGCTGCATAGGGACATTCCAGCCTGTCATGGGCGCATGCCTGGACAAGGCCAAGGGGGAGAGGACAGACTGCCTATGACACTTTAAACTGGGACAGGAAGACCAGAGAGTGGCCACGCAGGGCCTGGTCTGGGTGGGCCATGAGTTCCTAAGGCCCTGCCTGCCTTCAGAGCTCCTCCCTTGCCTGACAGGGTGGAAGAGAGACTCCTGGGGTGGCATCCCCAGAGCCTTGAGGTCCCAGAGACACGCAGGAGAGAGGGCGAGAGGGTGGACTGGGATGGGATGTGGGGAGATGAGTGCTACAAGGCTGGCTGTGTGCCCAGTCTGCCTCGCCTCAGGCTCAGGCTTCCCCTTCCCACCGGGATGAGCCATCGGTGAGTGGTGTTGGTGAGCAAGGTGTCCCTGCTGGTGTCGGCCAGCAGCCGCCACACCAGCCCGCTGAGGTCCTGTGCATGGCTGTGGTGGAGCCCAGGGCGACAGGTCTGGGTACACAGAGACACAGGCATGTACGGCCAAC
Organism: Octodon degus; assembly: GCF_000260255.1. Lineage (NCBI taxonomy): Eukaryota > Metazoa > Chordata > Mammalia > Rodentia > Octodontidae > Octodon > Octodon degus. Next base: position 484,953 of record NW_004524775.1, on the reverse strand, counting down.
CCAGCGCGGCCATACACATGGTCCTCTACCAGCCTGCTCCAAGAGAAAATGAAAACCAGCCTTCCATGTGGCGTTTCCACAGAGGGTGAACAGGCACCAGCTTTACACACGGCCGTGATGTCCCTTCACTCAGCCTGCAGGCAGCGTGTGAGCCTGTGATTCCCTGCCTTGTCTCCTACTGCCCTCCAGCAGGTGAGGGTGCGGTTTGAGCTGAAGTCTCCGGTCAAGACGATAGAAGAGTTCCTTAGGAGGTTGGCGCCCAGCCGCCTGGCCTCTGTGTGCAGCAGCACGGGCAGCCTGGCCACCAGCAAGTCCAGCCACAAGTCGGGCTCTGGCTTCCTGTCCAGCCTCTCCAGTGACGGTGTGTTTCTCAAGCTGGAGGAGAGGCTGGGCCAGCCCACGCCGTCCATCGCCAGCAATGGCTACAGCAACCAGTCTGAGAGCTGGGCCCCCGAGCAGAAGCCAGAGCTGGGCCAGGAGCAGGAGCTGCGCTACGAGGCCGAGAGCCCTGATGAGGCGGCGCTGGTCTACGCTGCCAGGGCCTACAACTGCGCGCTGGTGGCCCGGCTCCCTGACCAGGTCTCCGTGGAGCTGCCCCGCCTGGGCAGGCTCACTTTCGAGCTCCTGCACACACTGGGCTTTGACTCCATCCGCAAGAGGATGTCGGTGGTAATCCGGCACCCGCTCACCGACGAGATCAGTGTCTACACCAAGGGCGCTGACTCTGTGGTCATGGATCTGCTGCTGCCCTGCTCCTCAGGTACCCCTCCCCCTGCCGGCCGTGCCCCAGAAGTCTCCTCCCCGCTGCCAACTGTACCCTCAGATACCGGGAGGCTCACCATCCTTGTCAGTATTGTGTTCAAAGTCACCTGGTCCTCAGGACGACCAAGGAATGTCCCAGCCCCAGAACGCTTGGCCTGGGCCTCGCACCCCACCCTTCTCACCCGTCTGGGGCAGAAATTACTTGGGGAGCATCCAGTCTTCAGTCCTAAGGGTGGAGGTGGAGAACGTGAGACTGTAAGCTCCTTCCTGCCTCCAACCCCAGGCAGCTCTGAAGTCCTGGCTGCAGTTTTCTGCTATCCTGGGAAGGGGGACTGCTGGCCTCATGTCCTAACTCCATGCCGGCGGCTCCAAAGCTGGGCTGTTTATCACTTTTGAACTAAAGTGAGGCTGGAAACCCTGTGTGCAAGGTGGAGCTGCAGGCAGCAGAGGCTGGAGGTGCTCTTGGTCCCTGAGGAGGGGCAGTCCTTGCCGCACAAGCCTGCTTACCCACCCTCAGCCCTCAGGGGAGCCAGGGGTGAGTCTCGCCTCAGGTCAGGAGCAGGGTGCAGGCAAGGGTGCTGCGGGAGCTGCGGAGGCACTCAGGCTCCTGCTGTTTGCTGTCTCCTGGAGGCAGCAGCCCTGGGTACCACCTGCTGCAAACCCTGCGCTGCACGGGCCTCTGTGACCTCCAGGGTGGCTCCAGGGAATACTGTCTCCCATCTGTCCTCACCATGGCCTTAGTGTCCTATGTCCAGGGACAGAACCTGTGGCCCAAAGCTATCCCTCCAAGGGGCCATATGGTCTGCCAGTGCTTTTTTTTTTTTTTTTTTTTTTTTTTTGAGACGGGGTTTCACTATGCAGTTCAGGCTGGCCTTGAGCTCACGTTGATCCTCCTGCCTGCAGATGTATGTCTGTGCCACCGTGCCTGGTTTCGCCAGTGCATTTTTTAAATGAGTAGAAAACCTCAAATATAAACCCCACACAGACCCCTCGTGATAGCTCTGGATACAGCCCCCCGTGTTAGCTCTGTGGCGTGGTAGCTGGACATTGCTGGGTACTTATAAAGAGAAGAGGGGGTTTTTGGCTCATGGTTTAGAGGCCTCCCTGGGTTCTGTTGCTTTAGGCTGGAAACAAGGCTGCCCCCCGGGAGAGCATGTGCTCACAGTAAAACAAACTGCTCTTCTCAGGGTCAGGAGCCAAGAAGGGAGCAGGAAGACCTGGGTCCCTCGGTTCCCCTCAGGGCACGCACATCCTCAGTGACCATCCCCAGGCCTGCCCCCTAGTGGCTGCACCTCCTCTGGCCCCACCTTTAATGTGCAGGTGGAGGGAGCACATCCTTGGCCCCCTCAAGGAACACGACAGCACCTCCTCCTACCCGCACCCTCAGGGTAACCCACAAATGCATGGCTTTCGATTGAAGAAGCTCAGTGTGAGTGCCTGTTCCCGTCCCTGCTTCTGTGTAATACACGAAGGTACAAGGAGCAGGTGCTTGGAGCGCGCAGGCTCCCGGAGAGCGGTGTGCCCACCTCCTGGGTACCCTTGGGACAGGAGCCAGGGGAGGCCAGGGGAAGCCAGGAGCTCAGACTCAGGATCCTAGATTTAGCAAAGCATAACAGAATACAGGATGTGTTTGAAATTCAAATAATTTTTTTTTTAATTTAAGTTGCCTGATACAATATTTAGATGTATCTTGTCTGTCAGCACCACCAGTGAGTATGTTCCAGGGAGAGAGACCGCACTTTCTATTACGCAAGACTTTTAACAAACCTAAGAGTGTGCGCTCATATTTAATAGACTAGACCCGTTATCATTTGTGATGAGCTGTTAATCTTTAGAGTGTCATTTCAACAAAAGATCTTAGAAACAGCCAAAACTATGTGCTTGGATGAAGTTCTTTAGAAAATAAAGCAGCCAATCTTTACGCACTGCATGAAGCCGGGCCTTGGGCTTAGATCCCATTAGCAGGCAGGTGGGGACTCGCAGGCCCTATCCCCCTCCATCCTCCTTTCCGCTTCTCCTCACCCCAGAGGAGGCCAGAGGGCAGCATCAGAAGAAGATCCGCAGCAAGACGCAGAGCTTCCTCAACCTGTACGCCATGGAGGGCCTGCGCACGCTGTGCATTGCCAAGAGGGTGAGCGGGGACCGTGCTGGGCATGTGGGTGCTGCCCCTCCATGCTTGGCCTCACCAGTGTGCCCCATGCAGGTTCTGAGCAAAGAGGAATACGCCTGTTGGCTGCAAGGCCACTTGGAAGCGGAGTCGTCCCTGGACAACCGCGAAGAGCTGCTCTTCCAGTCTGCCTTGCGCCTGGAGACAAACCTGCACTTGCTGGGTAACTTTCTGGAAGCGGCCATGGCATGGAGCGGTGTCTGCTCTGCAGAGATGGCTTGGGGCGGGTTGGGGCGGACTCCGCACCGCAGCTGCTGGGAGCCCGTGGACTCAGCTGGGTGAAGTTCAGGAACAGTCTGGCCTGAAGCTTCCATCCTCCGGGCCGGAAGGCCCTCGGGTCAGCCTTCTCCACAGACGTTCATGTGAGTTTGTGCGCCAGACAGAAGGGTGTCTGGAAGCTTCCGCTGGATGCAGGGGCAGCAAGGATGCCTCCCCACGTGGCAGACCTAGAGAACTGCTGATGAATATGTCCCAGGTTGCACTGGGGTGAAAGAAAACAGGCTCATTTTTGCTAAAATGTGTTCCTGCTTCCTACAGTGCCCTATTAACATTCAATTGATACTCATTAATTTTAGTAATAAATTAAGGTATTTATACTTATTTTTCCCACCAGCTGGGCATTGAACCTAGAGTCTTCTAACTGAGCTACATCCCAAAACTGTATTTTATTTTTCACTTTGAAGACAGGCCTCACTAAGTTGTCCAGCCTCCTGTTGAGCTTGCAGACCTCCTGCCTCAGCCTCCCAAATTGCTGGGGTGGCAGGCACATGCCACCATGCCTGGACAGTTTTACACTTATTTGAATGTTCAGAGCAGTTAAGAATTTGTTAACGCATTGCATTCGTGAGGATGCATGTTTGTGTGGACTGTGTGGCTTGGTACGCCCTCACAAGTAGCTGGTATGTGGCGGTGTGCACCTCCTCCTGCCCCTGGAAGCTGAGGGTCAGATCCCAACTGGCGCTGCTTGAAGCTCCAGAGACTTCATCTTTCTTCATTTAACAAAGCAAGACTGTGCACTGGGCCTCAGCCCCCGGGGGGAGGAGCAGGGACACTGTGTGTGAGGATCCGTGCATCTAGCATAATTTATGGTTAGTAGTACCTAATGTTGAGTGTCATGACATGCACCAGATACAGTGAACATGTGCTGTCGCGCTTCGCCTCACCTGCTGCTTCTGACAGGCAGCCTGGGGTCCCTGGCTGTGACGTGAATGATGTCCCCCTCAGTGGCTGTGCCTACTGCAAGGCCCTGGGCTGTGACTTCCAGGCCCAGCTCCGTGCAAGCCCCGCAAGCCCTGGGGCCAGGCAGTGGACACAGGATGGGCCTGGAGCCCAGAGATCTCTGGCAGTGTGGCAGTACCTGGGCCCCAAGACCAAGCACCTGCTGGTGCTGGCCTGACACTGGGATGGAGGGGTCCTGTTGGCCCTGCTGGACAGGCACTCTTGCCCCCGGGTGGCACTTTCCTCTCATTTCTCAGAGGCAAGCCTGTCTCTCGGGTCCTCCCTGTGGGTGCAGGTCCCCCTCCCTGGAACACTGTGAACAAGACCTCACCTCCGCCGTTTATGGACGACTTCCAAGCTGTCTGTAAAGTTCTAAGTTAAGCCCGTGTTAGGAACAACGGAGGCTCTGTGCCAAAGTGCCCTTGATAACTCTCTTGGGGCTCACCCTGTCCCTGCATGCTCTGGAGCCACTCCCAGAGAGTGAGCAGTGTCCACCAGTGTCCCGCAGTGGTGGCTCATGGAAGTTACTTCCAAAGGGACTTCCTGTCTCCATGTGGCAGACCAGACTGGTAGCCAAACTTCACACAGCTCCCAGTCCACGGGGGCTACGCCACCCACACCTGTCTGTGGTATATGAGGGGTGTGGCATGCACACCCTTTCAGGAGTTGGTGGGCCTGTGAGGAGAGGACCCATGCATGTTGTTGCCCGTCCATTTGAACAGGTGCCACTGGGATTGAAGACCGCCTGCAGGATGGAGTCCCCGAAACCATCTCTAAACTGCGGCAAGCAGGCTTACAGATCTGGGTTCTCACGGGTGACAAACAGGAGACAGCTGTCAACATTGCCCATGCCTGCAAACTGCTGGACCACGATGAAGAAGTCATCACCCTGAATGCCGAGTCCCAGGTAGGCGGACTTCAGGGAGGCTTTGCAGGCTCCAGCGTGTCTGCCTTCTGCACGCGTCCGTCTGCTGCAGTCCCCCAGCCTGTGTTAGATGTCCCCCGGGATGCTTCCTGGCCTTGGGCTCTGATTCCTTGCACCACTCCCATTGTGAACTGCAGGTGTGTCACGCCACAGCAGGAGTTGTTCTTGTCTGGCTGCTGTTGGAGTTTCGTCTGTGTCTTTCGCTTTAAACAATCCAGTTACAATGCCTTTGGGCGTGACTTTCTTTAACTCTGTGATCCAGAATTGGCTAATGCTGTGGGGTTTATCTTTTACCAAATTTGGGAAGTTTTGGTTTTTCAAACATTTTTGAAGTGCTCTGTACTTTTGCCTCCTTTTTAGGTAGGTTAATGGCATGAATATTAGATCTGTAGGGTGGTTGTGTGGCCCTGGAAACTCTCCTTGTGTTTGATTGTCTTTATTTTGATCCTTTTCTCCATCCAAGTTGAATAAATTTTATTGACCTATTATGAGTTCACTGATTTTCCCTGTAATCCCCTTTGTGTTCCTAAACCCATTCAATGAGTTCTAAAAAAACAAAACAAAACAAAACAAGCCTTATGTCTAAAATGTTTTTAGACTTACAGAAACTTGAGTAGTACAAGCTTTTCCATATCCACAGTTGATTTCTCCCCAGTGCACACCCTGCCTGAGTACCGCACACCTGTGTGCTCATGGACCAGTGTTCCTTCAGTGCTCCTTACTAAATTCCATGCTGAGCTCCTTCGGCATCCCTGATGCCCAGGGCCACCAGAGGGAAGTGGGAGCTGGGGTGAGCGCCCTTGTGTGTCAGACTTCTACCCTGTCCCCGTGTGCTTGTTTTGTCCCCAGTTTGCACAGCGTGGCTCAGTCCATGATGCGCAGGCGCAGTGTCTGCCTTCAAGGTGTGTCTCCCCGGAGAGCCTCGCCTGGAACTCGATTGCCTGCTGTGCTGCAGGGAGGAGGTCATTAAGGCAGTGTGCTTGCTGTACCCAGAGGACCAAGGGCCCTCAGTCCTCCTGCGGGGCTTGTTGGTCCCCAAACCATCGTCCTTCCTGGGCCTCTGGCTCCTGCCCCTGATCTCTAGTATAGGCTTCCCCATAGCTTCTCCTCTCGGGAATTCAATCCACTCCTGGAAGGATGTGGCCAAATAAATTATGTTTCCCCCCTTTTTTTGATAGAAGTGGCAATTTTAGAGAGACTGCTCCTAACCACATTTCCTTAGGAGTAAATCTCAACAAAGATTTTGAAAATGCTTTGGGCTCTACGTTGGCATTGAAATAGGAAGGACAGAGGCTTGGGCCAGGGGGTCCCGAAGCAGACAGGTGGGTAGCCGGGCTCCTTCAGACAAAGTAGTCACTATACAACAGCGATGACACAGCCGGCTCCTGCGGGGGCAGGTCTACCCCAGCCCAGGCCCTGGATCAGGGTGACTGAGGGGATCACGGGGAAACCAAGATTCTCCCTCTGCAGAGAGCCATCCTTCCCCAGTTTTGCAGCATGGTCTTCGGGAGAGCAGGCGCCCCCACCGGCCCCTGTGGGGAGCATCAGCTGGGGGTGCCCTGCAGAGGTGGTGCCTGGGCTCTGGCTCACCCCAGCTGACGGTCCCTCTGCCCCGCCCAGGAAGCATGTGCGGCCCTCCTCGAGCAGTGCCTACGCTATGCACAGTCTAGGGTGCCCTGCAGTGCCCCTGAGAAGACCGAAGGCAACGTCAGCGTGGGGCTCCTCCCTCTCGGCTCGACCTCCAAGTCCCCTGCATTGGGCCCCAGCCTGAGCCTTGTGATCGATGGGCGGAGCCTGGCCTATGCACTGGAGAAGAACCTGGAAGACAAGTTCCTTTCCCTCGCCAAGCAGTGCCACTCCGTACTGTGCTGCCGCTCGACCCCGCTGCAGAAAAGCATGGTGGTGAAGCTGGTGCGGAGCAAGCTCAAAGCCATGACCCTGGCCATTGGTGAGTGGCCGGGGAGGCGAGCTGGTGGGCGGGCCAGCCTGGAGTCTCCGTACTTCTCCACACATCAAACGACATCAAACGGCAAAGTCTGTTTTACTTTTTTCCCACGTATAAAGCCACATGCAGTCTGATAATATGGGCAGCCTATTAAAAACTTACTTTGGAAAACCATGGAATGGTAGCAGCTGTGGTTCAGGCCCTGGGTCCAAAAACATAGCGCTAGCAGGGAAAGGCAGGCAGTGCTCCCATTGTTTCCTGGGCGACAGGACAGTGGAGACCTGCCCAACCCAGCCACACTGAAGGGCTGGTTCTCCTGGCTCCCGCTCGGCCCCACTTGGAGGAAAGGTGCTAGGGAGAGGTTCCTGGGGTTGGCGTCTTTCAGTGCTGTAAGGTTCAGAGCCAGCAGTGGCCAGAATCCCCGCGTCTTCTCTGCAGCTCTACATTGCTGATGGATCTGAGATAAGCATCACACAGGTAAATGACGCTGGGATAGGAACAGGTGCATGAGTTTTCATCATTTTACTAGCAACTGCGTGCCTAGCGCTGTTTCTTCTCGTGTGGTCTGTTTGTCTCTGAGTCTTCCAGGCTTCTCGGCAGTGGCGTGGTGAGCACGTGTCTTCTAAGGCAGCCTCTCCCGCTTCTGAGTCAGGAGAGTTCCTAGTACAAGTTCAGGGACTTGAAGGACTCCACAGTGAATGGAGGGGAGCACAGTGGTACCAGCTGAAGCAGGATCTCCACCTGCTTGAAAGTTGGCCCTGAGAGAGCATACGAACACCAACGGGTCATCACGCACTAAGCAGTGTAACGCTTGCCGCCAGAGAAGGCATGTGGAAGCCCCTCCTTCCTGAGAAAGGAAGCGCCACCTTGTCCTCATAGGTCCCTAAGCCAGGGCAGGAGGCCAGTACTGCACCCCAGAAGGTGGAGGAGGGAAGAGCATCCCTCTCTGAGCCGTGGTTGCCACGGAGACCTGGCCCTGCCCACCCAAGCACCCGGTGTTATTCGGGAGGAGGGGACTGGACTGTGGTCCTGATCTGGCAGAGATGTCCCAGGAAAGACTGCGTGGGCATCTTTGCTTTCTGGTGCGCGGACTGAGCTTCAGAGTTACCGAGCAATTATGAGAGTCGGGAACTGAGGAGTCTGTAGTTTGTGTCCCCACTGTGCCCCCTCCTTCTCTGCATATCTGAGTCTGCCCTGGGAACACCAGGGCGAGCCCTATCTGGAAAGGCCCGCGAGCTGCAAGCTGTAAACCATGTCTCTGTGGTCTGACCAGTGCCTGGCTTTACCCCATAGCTATCGGTCTGTGGTATTTGTTTGAAGAAATGGAAGTAAAACCTTGGCTACTTAAAAAATACAAAACAAAGTAGATTCTCAGAAGAGAAAGGGAAGGCAAGAGGTGGGAGCACTTCTCAGTGCCAGCAGTTCATGCTGCAGGAAGCATCTCTGTAGGCCATTGCTCATTTGAGTGTGACACTCTGGGGAAGCTGGCGGGATTTTTATTGCTTCGCAGTTTCAGTGTGACAAACACTGACTGGCCACCTGTGTTAGGCTTAACCCAGTGAAGGAAAAGCCCCAGGAAGGAGCTGTCCCTGAGCTACCCAGAGTGTTCTGACCTCGCACATTTGCCCTTTGATCCTGGGTCCGTCCTGGATGTGCCCTGTGGTCGGGCTTTCGGCTACCCACCTCCAACAGCCATCACTGTCACTGAGTGACAGGGACCTGTCTGCCTCTGCTTGCTTCTCCCTGACCCTGTCTTGTAAACATCTGTCTCTTGACACCCTGAAGGGAGGGAGAAGCTCTCTCTGCCGCAGGCTCAGAAGGCGGGGCTTGGGCTGGTGAGCGCGCTGCGGGGTAACCTGTGGATGGCAGGGCCTCCGCAGTTGCTAGGCAGAGTGAACCTCCTCCTCTTAGTGTAGCAAATGGCACATGTGGGTGTGAATCAGCGTAAACTTGGACGCATGGCTGGAGTAGTTGAGTCATTGTGACCATGATGGGGATGAGGTGACAGTACCCACTGGGCCAGACGCCTTGTTGGGGATTGGTCGGAGTGGAGGCCAGCGCTGTCTCAAGGGCACAGATTGCCAGCCTGTGGTGTGAGGCCTCACGCGTGGCCAGCAGTCCCGACTTCTCACCGTGGTCTCTTGTAACCACAGTTCTCCCGGCCTGGGTGCCGCTCAGCCTTTCCCCAGCTTCCCTGGGGTGCTTTTCTGGCCCTGTCCACTAGGACCCCACGGAGAACCAAGCCACTTGCTGGGTCTCTGTGTCCGCACTCCAACAGCGCTCCCTGCTTGCTCTCTCCAGGTGACGGAGCCAACGACGTCAGCATGATCCAGGTGGCCGATGTGGGCGTGGGCATCTCAGGCCAGGAAGGCATGCAGGTAAGACTGGCAGGCCTCCTGGAGGCCTCGGTGGCCCTCGCTGGCTGACTTCGTCCCACCACGCCATGAAGCTGCCCTGGCATTGCTCTGGGCCTGCGTAGCACAGCCAGGTCTCGGCCTTCAGTACAACAAATCCTTGCATTTTGAACCACCAGTAGGATGAGGAAACCACATCCATGTTTATGAAGCGCTGTGCAGCCAGCACGCCAGCCTGTGTCTGCACGAGTACACTCTGGGCAACAGTGGGTCAGAGCAAGGCTCGCTGAGGCGTCGCCCCGTCCCGGGTCTTGATGGGCCCAGCCCAGGCAGCGCTTGGTGTTTACGGTTCCTCAGCACCAGCAGTGCTGCGGCGCGGTTGGAAGCAATGTCGCTACAGACGTGGAAGCCAGCTGTTGTGCTGTGCACGGGGCAGACCTGCAGCTGCGCCTGCACTCGTGGCTTGTCACTTTGTCAGTGCTTACTGTCCCAGAGGTGGAACGCATGAGTTAATTAACAATGGGCTTCTTCTGGCTGTCACATGCAATGATTCCCACCTTTGGGCCAAGTTTGGATCATACCATTTTTGAACTTGATGGACAATTTAGGAATGATTTTTTTCAGCATTTTTCTAAAATTCAGGCTGTCAACCACTATGTACTAATAAATCATTCAGTAAGTCAGTATTTATTAAGCACTTGCTCTGTGCCAGGCCTGTGGCTTGCTAATTTTATTACTTGATCATAAAGTTCAGGCAGGTCAAAGGTCCCAGGAGGACTGGTCCTCAGGGTCTAGAGGAACTGGTTCCAGGACCTCACGGACACCACAGCCCCTGGGTGTGTAAGCCCTTGGTGTGCAATGACATGGTGTTTACCCTTGTCCTGGACGTGTCCTTTCGTCCACCTAGAGTGTGACTGGATGACTCCTAGTGTGTGCTGGTGGCAGACAAATGCTGCGCTGTCAGTCACGACATTGTGTTGGGAATTGGGGACTTGCTCACCATGATGCAGTCCCCCCCCATTTTCCATCCCCCGTTGTTTGCACCTGCAGACTCAGACCACTCAGATATGGAAGAGGGCTGCACAGGCCTGCAAGCAGGAAGCCGTGGGCTTTCCCAACCAGCTGCCGAGAGCACGCGGCCAGCTGTCTCAGTGCCTCTTCCCATCAGTGCAGGCAGGGCTTAAAAGTGTTCGTGTTCTTTCATTCTTCATTTGTTGTCCTATTACTTAGGACCCCACAGACTTGGAGACCCACAGGCCACCAGGCACAATGCCTGCCCTTGGTGGAATCCATCAAAGCACTCACTCCGAGGCACAGTTGTGAAAGGGGTGGGCAGCTCAGCGACAGAGCACCCTGGCTCCATTCCCAGCCCCGCAAGAATAAAAATAGACTAACCCGCCTCCAAGGCAGACTTCCAGGCAGTCTTTGAAGGAGGAATCCTGAGCTTGAGAACTCGCGAGGAAACCCGGCTCTCTAGCCTTCTGTCCCTTGTGCCACCTCCAGAGCCACCCCCAATGCAAAGCTTGTCCACCACTCTGGGAAAAATGGCCTTTACAAATTCTGTCCTGTTCTGGAAATTCCATGGGGACCAGGATAGCAGATGTGACCAGTCTGACGACCCCTGACACCTGCGCTGCCACAGCCATGGCAATAAAAGACCTGCCACTGGGTTGTAGTTGCTGGAAAGTCCAAGTAGCTAGAACAGAGGCAGAGGCAGAATCACTTAGCATACAGCCTCGGAAGGCCCTCAGTGAGCGGGCACGGTCCACCAGCATCCCACCCTGAAGTCACTCCAGCTCCCAGCCACACGCAGGGCCCGTGCTGAAGCCGCAGATCCCTTGGCAGGGGCCTGTGCTCCTGCCCTAACTGAGGAAGAACGCAGCGGCCAGGCCACTACCCAACATGAGGGCCCACATTAGGGTCTTTGATGGAAATGGCATTTATTTGTCGAGTCTCTTTGCGCATGAGATTGGCAAGCACTGCCCTACTCACCTTTCACTGCAGAAAATAGAGAAGCCAGACAACGCTGTACAAGCCACAGAGAGGCGCTTCCTCCCTCCCCTCGACCTGTGCCTCTTGAGCCACTCCTGCCTGTGGCCAACCGAGGCACTGTGCAGAGGCAGAGGCAGGCAGATGGATTCCATGTTCAGCTTTTGGGGCAGGAGAAGAGTGTGCGGCAGGGCTGCTGCGTGGCTGGAGGCGGGACAGGGGCAGCGACACACAAAGCTTGGGCCTCCGTTGGCCCTTTGGGGTCGCCACACCTACCGACACAGACAGCTGTGGGTGGCAAACTTATGAGCGCAAGCTGTACCTATGCTGAACATAAAATTTTTTCTTGTCATTTTCCCCTAAAAACCGCAGTAGAACAACTATTTATTCTTGTAGAGAAAGCAAGCCTAAATGCACCTCCCAGGAGAGCCAAACATCTGCCTCGGCTGCCGGGAAATGGAGTTCTGGCTCACCCAGCTGGAGGGTGTGGCAAGAGGCAGACAGGGCTGAAAAGGCGGGCTGACCTCATGCCTCCTGGCCCCTCGGCCAGTCCATGAACAGCACAGAGAAATAAAAGAGCAAAAACTTCCAAGCGCATCAATTATGGGTCTCATGTCAGACGCCTCCCATTAACTCTATAACTTGATATCCCTAAAAGTGTGTGTGAGAGTGTTTTTAATTGAAAGAGACCATAAGGAAGCCTATGGCAAAGCCACCCTTCCACATATTTGAGGCTGGGTGTTCCCTCCACGCTGTGACTCATCCTTGGGGGAGACAAGACAGAGTTTGCGCTTTGGGAGACATCACCAGTAATGGGAATTCTTTCCCTTTCAAGGCAGTGATGGCCAGCGACTTTGCAGTGCCGAAATTCCGCTACCTGGAAAGACTCCTCATCGTGCATGGACACTGGTGCTACTCCCGCCTGGCCAACATGGTGCTCTACTTCTTCTACAAAAACACAGTAGGTGTCAGATGCTGGGCTTGAAACATATTTAATCAGAAGGTCTGAGGCTTCTGGGGACACCAACAGAATGAGGCCCGGAGGCCTCCCATCCACTCTGCCCTCCTGGGTGTCAATGAAGGTCCCCTAGTTCTGGCCTGACTGCACCCTGTGTGCTCAGAGAGTAGCTGCGCCTCTGCCCTGGAAGGTCAGCGACGGAATAGGAACCCCACAAAAGCTCACGTGGCTCTCCAATGAGAAGTAGCACGAAGCCAGCAGAAGCCAGCGGTTTGTGCAGGGTCACACAGCCAGTAAGCTGGGCATGCCACGGTCACCAGCGGATGGCTCTAAGCTCTCCACTACTGTCCACATTTCTCAGGAGCCTGCTGCTGTAGGGTATCCACAGAGGGACAGCTCCCTTTGAGTCATCAGGGAAGATCAAAGGATAAACAGAAATGCATTTGGTAGTCCTGGTATCAGGTTTCTTGTACATGTTCAGATCCCAATACTGAAAGGCAGCTGGCAGGGACACACTAACACTGGGTCTGACAGGCAAGTCCCCTGCTGGGGCAGGAACAGGGACCTTTAAACTTGTGGGCCAGCAGAACAGCTGCGCCCTCTGCTGGCCAACTCCTTCCATACCGCATTTGCCCCACAGCACCTAGACTGGACAGTCCTACCTGGAGAACCTAATCTGGATTACGACCTGTGAGCACAAGACGTGCTGGATCTATTCCATATGGGTCTTAATGTTTAATCTGAGTTCTCTGTCTGTGGAGCTTCCGGAACGCATCCTTTGGCGCATGCCAAGTGAAGCGAGCCCATCCAGAACCCGCTCCCTTGGAAGAGAGTTCTCAGAGCTCTGCTGAGCACCCTCCAGGCTGTCGGTCCTGGCTCTGCCTCTGATATAGCACATGGCTCAGTGTACCAACAAGGACAGAAAGTAGTGACCTCGGGGTGCGTGACCTGCAGCGTGGTGTCCCGGGTCTAGCTCTCCCAGCACCAGAACAAATGTCAGCCTCAAGGCCATCTAGTACCGTTCTGAAAAGGAATAATCAAAGGCGTCCTCTTTCCAATCTCACAGGGTGTCTGTGCTCACCAGGCGCCGTCAGTCACCTCCTGGCTGTGTTCTGAATGTTTTGTTCTTTGGGCTGACACCTGGTTTTCCGCCTCCCACCCACTGTCCTGCCTGATTTTCAAAACATCTTCTAGCAAATGGGTACAGATGCTCAGAATAGGTCAGGGTGTCTAATTGGATAGCTTTCTCCCTGGAAGTTAAGTCAGGTGAGCTCTTTTCTGGGCTGCATCCAGGGAAGGCCACGTTGCATGGTCCTGCTCTTGCCCTTGCTGTCCCAGCACTGAATCCCCAGCCTGGCAAGGCCTCCGACGCAGTTGCTTACAGGCTTCTGAGGCCCTGGGAAGAGTGATCCAGCCTCATTTCCATCCCTTGTAAGCAGTGCGATCTTAAGCAAGTTACACATTCTTCTTGGTTTATGAAGGGGGTTTTGTCCTGATAAACCCATCACAAGCTGAAAACAACTGAAAGTTGTGACTCGGACAATGCATGCAGCCTACCTAACACCATAGCTTAGCAACCCACATGCTGCGGAGCCTCTGCGGTGTCCCTAATGATCTTGTGCTTGTCTAGGAACCCTAAGCCAATGCCCAACCTCTGTGCATGCATGTGTGCGTGCATGCATGTACTTGTGTGTGTGCACACACGCGTGTGTATGTGTGCACACCTCTGAGTCTGTGTGCATGCACACTTTGCTGGAGATTAAGTCCAAGGCTGCAGAACTCCACATCTGCTAGGCCAGCTGTCCACCACTGAGCTGCCTCCCTGGCCCCACTGCCCAGAATTTTGACAGAGCCTTTGGCCACACGTCTCACCTAAGCTAAGATCCACATACAAAGCAAAGTTTCTGCTGAAAACATATTGCTTTGTAAAGTTGAAAACTCCTATTGATTATTAGCAGTTGGATATCCCTATGTATTTGCCTTCAGATTTTATTTAATTTGAAAAACAAAGAAAACACTAGGAGTTGAGCTAGCTGATTTCTGAAATTCCCAGTTAAAATTTCTCTGATGGACTGAGTGGCAGTAACGATGTAGGTCACTCCATTCAACACAGAGGACTGGAGCAAAGCCCAGAGTGGGCACCAGGGTGGACACCGCCTCCTGCCAAGTGGGATGAGCCCATCCTTGTCAGAGGGTGCAGGAAGGGAAGGGACAGCCATGTGTGTTCCACGTGAGCTGCAGGCCCTTGGTGACAGCACCCATCTATGCGAGGAGCTCAAGGATAATCACGCTGCCTCCTAGCACAAGAGTTTCATTAGTTTTAAGAATAAATTGCCCTTCCTTTCCAATAAAGAGTGGAGAAGAAAGGTTTCCATAGCAACAGTGGCTTAGAAATGGAGCTCTCTGGTACCACGGGAGAGAAAACCTCGGTTATCCAGGTGCTTTTCCTCCCCTTTTCCCCGACTCCATTTGCTCACTGATGACTCATGAGGCTGAGGTATGGGAGAGAAAAATCAGCCGTGGGTGGAAGAAAGAAAGAAAGTCAGTGAGAGGTCCGCAGCAGGCTGTGGGCGTGGAGGGGGAGAGCTGGAGGGGAAGGCTTACAGCTGCCTTCATTTCCCTGCGAGCCTGCCGTTTCTTCTCCTCTTTACAACGAACAGCCCACAGGAAGCCTACGCTTGGGGAGATTAAGAGGCTGAATCGAGGTCAAAGCCTTAGATGGTCGCAACTCCCAGACCCAAGCCCGGGCTGGCTGGCAGCGTCCATGGACCACCCTGGGCCTGGCCTGAAGCCCACCTGTGGCTGCACACATTGGGCCCTGTGGTTTTGTATCTTGGAACTTCGGTCCCCTCCGGATGGCAAAATGGTGGCTGTGCGTGAAATTACGATCCTGCTGGCTGCCACCAGCACGCTGCAGGGAGCACCTGGCCGCATGTCGGGAGCTCGAGGGAGCACTTCTGGGTCATCAGACCCATGAATCCTCTCAGCAGCCATATGGCTGAGTGTCACCGGTGTGCCTGGGTAGTGCGCAAGGACACCAAAGCAGCAAAGGCCGAATGATCTGCTCTGCAGACCTACGGCAGGGTGTTCTCTGTGTTAGCTTTGAACCTCATGGTAGCATCCCTGGGGCTAGCAGCGTGTGGCAATCAAGGCTTCTTGTGGCTCATGGTTTCAGAACTCTCAGTGCATGGTAGCTCAGCCTGGTGGCCTTTGCTACTGTGGCAGGGCAGCACAGTGTGGCAGCAGGAGCTGCTCACCTCATGGCTGCCAGGAAGCAAAGAAAGGAGGAGACCAGAGACCAAGGCCCCCTTCGGGCTCCAGCCTTGATGGCCTGATTCCTTCCACCCGACGCACCCCCTGGAACATCACAGGCTGGGAAACGTTAGATGTGTGGGCCATCGAGGGAACATTTAAGATCCAAGTTATGCTTGAGACTGCTAAGCTGCCGCATGCCTGCTTGTAGCACTCAAGAAAGCCATCAGTTCTAGGAGGTTCGGGAGTGCTGGGGAGCGATCCCTCCCTCTTGGTCACCCTCCTACTGTGTGCAAGGAGGTGGTTCGGCCCGCCCACCTCCACTCTCAGCACAGCAGGATCTCTACAAGGTCGGAGGTCAACACCCTCCCTCCAGCCTGCAGCGCACCAGGGTGGAGCAACACTTGGTCAGGTCAGTGTTGCTGGCCTCGGCACCTTGCCAACGGGCTTGCTTCTGTGTCCTCCGCTCCGTGGAAGTCAGTAACCATCTCATTGAAAAAGGAAGGTGACTAACAAGGGAGACCAGGGTGCAGCCCTAGGGAGGTTTCATTGGGGCCACAAAAGGCACAGCGGTCCTAGAGAAAAGCCACAGCTGCAGCCTGCCCCATGGAATCTTCGTTTTGTTTTACACTAATGATCTGCATCTCTTCAGGCATAAAACCTTCTCTGTCCCAAAGCTGCTCCTGGGAGCTACAAGTTCCTGCTGCCCACTCCTTGGGCTTAGGAGACCAGAGACGGCTGGGAAAAGGGGGGAGGGAGTGGCAGAGGCCAACAGCCAAGCTGTGATTGGAAGACATAGCAACTTGGGGAGTTTATCTTTACTAGAAAACAAAGAGGGTGGTAGAAAGTACGGCTAGAGCAGGGAACAAGGTCTGGAGCCCAGCAATTTCAGAGATGACTTTTGAGGTCTGCACAGTCCTATGGATAACCCACTATGACTACTGAACTATATTGGATTATTTTGCTGCTTCACACACCTACAATATTTAAATGGCAATGGAATACCCGTCTCTGACAAAACTAAATGGAAAAGGGGGATATAAATGAAGGACCATTTGGTATCTGTATATACAAAATAGTTAGGATAGACATATAGCTACTTTCTCTTAATTCAATGAGAAGTAAGATTTGTACTAATAGTGTTTGGACAGGCTATCATGTCTGCATCTTGTACCATGAATAACTACTACAAAGACAATAATATGCAATGTATTAATTACTGTAACTGTCCTACTATCTTGTTTTGAAACTTTCTCATTACTATTTGTTTCTCAATAAAATTAATAAAAAATTAAAAAGAAAAACTGCAGGACTGTCAGATCCTTCTGGCGGGAATCTGCCAGGGCAGCAAAGGATACCCTGAGTCGGTGTCTCTTCCTTGGTTGCAGATGTTCGTGGGTCTGCTGTTCTGGTTCCAGTTTTACTGTGGCTTCTCGGCGTCTGCCATGATCGACCAGTGGTATTTGATCTTCTTCAACCTGCTCTTCTCATCACTGCCCCAGCTGGTGACCGGGGTGCTAGACAAGGACGTGTCGGCAGATGCACTGCTGTTGGAGCCGCAGCTCTACAAGAGCGGACAGAAGAGGGAGGTAGGCTCGGAGCGCTGCCCCACCAGCCCCCACCCTCTCAGGGTGGCCTGTCTCCGAGATGCCTTTGGCAGAGTTGCTGGCTCACTGTGGAGCTGGCCCGGGGCAAGGAAAACGAGTGTGGTCTGCTGGTCTCGGTAGTGCGCTGTGTCCCCTGGAGTGGTGGCAGTGGTGCTGCTGAGAACATTTAAGTGTTAGAGAGAAAGTTTATTTAAATAGCTCCTGGTTCTGAAAGGGGAGAGCTGGGCTCCAGCCCTGTGGCAGACAGCAGGGATGGGGAGCTGACTGCCCACCTCAGGATCCAGAAGGCCAGGAGCCAGGGGCTCAGCCCCACCTTTCCTTCCTGGGTATACCCCAGGGACCTCCCACTGGACCCCTATCCTGACAGCCCTCCACCTCCAGTGGTGCCACCCTGGGCACTCAGCCTGTCACACACATGCGGACCTTTGCGGACCCAGCCACAGCGCACAGTACATGTAAGAGGTAAAGCCCTCACAGGCTGGTATTTCCAGAGCCCAAGGGGAGCTGACCCCGAATCCAAGTCAGTCACAGACAGCTAAGGCTCGGCAGGAAAGCTCTAGAGCAAGCCCCCAAAATGTTACTTCTTTTTGATGGGAATTGAATGAAGACAAACCCATAAGGAAGACCGTCAAACCACTGGCGTTACGCTTTGCTAGCATCAGCCCTACAGTAGACACACTAGTGACCGCTGCTTCCAGCCAGCCATTCAAGCAGCGCTCGCTCCCGAGTACTTCTCTTTGGTAAGTCTGCGTTCTGTGCATGCAAGAAGACTATGGCACCTTCGCTTCCCTACAGCAATCTCCAAATCCAAACTGGTTCCCTTGCACACTGGTGTCCCTGACATTTGGCCCACACTGGAGCAGGCTGCGTGGGGTCAGGCAGGTGCAGCTTGACATTGGGCATCTAGGACAGTCCCATTCTTCACACCTCAGCCAGCCAACCTTAGGCTGCAAGTGTGTCGTGCAGAGTGAGGTGGCCCGCAGGGGGAGGTCGCCAGCACTTCCCTGGGGGTCTAGTGGCCGCTCTTCCATCCCCTCTGTGCTTCCTGCAGAGCGAATCCCGTGCTAGCTACTTGCAGTTTAGCAGGGTTAAATACAAATGTGGTTACCCAAGTGATGCAACCTCAGTTTGCCCGGGGCACGGTCATTTTGCCCATGGGTCTATAGTTGTCTTGGTCTGCTTGGCATCGCTCTAAGGGAAGACCTGAAGCTGGCTGTTTCCTAAGAGGTGTGCTGCAGTCCGCCTGAGACATGAGGAAGCCGAACTGCCTCTTGTGACAGCTGTGTTGCTGGCAGAGCCTGGAAGCGTCGCATAGGCCCTGCGGCAGGAGGCAGGAGCTGCGAGCGGCTGTGTCCTCTGGTCTCTCTTCTTACAAAGCCGTGAATACCGAACAGTGTGGGATCCACTCTGATACTTTTATCCTTCAACTCCATGGGCAGATCATCCCTGTCCCTCAGTAGTTCCCAGTGGGGATTAAATTTCAATCTGTGAACCTGCGGGGGCCGCAGTCAAACCAAATCCAAATTATAGTTGCTTTTTGGCTTCAACACAGGACACATCATCATTGACTTTAAAAATGTAAGAACTGCTTTTAAGCATCCTTCTGAAGGGCTCACCGCAAAACCCGGGCGAAGTAGAACATGGAAAGAACAGAAGGGCTCGTGTCGGAGGGGCCAAGTAGCGCATCAGGCTCTTGTCTCTTCCTGCCCTCTCCTCTTCCTGCTGCGGCGCAATGTTCCCACCTACTTGCTAGTCATCAGAAAGTACTTTCTCTCACATTGGCCTGTGACCACTCGGCTTGACTGGGGTGCAGCAGCTCCCGCTCAGCCTCGCAGTTCCACGGGCATTTGCTTTCTCATCACTATCTGGGGCCCAACCCCTCCCGAAGCCCTAAGACACACGTTCTCCTCTGGTGCCTTGTCAAGGGCCTTGGCATCCCAGAAAACATCCTCCGAGGAGCGGGCTGCCTCCCTGTAATCTCCATTCTTGTTTTTGTGTCCCAGGAATATCGTCCGCGTGCTTTCTGGTTAAACATGGTCGATGCCGCCTTCCAGAGCTTGGTTTGCTTCTTCATTCCTTACCTGGTAAGTTGGCGCGCGGCGTGATTCACTCTGCACACATGCGCGGGAGCGCGCAGACATGCGACGCCGCTGTCTTCCAGGCCTACTACGACTCCGACGTGGACGTGTTCACCTGGGGCACCCCCATCACGGCCATCGCGCTGCTCACCTTCCTCCTGCACCTGGGCATCGAGACCAGGACCTGGGTATGAGCTGCCTGCACGGGCCCTTCCCGAAGGGCCGTCACTGCAGGCCCCATGCTTCCCGCAAGCTCCACGAGGCTGCACTTCTTGGAAGACAGGAGTCCCAGATGTTGGCCCCTGTGACAAGAATGAAGACAACCTGGCCTGGAGCTCCCGCACGTCCCAGGCAGCTCTCAGCTGCTGCCACCTGTCCGTCCCTGGGCCTGTCCCTCACCAGCCCTCTCCCATCTTGCTCTCCTGTCCCTGTCCCAGCCAGTTCCCAAGGCTTCACCTTGCACCACCAGCCACCTGCAGCAAAGACCCCAGATTTCACTAAGCCCTTAGGACCTCCCACCCACTCACAAATGACTGATGCCTTTTCCCCTCCATCACTGTTACCACTTGTTAGTTGAAATAGAAGCCTTTTCTCTGTTTCCCCTTCAGACCTGGCTCAACTGGGTAGCATGTGGCTTCAGTATCCTTTTATTCTTGACGGTGGCTTTGATCTATAATTCTGCCTGTGCGACCTGCTATCCTCCATCTAACCCCTACTGGACCATGCAGACGTTACTGGGAGACCCCGTGTTTTACTTGCTCTGCTTCATAACACCTGTCACTGCACTGCTGCCCAGGTGGGTATCAGAGGCGGCACCTGCACATCCTGGGTGAGCCTGGGCATGTGTGTGTTGCTGTGGCTTCACCCTGGGGACCCCCAGGAGGCTCCGAGGCACCTCCTGCAGCCACCGCTTCTGACTGCTCCTTCTGTGTCTTTCCAGGTTGTTCTTCAAAGCTCTCCAGGGAAGCCTGTTCCCCACTCAGCTGCAGCTGGGACGCCAGTTGGCCAAGAAACGCCACAAGACCCTGAAGACTCCCCAAGAGACCTTTGCTCAGGGACACCTCCCAAGAGAGCCAAAGGCGGAGGTCTCCAAAGGGAGCGCCGGGTACCCCCAGGAGTCCCTCGCTAGGGACTGTGCCTCACACGCTTCCCAGCATGCACAGCAGCCACCAGCCTGCTCTCCCAATGCCAGCGGGGAGCCCAGTGCAGTGGACATTAGTGCACCGCTCAGGGAACACGGCTGGATGGGGTCCCCAGGGTCTTCCCTACCCGGGGAGGCTGTGCCAGGAGAGTGTGCTGGGAATCACCAGAGAAAGCCCCTTGGCACAAGCCAGGCAGCTCCCCTGGGGTCCCTCTTCAGCCTGCCCAACCTCAGATCCCTGGGCTGTGTGTCCTCCCTGTCCCTGGTCAGCGGGCTGGGCAGCGTCCTCCAGTTCTCCAGAAGTAGTTTACATACGGACCAGCGGGGTGGTGAGCTCTTGTCCAGCCCCCCGCAGCCAGAGCAGGACATGTCTGGCTTGCAGAGACAGGCTGCAGGCTACTTCTAGGTCAGCCAAGGGACCACAGGCCCTTTCTAGGTACATAACCTAGGTGTTAGGATTATTTATGTTTATACACAGAAGAGTTATAGGGAGATACATTTTTAAATATTTCCAGACTAACACAGGAAATGAGAGGCACCCCCAAAAACTTTATTTTTTAAAGTTCTAAGTATAATGATAAAGAGAAAGAGCTTTAACATATATATGTGTATGTATATATAAAGGTTAAAGAAGCATAACACTTGAAAAGCGTGTTTAAATTTATTTTTTCATCTCATTTTGTAAGAAAAGGCAACATGACTTCTTTCTTCAGTGTGTGTGACCTTTGTTTTCTCCGGCTAGAAATGCATGACTAAGGGTAGTGAACACAGGTGGGTGCAGGCACTGAGGCCAGGAGCACGGGGCCCGGGGCCCCCAAGGCAGACCCTCCACCAACCAGGGGTGGGGCTGTTGGTGGCGCCTCTTCATCCAGAAAGGGGAAGTGAGCCCTCAAAAATAACTGACACATGAGTTTCCTTCCAGCACTCAGTTGTCCGTGGGCATTTATTTCGTAAAGATCACCTTGTAGGCATGACAACCCCAGCCTGGTACCGTTTTGCCTGTTAAAATCATCACAAGCAATAAACAACCTTCACTTTGTAAAGAGGGTGTCTGGCTGCTGCTTTTGTACAGGATGGTCTGTGTGTGACCTAGCAGGGGCCAGGAGCCTGCCGGCACTTTCTCACAGACCCTGAAGGAAGGGGCTGGGTGATGCACCAGCCAGGCACTGTGTGGCCCCTCGCGTCGGGACTTTCCAGCCCCCGGAGCTGTGAGGGCGTGCGCCTCCAGTCTTGGTGAGTGACCTGTCCTTGCATCCTCTACTCTAGCAGCACAAAGCAGACTGAGCCACAGGGCTCCTGCCCCTTCTGCTGCTTTCTTTTCCTAAGGCAGCATCTGTTCTTGGCGAAGTCACCCCACACAGCACAGCTGCACACACGGCTTGTCCAGACTAGGGACTCTGACACCCACGTGCCAGCCCAGCGGCCCTTAGCCGTGCCTTGTATGGGTCCCACAGCAGCCTCTGGACCCCTTACTGGTGAGCCAGGGGCAGATGACCTGAAGGGGAAGTGTACATTTTCCCCAAAGGATCTGGGCTGAGGAGGGGACCCTTAGAGGCACATAAGAGTGTCCTCCGCCAGCTGGGGGTGGCAGAAGGGGGCTGGAGGCGGCCTCTGAGGGACCACAGGCCACAGCGTGCTCACCGTCTCCCTCCACCGATGCCACCTGGTCTGCTCAGCGCAGACAACTGCACAGGTCTGTAGCTCACTGAAGTCCTCTGAGGATGATCACAGACTGAAATGCGTGTGACCTGTGTGGCTGAGACCCCGAGGCCCCGGCTCCCGCACAGCCCTGCCCTGGGCACCAGCCTCACAGAGCACGTCTTTCCTCTTAGCCAGGGTGCTGCCACCTGGTGACTCCAGGAATACTCGAGCCAGAGTCAGTTTAGAGAAGTAAGCATGGCAGGTGGCCTCGGGAGTCAGCGGCTTCGCGGGATGACAAGCACGCAGAGCAACCTGCAGTAGCCAGATGCCCTGCCCACCCCGATAATCCCAGCACTCTGGGAAGCTGAGGCAGGAGGATGGCAAGTCCGAGCACAGCCGGGGCAACTCAGTGGCTGAGCCAGAGCCCATCTCCAAAAAAAATACAAAAAGAGGGCTAGGGATGTAGTTCAGGGCAAAGGCCCTAGAATCCATCCCTAGTCATGCAAAAAAAGAAAATTTATAATAATTTTTCACAGCCAACTAGCTTTGACAAGGAGATGAGTGTAGCATTTGTCCTTCTCCCATGTATTTGCAATACGCAGCAGTGACATCCTGCTTGGGGCGCTGCTGGCGCATGCGCTGCACCTCACCCTCCCAGCCTCCTCCTCCCTCCGTGCCCAGGTCTAGCTCCTTGTGCCCACTGTCCTTTATTTTCTCCCTTACACTTATTATGGGTATCTCAGAGAAGCCCCTGTGTGTGATGCGTTCCCCTTAACATCGTGGTCTCACGAGTCACCCGTTTTTCTACAAATGGCTCCAGTGTGTCCTCTCTGCGGCTGAGGCACACCCCATTGCACGTGTGCACCACGTTTGTGGGGTGTCTTCATCTATGATGGGCCTAGAGAGGGACTTTCATGGTATTCTCGTAAAGCACTAGGTGAAGATGCCCCCAGGCCCTAGTAGCAAATATAAGTCAATAGAAAGGCTGACTACAAAAGACAGCTCTGCTGGCAGCAGAATAGCTGGGCTAATTAGCTGGCATTTCACAGCACGCTTGCTCACAGCCTAAGCTGTTACTTCAAATGCTTGGGGCCAGCTCAGGTGCTTGGGCCTCTCAGCGCTTGTACAGAACTTAGCAGTGTAATGCGCTGAGCAAATAGTGGATGAATCCACAGGTACGTGACACCGGAGCAATGCTAGAGGCATCCTGTTAAAATCAGACTTAAGAAATGACTTGTGGGGCCGGGGAGACGGCTCAGTGGAGTAAGCACTTTCCTGGCAAAGCACAAGGGCCTGAGTTCCATTCCCGGTTCTGCAAAAAAAAAGGGGAGGAAAGGAAAAAAAAATGACCTGTGAGTTATTATTTAATATTTTTAGAATACCTGGGCAATGCTATAAGACATGAATTTTATATTATATATATATATATATTCTTGGAACGTTAGAGACCAAATTATCATTACTTATATGTGATATGTTTATAACCTGGAAAATCCAAATAAATAAATTACTCAAAACTAATAAAGCAAGAAAATAAATTAACTGCATACAAAGAAGACAAGCCATAGCTTTTCTTTCTTCCGTTCTTTCTTTTTTTCTTATGCTTTTAGTGCAGGGTCTATAGGGTCTCACTACACAGATCGGACTCGTAGTGATTCTCCTGTTTTCAGCCTCCCAAGAACTGGGACGACAGGCGTGCGCCACCACGCCGCCTCAATCACTGTCCCAGCGTGCCCCGGGGTGGGGCTGGCGTAGCACACCGGGGGTCAAACCCCGACGCGCGTCTGCCTAAGCAGGCGCTATCATCCCCTGAGCTACGTGGCCGGCCCAGAAGCCACAGCTTTTCCACAGAGCATAGTAACCAGGAAGGGATACTGGCGAAGGCAGGAAAAGGTCACACTCGCTGATGCGACGGCGCTCGCTAGCAAACACTGAATTGCTAGGCAGTCATTTTGGTAACCATAAAGACAGCTGCTTATCAATTTAGGAAGATGTTAACATCCTAAATAAAAAATATGCCTCACTCCTAGATTAGAAAATAACTGCTATAAAACCTACACTTCACTATTTCTGTAGCCTTTTATTTGTTTCTTTAGGCATTTCTGAGATTAACAAAATGGTTCTAGAGTTTATTGGGAAGGATGTAATATAGGCAAAGACATCAAAGAAAATTCCAAGTAAAAGTCATGAAGGAAACACTTCCATTTTCTATGATGAAATGTCGTCCAATACTGGCAGGAAAAGCAAGTCATTTAAAAATAGCAACTGCCAGGTCAGATGAGAAAATATTTTATGTATGAAGTACTAATACTCAAAGTAATACACAATCAATCCAAGAAAAGACATAAACACAGAGATCTGGGGGCCTGGCCCTAGCTCAGGCCTTTAAGTGGCTGCTTCCACAGAGATTTGATGTACTATACATTTATAACCACTAAGTGATTTAAAGCAAGAAACAACAGTGCCATAAGAACTTGAAGCCGTCGCCGGATTTCTCCCGGGCAGCCCCTTCAGCCCTGGCCACAGCCCTGGGGGTCCTGGCTGCCTTTGGCTCAGGGACTTTACTCCAGGGTCCCCGCCTGCAGCTCCATCTCAACCGTCCTTGAATCTCCTTAGTGCCGTTGGCATGTGGCTGCCCTGTTCCATGCCAGTAGGGCCACCTGTCTGGACCCCCTATGACACAGGCCTGCAAATGCCTTCTGTACTATGGTGAGGAATTCAGTGTGTGTGACTGTCATCCCGCCCAGGCCCTGCGTCCCCACCAGTCCCAGGGCAGAGGCCTCTGTGAGGAAATCTTAACATTAAGTGTGGCTCACCTGCAGATAAACGGTAGCTAAAACCTCCAAAGAGGAAAGCCTTTGCCGCTAAAACCATCTCAACACTTGTATACAATAAGCAAAACTGCATACTGAGCCTGCTGGGGAAGCTGGTGACACAAGTTATGTGATGCATGAGACGCCATGAATTAGTGACACAACCATCAAGTCAGTATTTGGCCGCAGACCGATGCACCGGGCTCTCACTGTGAGGGAGCTCAAGCCTTCTGGAAAGGAACTTGGCAACAGAGAACAAAACACTTGCAACATGCTCATTTTCTCGGACCCCGTGATTCCACCTTGGAGGCCAGAGCTAAAGAAAATAATCTATTCTCACATGTATGATTTCTTTATTCTGTTTTTAGTGATAAAAATTTGATGACAACTTGAGTAAATGTCAGTGAAGTCATAACTAAGAAATTTCAGAAATATCAGAGCTGTCATTTGTGCAAAACATGGGCTCCACTGAGGGGAACAGCAGAAAAGGAGAGAAGGGTTAGACCACTGAAGCTGGAAACCAGTCGGATGCGTGAGAGCAGGACTAGGCCTCGATGCCTGAAGCAGTCCAGCTGCCCCGTGGTGAGAAAAGCACCCTGGCTGGACTGTGTCAGCCATTAGCCGCTGGGCAGCCTTGTGCCACATGCCAACTCTGCAAAGGTGTAAATAAGCCCCCTACTGTTGTGCTGGGGGCTGTCTGCCACTCAGACAGACGGGCCACGACCTGACCCAGCTCCTGTCTGCTTTTCCTCACTGCTGCAGCCATTTAGCCCTGGGGTACCCGAGAGACGAATGAGTCCCTACAAGAAACTACTTACTACATGTTTAGTTCCCCAGGATGTAGTCAAATACGTCACGCAAAACTGGCATTTATTACACGGAGTATTTGCTGAACCAGGCCAGAAGTCCCATCATGAAGGATGTCAGGGTAGTGGCCACAGAATGCTGTTATGATCACAGCTAAGAATACTCTCGGTCTCCGGACCCGTCTGCTGCATGCGTGCGCTCCTGTCTCCACTGGCGTTTGTTTCTGGGTCCAAATCACTGAAACGCAGCATGGTGAAAACTATATATGACTGCGTCACAAAACTGGATTCTGAGTAGAGTAGCTGTAGATCTCCTAAAGATGCAATTTCCTCTTTGGAATCCTTTTCCTGACTGGAAAATTGCTCCAAGAAATAATGAATGAAGTCACTTTAGTTCTAGAATTCTACCCTGCTAGGATAGGCTATCCTACATTAGAAAAATAAAAAAAGAAGAGTGAAAATGTTGAGATGTGCAGCTCCTTGAGAGCAGACTTGTTTAGCGGATCGCAAAGCCCTAGGCTTCACCAGCAGCCACGTCAAGAATAAAAGGAAGGAGCTGGTGAGATGGCTCAGTGGTCTAAAGCACCTACTTACAACAAGCTTAGCAAAGCACAGGGACCGCGGTTCAGTCCCCCAGCACCACATGCCAGCCAGCCCCGCCCCCTGGTGGGCTGAGCTGGCCACACACACACACACACACACACACACACACACACACATATAAAAAAAATGTAAAAAAATTTTAAAAAAAAGAATAAAAGGAAGACGCTGCGGAAGGCCAGCCCGAGCCACACCGCCCCTGAGCCGCTCCAGCTGTACCCCTGCTCACGCTCTCTCCCTGCTTTGCCATGAGCACTTTGGTTTTCTTGGGCAGGTGAGGGGCCTGTCTTTTCAGTTCATTTCTGAGCAATCAGAGGGGTCACCCCACGCAGAGGTCCCAGCAGGGCCAGCCGTGGGCTCTGCTCTTCTCCCATCAGGCTCAGGGGCCCTGCCACGGGATCCTGCTCCATTCCACTCCTTCGGGGTTCTCTCAAGGGCCTTTCCCAGTAAAGTGGCTGCCCACAAATCCCGGCCTCTGAGTCTCCTTCTGGGGAGCCCAGCCTTGGAGCAGCTCCAAACTCAAGGGATGGAAGCTTACCATCACATCTCTTGCCAGCAATGACAAGGTCAGAGTGTGCGGACTCAGGTTTACTGAACAGTCTCTATGCATTGCTTGTTCCAATTCCATATGGTCTTTCTATATACACTCAAGCTGAGAGCTGCCCGTTGGAGTAGAAATGACACCGACATGGCTCTCCGTGATTCTTCTTAGGCAGGGCCTCCACTACTAGCTTTGTAACTACTGGGGCAGACCATCAGGCTAGCTAAACGGAGATAATTTTTTAACCTCTTTGATACTTACCGGTATTATCTGGAATATTAGAAATTTTGAATTGATGAGCTTTAAGTCCACTTCCAAGGCATACCGCGAGGGGCTTACCAGAGTGATGGCAGCCATCTCCTGAAGTTCTGGCTCCTCTGCACACTTGATACTTTGTCTTCACTTCCCACTTCTTTGTTCAACCACTTTATCAGAATAAATTTACTTAAAATTCGCTCATTCCAGCAGAGCGTGGTGGCGCACAACCGCAATCCCAGCACTCTGGAGACCGAGGGAGGATCTCCACCAGTTTGAGATTATCTTGGGCTGTGTAGTGAGTTATCATACCTATTCTGAAATGTTAGCATACATACAATCAAGTAATTTACTCCACATGAAAGAGGCTAGAATTTTAGAAAATATTTCAAAATGCAATATATTTTAACCATTTAGAATATAAAACTGCACTTCCAAACTAAATCCAACTGCTTAATCCTTGTTTTCTATCTAAACATCTCTCCCATCTAACAGGTAGGCATTCACTGATATTTATGGAAAACAATCTAGGTACCAAATTTAATGAATAAGTTATAAAGTTGAAAAAGAGATTACTTATGTTCAGAATTTATGCTGCCTGGCTAACCTGTCAAAATCCTAAATGTTTCAGTTCATAAAATTTTCTTTGTCCTAGATTTTTAAAAAAAGTCAAGGAACAACGACCCTAGGAAAAGTCAGGCAGGGAGAGACTCTTGATGACTTAAATCATTCCTAAGTAGACACCAAGATATTTATATGAAATATAAGCAAAAGTTTAAGATAAAATGGTATTAAAATGTATCTGTATCTTTACAAAAAGAGATCTTAATACATGTTTGCATTAAAATTGGTTCCTGATGCTGAGTTGTGTAGAACTCAGTTGCTGTTGGCACTTTTAAAAAGGAGACAATTCCTTGCCCAGCTGACCTCCACCGTGGCCACAGGCCTCTCTGTCACACGGGTCACCACTGCACAGGCCACAGATCTGCCGGGAGGAGCTGCAGGTTGTGGTTCCCTTCCGATCTGAGCCCGCCCATTCTAGCACGATCCCAAGGCAGGAGCACTTACTGAATGAATCCCTTGCTGTGCTTGATTTCAAAAGCAAAAGGCTTGAGCAATTTGAGCTTAGTGTCTGCCTGACTCAAGGCACGTGTTGGCGATCCCTGAAAGCGCGATCCCTGCGGGAGTAACGGCGTTGCTTCCTTCCAAGCTGCACTCATAGAGCCACGTCCCGAAGCCGTACTGGAAAATCTATGCACAGTTCAGATACCAGAGCGCATACGCTCAGCTCTCCCCAGCCAAGCCCAGTCCCAGCCGGCTCACGGCCTCCAACTTTGCCAGGAGAACATCCTCTGCCTTCCTAAGTGGCATCACTGTCCCCGCTGGGGTCATGAGAGGGGACAAGTGTCAGGGGCTCATGTCTTCTTCATTAGTTGGGGTGTGAATTTCTGCAGCCTATGCTTAAACCAGCACCCAAGCCCTGGACTGTCCACCAGCCCGAAAGCCCCCTGCTTTCCAGGCTTCCCTGTTCTTTCGGGCAGGCGGGAGGAGCGCAGGGCTCCAGCAGCAGGTGGGGGACTGCCAGTGCCCGAGGCCTGCCCGGCTTCCTCTCCTTTCTCTTCGCCCTGCAGCAAGGGTGCCTCTGAAGTACTCCAGGCAAAATAGGATTTTACTACAGAAATGATTTCTGGGCTCATAATTTATTTTTGAAGGGGTTATCTGTTAGTTTTACAGATTTCCAACTCTACATTTCAAATGACAAAAAAAAAAAAAATGAATAACGCAAGATATACCGATTGTGCTGCTCCAGCAAACCAACACAGAGAAATGCAAAAATGTTCTAGGTAGCAAGGACTGAGCCCATCTGCAGTTCTGGAACAAAGTCGCAGATCTTAAAGAGACCTGGCCAGGGGTGCTGGAGGGGACTGTGTCTCAGCCGCTGGATTTGGGCTGATCAATTATTTATTAGAAACAGAAGTCCACACCCTGGTGGGCAACTGCAGTCTGTAAATGAAGTTGTAGCTGCAGCTGTCTCAGCTTATTTCTGTTCCTGCGCGGCTCTTGGCACAGGAGCTCAGAACCTGCACCGTGGCCTCCTGGGCTTCAGGGGCTGCAGTGGTCCCTCTGTGTGGCAAGTTCTCCCAGAGTTCTGGCCCTGCAGCGGGGATGGCATGTGGCGCAGCACGCAGGACAGCTCTGCCTTGCCATCCATGGACTGTGGGCGCACCCCGGTGAGCCTGACTCCCCCAGCTGCAGCTGGCACCAGGCCCACGTGGCTCACGACCACACATGCACCTCAGCAGCTCCGATGGAGAGTGCCTCCGGCTGGGGACTCACACCTGTGCTGTCACCATGCTGTCCTCATTAGACTAATAGGAGTGCTGTCAGGGGAACACACAACCTTCCTGAGCTGGAAAAACATAACACTGGCAAAACTCAGGAAAATCATCCAGGTGAGCGCTCAGGACGCCATCCTGGCCATCACATCCAGGTGACTTCAGAACAGCTCAGGCCGTAAGAAACAGACGCAGCAAAAGGAGCTGAGACCCCATGGAAAGGGTGTGTCTCATGTAAGCTGCCAGAGAGAAGCAGTGTCACCCACCTACCGTCTTTAAGCATGGGGAGACACCAGTGTTTTACTATTCCAGGCCTTTAGATAGGATGACCTCACACGAGGCAGGCCAGGGAGTATGTGTGAGCCCTTCTCATGACAACGATGGAAGGCAGAATTGTCCTTCAGACCCACTGCTTCTGGCCCGGGTGGAGATCCAGCTGTGTCGGGGCGGACTTGGTGCTGCTCGGGGTCCGTCCTGTGCGGCCACGGCTTGCGAGCAGCTCCAGGACCTGAGTCCTCCCACGAGAGACCCTGGAGCTGTGTCCAGCTAGAGAAAGCACAAGGACCACTCGGGCGGAGAAACACCTCCTTCTCTGCATTGGTTGCTGCATCGAGTGGAAGCGGGCAAGGGCAAGACACATGCCCAGGAAGCGCTCCTCCTGCTCTGTCTGGTTTGTACTTTTCCATCAATGGGTTCCTGTGAAAGTGGGTAGAGGCTCCCTCTTCACTTCCCAGGGACATCCTAGGTGCAGCGGTGGATACCTTGGGTCCACGTGAGAGGTTTAGAAGCTTCCGTGACTCCCCAGGGGCCAGGGTGCTCACTTGGTAAACACCCTCATCCTGCGCAGGAGGAGGGCGTGGTGAGTATTGCACGGCAGGTCCTCACCGTCGGGCCCCTCCCAACTGGAAGGGAAAAAGTTTCCACAGACCAGGCTGTTCAAACGGGAAAGCCCCTCATTCAACCTGAGAAGCGAAAATACGTCTGTTTATGAAGATGGCCCCCAGGCCTGGTTCTCAGACTTAAGGAACCCTTGTAAGTCTATAGCGTGCCATGCTGTAGGTCATCCTGCCTTCCCTCCCCCCCAAAGAGGCATCAGACCTACCTGAGAAAAGGAAAACTTTCCCTCTTCCTCAGTGAAACGCCCCCTCCCGTGCCAAGGTGGTGCATACAGCCGGCTCTCTTCCTTTGTTCGCGGTCTCCAGCCTTCTGGCCTTTACCCACGTTGCACCCAGCCAGAAATAGACATCGCTGTTGGCTTCAGTCCTGCCTGTCCTAGTGGTCTCGGTCATTCCTCGGGTCTAGCCTTTCACAACACCCGCCCTGGGGGTGGCAGCCAGCTTAAAATATAAGGGAAAAAAGAGGCTTGCTCTCCCCCTCCCTCTTTTTCTCTCTTGTCATTTTTTCTGTCTTCTGCCGCCTTGAATTGCTGCCCCTGTGCCAGGCCACCCTGCCTTGGAGCCAGCTGAGTGTGGACTGAACCCTCCATGAACTGTGAGCTAAACAGCCTTTCCTTCCTTAATGTGGGTGTGAGGCATTTTTTTCTGAGGAACAAGAGAAAAATAACAAAGATACTAGGAGAGCTGGCTGTGCTCCAGGGGAACAGGCTGTCTCCCCAAACCCACCTTCCTCAGTGGAACTGAGATTCTGGGATTGTTTTCACTGTTGGTTGCTGAGTGATCCCTAAACACCCCAGAACCGTGATAGGGTTGTGGGCATGACCTGCTAACTGGCTCTTTCCCTGCGGACTTCTTTCTTCTCCTCACCCTGGGGAGATGGGGCTTGTGTAAGACTGTTCGTATGTTTATGCAGGTGTGTCTCAGGAGCAATGCCCGCTGTCTTAGTTACTTTTCTTTGCAGAGATAAAATATTCAAAATTAGAAGGGGAAGGTTTACTTAGCTCACGGTCTGTACAGGTTTCATTCTATGCTCAGCTAGCCCCAAGGCATGGTGGCTTGGCAAAGGGGCAGCAGTTCATTGTGGAGGAAGATTCCAAAAGTAGCAGGAGTGAAAGAGAGGAGCCTCCTTTGCTCGCTCATCGTCTATCTAGGCTACCTGTCCTAGGGCAGGTGTAGTGCTTGTATTCCCAAGCTCAGCTCGGGATACGGAACCAATCACAAACTCTAGACTCAGCCACCTCTGAAGAGCTTGCCCCTCAGGAGGCTTCGGGGACACCGAGACACAAACCAGAACAGCCCCAGACAGCCCTTTTGGCACAGAGACTATTTCCAATAAAGTCACACTCACACATCCAGGGACTGTGGCTTCAATATGCCTTTTGGGAACACTTGGACCACAGATCAGTTCTTAAACCCAGATTCTCAGCACATCTCACCCAGAAGCTACAGAGTATGAACTACAGGAGCGCTGAGCACTGTTTGGGAAATCATTCGTAGGTCATCACACCCATGGTCACGGCATGTGCAGCGTCACTAATCTGTATAGGGAAGTACAAATGATCTCCGCAATGAAGTATCACCTCACATCCACCAAGAAAGCTTTTTTGAGAATTAATAGTGAGTGCTTGTGAGGGTCTGGAGAAGTCAGAGCCCTTGCAGCATTGGTGAAAGAAGTCCAGCAATGCTTCCAAAAGTTAAACCTAAGAAGAACATGTGACCATCAAAGCAGGACTCAGACAGGTGCTGGACCACCCAGCCACAGCAGTGCACTCGCCGAGAGCCGAAGGCGGCAGCAACCCAAATGTCCTCAGCTGATGAGCAAAGAAGCAGAGCACGGTGCACACACTGGACTCCAAGAGCAGGCTCCAGGGGACGCGCAGGGCCAGAGGCCACAGGAGCAGAGTCTCCCTCCAAAGTTTCCCTGCTCCAGCCTCTCTCCTTCGTCCTCCACCCAGGGCCGCCTTGGAATCGGGAAGCCCTCCTCCCCAGGGGAATCCTAGGAGCACATCCCCTCTCCACCTAAGAACCTAAAGTCTGGAAAACTCTTCTCTCCTTCTTCCTTGAGAAGCCTCATCACAAAGGGCTCCTACCTCGTGCCTTGAGGAGGGACTCTGCCAGAGAGGCCGGGAAGAACATGGACAGGCCAGAGCACCTTCTGGCTGTCTACGTCTTCAGCTCTGACGGTTTCTGTATTGGGTAAAATCTTTTCCTCTTGTTAAGCTGTCTCTTGTGAGGGAGGGCCAGTCGTGGCCTTAAGACGGTGACAAAGGGAGCCCCACATCTCCTCCTCAGCACTGACAGTGAGGAATTAGTTGTAAAAAGGACAGGGAATCCCAACAACTGCGGAGTGACATAAGCAGTTATGAAAGGAGAGAGGACTCGGGTCATACAATGTCCCCAGCAGAGTCAGCTGCCCAGAGAGAGGAAGCGGAATGGCGGTGCTGAGGCCTCAGGGAAGGCGCCACAGAGTTGCTGTCTCACGAGCACGGACTTTGGAGGTAGGGTGGCATGAAGCTCTGGAGCTGGAGGACTGAGGTGACTACAGAACAACTGAGTGTAGTTGGTGCCACAGAAAGACACACTCAAAAGTGGCTACAAGGGTAACATTTACGCCAGATGCGCTTGACCATCAAATTCTTGTCATTAAAAGAAAAACAGTCAAGAGCACCTTGAAGAGTATCATTTCAATATTTCTGAAGCCTGAGATGCTGAGACAGAGGCCAGGCAGGGCAGCCTCTGCTCCCAGCTTCTGGCCAAGACTCCCCTGAGCCACATCTCCCTTTCAGGTAGTCTGAAAGTTTATCTCCACATAAAATAAACATGGTAGCAAATGCGCATGCTCTGACTCAGAAGCCCTAAGTAAACGCCTGGACTCAAGTGGCCATAAATCTCCGTCTTCAGTGACGCTCACAGGCGCGGGAAGCCCAGCAGACCCGGCGCTCCCACAGGAGAGTCGGCCGCTATTTTTAGCTCCTGCCTTCCCACAGAGACAACAAGAAGCACAGTCTGCAGGCTGGGAGCAAGGCACCCCCGAACCAGCTCCAGGGGGCGAAACACCCCTCCTTTCCTGGAAGAGACGCCCAGTGCGCTGGGCGCGTGCCACGTGACCCCCCAGCTTCCTGGCACCATCGTCTCATTCATTCGTTCAGGTGTTTGCGACCTGCCGTCTCTTTTTCCCCTTTTCCCTCAAAAAATACTCCTAAGAAATCCCATAAGAAAAGGAAAGGCACCACCGGATGGGTGAGACGGCCTTTTCCCTTGTCAATGATTTTCACAACTGACATGGGTCTCTTCCATCTTCTGTATTAAACTTCAGCACTGTCTTCCAGCACAGAACACAGCTGTATTCCTCAGGATTTGGCTTTTTAATTAAAATAAATAAAAGTACAAATTCCACCATCTTCCTCATGCTGAAAATGCTTGCTTTTCCG
Source organism: Octodon degus (assembly GCF_000260255.1). Lineage (NCBI taxonomy): Eukaryota > Metazoa > Chordata > Mammalia > Rodentia > Octodontidae > Octodon > Octodon degus. The sequence continues at coordinate 451,238 of NW_004524775.1, read as the reverse complement.
AACACATGCAGCTTGAGTATTTATAAGCAGATTCAGTACCAAAAACTTACAGATGATTCCTACCCTGAAAATGTGAGGTTTTAGAAGATTAGCCGAAGCTTCCTCTTTCTGAGTCTTATTGACTTAATCCCTGGTAGCAGCCATGTGACTTTCCTGCTGAAAATAGAACAGTGTATGTGTGTGTGTGTGTGTGTGTGTGCGTGTGCGTGTGTGCATGCGCGTGCGTTTCCCTAGAGAAGTGTAGTAACACACTGCACTGTGTGCATAAAGGAGCAGGATTCTTGGTGACACAATTCCCAACACATGGGTCCATTCCAAAACCGACAGCAGCTGCGCCACCTCCCCAGCACAAACCTAGCCAGGGGAAGGTCCCCAGGACAGCAGTGCTGACTGCATCCCCACCAGAGGAGCTGAAGGAACACCCAGGACCCACAGGAAAATAACCCAGAGCCTCTGCTGCACCAGGGCTCCCTCCATGCCGCACTTGAGCCCTGCCAACACCACTCAGAACACTGCCTCTCCCGGCCTGAGCCTGACGCGCTCCCTCCCTGGGGATGTTTTTGCTGAGGTGCCCCACAGAAGCAGGTCACGTGGCTTGCTGCAGTCCCAGCCTCCCCCCTGGAAGTCCAGCAAAAGCAGCCTGCTTACCACCTCCCTCTCCCCAGGGTCCACCAGGATGCTCCTCCTGGGGCTCCAGAATGGCCTCTGGGGTCAGCATGGAATCTCTGAGATCACTGTCCCATTTTTTCCTGGACATATTCCTTACACCAATATGTGTTACCTTTTGAAAATGCCTTTGCATGTGTGCTTAGCCAATTAAACGTGGCAGAATTTTAACAGCATCCTAGGAAGTGTTGGGCTAGCACAGAGGGTGGGAAGAAGGGGCTGTGGGTGCCCTCTTGGGGCCTTCTCAGAGTCACCCAGCACACACAGGGCCTCCGCACTCTGCGTGCAGCCCTCGCTGTGCTGTGTAGAGACGAACACAGCACTCCACTAGGAGCTGGGGAAGCTGTCTCCAAGGCGACCTAGTGTCTCTCTTAGGTGTAAGTGAGCAGCTCCATCCTCGCCACACTCGTGGGTCTAGATGTCCTCTGCACGTCTCCTCTCTGTCTGTACTCTGCCCTTTGGAGCCAGATGAGGAGGGCTTCATGAGGGGTGCAGGAGTCCACGTCCCCCATGAAGCCAGTCACCTGCACATGTCAAAATATTGATCATGGATCAGCATCCATGTAGTGCCTGGATCTGCGCTCATGAGGGAGTAGACATCCTGCTGGGAGGCCGTCTCCCAAGAGCTGCTGAGAAATACTCAGATGCTCCCCACTTGCGGTGGAAACAGCCCAGCCACCACAGTGAGTATGTGCCCGTGGTCCAGGGGTGTCTGTGTGCAGGAAGCCGGAGTGAGTCTGCCCCATCACACACAGGATCTCAGTGGACTGAGGGCTCACTAAGCCTAAACTGCTACCTAAGTCGAAAGCCCTCACTCTGTTTGTCCATAGATACCCGGGTCTCCATTCTCGAATATAGAAACAGAGCTTAAGGTAATTCTGGTGTTGCAGAAGTTATTTCTATCAAGTTTCCTGTGGCATCTGCTGTTTCATCCAACTCATTCATCCATGCGATCGCTCAACAGACACTCACTGCCTGGGCTTGGGGCTCCCTGTGGGGCTCTCACTTCACTGCGGCTTTCCCTCTTGGCCTAGGAAACATAGTGTTAGTGGGGACACAGTATACATCCCCAGCTGGCATCCAGTGTCACCCGTGTCACTCAGGCTTTGAGGGACCACATGGGGGTCATTCTGAGGGGGCACATGTGGGCCTGGCACCAGAAAGGGGTTCCTAACTGTGCTGCAGACAAGGGGCAAGAAGAGGAAGTGCTTTGCCACTGGAGAGGGAGGAGCAGAGGGGCAGCTGTGAGGCCCTGGCCTGCCGCGGGCCATGGCTCGGGGCTCTAGCTGGCGTTGTTCTAGAACCATCATTGTCTGCGTTTCCTTTTCCACCTTCTCTTCTATCAACCTGGCAGCAAGAACAAGTTACCTCCTCCTTAGTCAGAACGCCCAGCCTTCGACTAAAAGTCTCCTCCTTGTGCTGGAACTCCCTTTAGCCAGGCGCCCATACCTTCCACTCGCTAAGTCTGGTGGCCCTTCCTGCAACATTAATGCCACAGCAGTTCATCATTCACACAACTGGAAAAAAAAAGCCAAATATTAGAGATTGGTGACAATAACTTCTCTTCTGGTCTATTCTGTCTCTGTTCACACACCTGGCCCAGCACGAGCCTTCAACCATCCAGCGGGGTGCCGCGCACGAGCCTACAGGTGCCTGCTTCTAGTCCTCGAAGACCCTCAGGCCTGGGCCTCGCCTCGCTGCTGACTTGGCTTCCCCGAGGGTCCTGCTGGTGCCTGCTGCTCCCTGTCCCGGTAACAGAGACTCGCTGTCTGATACCTGCTTGAGGCTTTGGCTTGGCTGGCACTCGGGGTGGTAGCCCTTTCTGCCACCTCTGGGTCTGCCTCACCAAGCTACAGTTATCGTGCTGGAGCCCTTTCCGGGATGCAGAGCCCGTGAGGGCTGGGTGAGGCACCACTGTCCTTCCATCTTCTAGAACAACACACGTACTAATTGTTCATTGCTGCATGCGTGAATAAATAGTAGCCACATGCTCCTTATCATGCTATTCTTATGATTTTTTTATTCTATTTTATTGATTTGTACCAGGGATTAAACTCAGGACCTTGCGCTTGGCGGGCAGGTGTTTAAACCACTGAACTACCCCTTACCATGCTATTATTATGATAATATTTATTCGTAAAACATGTCAGAAGCACTGGTTGGGCCTTTGAAAAGCATAGTGAGAAGTTAGCTTTTCATGAGCTCGATAATACAAGGCGTGGTCACTTCCTAAGGGGAAGGGAGAGCTTCATAGTTTCAATCACAAGGAAGATTTGGGGTGTCATTTTAGCACAAGTGGGAACTAGAGACAGCTGGTGACTTCTCTTTAGACTGTTGTGCACAGTCTGCAAACTCTATTTCGGCCCTCTTCCACATCCAAATGATGTCTTAGACATTATTTTCTTCTCGTGGGTCTTCCTGAGGGGGCTTCCGTCAGTGGGTCTTGATTAAGCTTCCTCCCCAAATCTGGAAGAGGAAAACTCTGCCCCTAGTGGCTGAAGTTTCACATGAAAATGAGCCGGCCTGTGAGTGAGGCTGGCAGGCCCTCGCTTCTGAGCAGCAATGCTCTTGTGGTTTGGGGTTTTCATAAGGTGAACAGTATAATATAGGACACATTTTATGGTATCATTTTATAACGAATTACCCAATACTCTTATACAAGAGTGCAAGAAATCTGTTTACACACTAAACACTAAAGAATCCAGCTGAGGGCCTGGATCTTAATACCTTGCAATAGTCCAGCTGAAAACCTAGAGCTCATAACAATGCCTCCCACAAGTCCAGCTGGAGGCCTCGAGCCCATGACGAAGTCTCATTCAAGTCCACTTCATAGAACTGTACTGAAAAGGCCCCAGGGTCAGTGATGGGAGCTAGAAAGCCTGCGCCAGCAGGATGAGGGATCTGTGCTAGCAGGCCGAGAGATCTGAATTGGAGCCAGGAGGCAATGCTCAGGTTGAGCCCCAGAGCTCCCCGAAAAATACCCCAGCCGTCCTCAGCAACAGTGAGGTCCCGAGCTCCTCCAGCGATGAGGAAAGCTGAGCTCCCCTCAGGAAAGCCAACGTGACAAGCTTCTGCACGAAGCTGAGCAGTGCACCATCTTCCTCTCCAGAGCCAGGAAGCGATGCTCAAGATGAGGACCAGAGCTCCTTCAAAGGTCATCAGAAGGCCGGCACGACAAGGGCCTCCAGCAGAGCAGCCCAAGAGAACTAAGAACTTCCAACAGCTCCAACAGCTTCTCCAAACAGCATCACCAACAGCATTCCGGCAGCTTCTCCTGTCCTGCCTTTATGCTGAGGGCAACAATCCTTGGTGGACCTCCCGCACCCAGCACCACGCCAGTTGAATTCAGCTGGGTGTAATAAGTTGAACGCCAGTTAGAAATCCACTACAGATGCCTTTGCTGTCCTGGCTTCCTTTACGTTTTTTTCCCAAGCCCTCATCAATTAATTGAGTGCATTCAGTACCCCTGAGCCTGAGCTGGAAGGGACATGGACACCTGAGAGAGCCAGGGAACCAGCTCGTAGGCTGTGCTGCAGGGCTGCATGGACTCCTGAGCCAGCGGGACGCCTGGATGTGCGGACACATAAGGCCGGACACAAGGAAGGTAGAACCTTTTTTTGTGCTCAGATACTCTTAGGACTCACAGCCTTAGCTGGGCCCACCCAGCATCCCAAGGCTCCCAGCCCTGAGCCCTCTAGCTCTTTCTGCAGACCTGGTTTTAGGCTGTTAAACCAGTAAACACCAAACCAGAAGATCCGTGCAGAGGAGGAACCCCAGGACACGGCAAGGTGCACCTTGCTTTGTTCCTGCAGGAGGCCGGGCGGGTTCCAGGAAAGGGCAGCTGCACATAGCGAGGCCAGTGGTCAGCTAAGCGTTAGCCCTCAATGAGGGTCACCCCAGCTCTTCTGCATCTCTCTCCTGCTGTGGTCGGGCCAGGGCCACCATGTGTTGTGTTGTGTTTGTTTTGCTTCTGAGGCAGTCTCACTGTGTAGTTCAGGCTGGTCTTGAACTCACTAGAGAGCCCAGGCTGACCTTGAATTCATGGTAATCCTCCTGCCTCCACCTCTCAAGAACAGGGATTGGGAGGAGTGCACCACCCCACAGGCTAGGGCCACCACACCTTCTGTGAAATGTAGTAGCACTAGGGGGAAACAGTTTGCAGAAAGTGGGACTTGGCATCTATCCAGGGCCACTCCCAGCACAGAGTTGTTAAAAGAAGCTGAGAATCCTTTGTTGTGTAAATGATTCCGATCCCAGTTAAAGTCCCACTTCCTAAGCTCCACTTCTACAGCAGCTGTGCTTAAGGTACTGGGAGTTACTCCCTCCAGCCCTCTGAGATGCCTCCAGGCCTTGCACCTGACTGGGGTGGGGGTGGGGGCAGAACCTGCTGCTGGGAAGAGCAGGGCTGTGGGCAGGTGGGAAGGCATGGACCGAGAGGAAGCTGGGGAGAGACTGCTCTGGTAGGGCAGGGCTGGGGGCCTGGGGGGCAGCATCCTGGTAGGGCTGCCCTGCTGGGCTCTGACACATCCTTCTGGAGGAGTAGGCATGTTCTTGGGGGCACAGAAGAGCATTGGAAAATAGACCCTAGGGCGGTCTATGAGTGGCCTGAGACGGGTGCAGCTCAATGGTAGAGCCCCTGGCCTCTGTGAGCAAGGCCTCAGGTTCAAACCCTAGCACAGGAGAAAAAGCAGACATGCAGAACAACTCTGCATTTTATCAAAAAGCAAAAGTGTTGGATGAACATTTCCTGTAAAGCCAGAGAACACGAAAGCAGATAGCTCTGGCTACACTGGGTTAGTCAATGAGGCATGTGCACCCTGGCCCCTGGTTTCACATTACGCCTCTCTGTGTCCCAGAGGGCTCTTTCCTGCAGGTGAGGGTCCCTGACCCCAGCGCATCGTGGCTTTCTGGTCATATGACAGCACAGAGAGCTGAGTTCCACCAGTCCATCCGAGCAGCACAGCACCCAGCCAGCAAATTTCCTCTGCTCCCACAGGCCTGTTCCTTCAGGCTTTCTTCTTTGTTTTCTCTCTCCTCTCTTCTCTCTCTTCTCTTTGCCTTTCCGTCTCTCTCCCTCTCCCTCTCCCTCTCCCTCTCCCTCTCCTGCTCCCTCTCTCCCATTTCTGGGAATTAAACATAGTGATACAGGAGAAGGAAACTCCTGACCTGAAAAGTACCTGGGACAAGTTTGTGTTCTCAAAAACTGAAGAATGAATCTTAGGAACAAATGGAGGTTAACAGCAAAATATTTGTTGGAGGAAAGAAAGCTGTCTAAGAGTGGGACAGAAGGGGAACCCGAGCAGGTTGTCCCTGGGAAGCTGTCTCTTCCAGGGACTTTTATAGGATAAATCCATGTGGGTCTAAGGTAGAGAAAAATGGGAACTCACTTAAGTGGGCATGAGGTGGGACAACACTATGGTCAACCAATGAGATTACAAGCACCATTGCTCAGGTAAAATTGATTAAATCTAGGACCAAATGAGGAAGCCAGTCATGTAGAAAGTGGGCATGAATACGGAACAGGAGTCTATCTAGTAGCTGATACGGGTTAGGTTAGTGACTCTTCCTAGCTTCCTCAAGGCGATGATCAATCCCAGACACTTACCTTTAGGGAGGTGTGCATTTGTTCAATCTTTGGTGTTTAGGTCTGGCCCACAATGGGAGCATCTGCCTCTCTCCCAGTTGTAAGGTATCTTGTCCGTGCTGTCTCCATTGAGGGCCTGACCCTCTCTGACTGCCTATAGTATTCCCATCTAATTCAACTGCCTACAACACTGGGGCCTCCACCCTGAGCTACATCCCCAGACCTTTTCTTTTTATTTTGAGATAGGGTCTCACTAGTTACTAAATTGCCCAGCCTGGACACAAACTTGCAATCCTCCTGCCTCAGCCTCCCAGAGTGTTGAGATTACAGGTGTAATCCCACACAGAGTTTGTGCTTTTAGCTTTTGCACAAGTGTGCATCTTCTGCTCTGACACCTCAGCCACAGATAAGGGGCACCAGAGGCAGCCACCCCCTGTGTCTGGGTGGTGGGGAGGTTATTACTGCCCTTGATTCACTCAGAAGGAAAAGGGCAGTTTACAATCAGAGCAGAGTAAGTGTGGGTTTGGGGGTAAGATGGAGCTATGCGAGTTCAGGCAGAAGGAGGGCGCCCCTCAAAGCTATTAAATTGGCTTTGGGATAGATCGACATGGAACTGTCCAAGTGTCTCACACACAAGGAAGCAAGATGCTCCACTCTTCCCATCACCACCTGCGCTCTGGGAGTTCCTGGGGCCGGGGGGGCACAGGCATCCGACTTGGCAGATGTGCATTTGGGAGGCAAAAAGCTGGCAAGAGGGCAGGTGGGAGGCAGTGAAACGTGAGCTATGAGCCGCTCACTCTGCTCTCTGGGCCCCCAGAAAGCGCACAGCTTGTGTGCATGGAACTCGCGCGTCTCTATTTAGAAGCTGCCATCTGGCAGGTGCTTCCCGGATGCCAGGTGATACCAAGAGCCCAAAATAAGAAACGGTGGCAAAAGTTAGATCGAGAAGTAACTTGGGCACAAGCTTATCTTCAAGAACTACTTCACACCATGAAGGTAGCTTTTATCAAAATCATAATAATTATCATTATTATTATTTTTATTATTGGCGAGGGCATGGAGAACCTCAAACGCTGGTGGACTGCTGAAGGGAATGTTCAGGTGCAGAACCACTACGGCAAACAGCAGGTGGTTCCTCAGAAAAGCAAAGACAGAATTCTCACGTGCTCAAGCCAGCACCTCCTCCTTGGGGCGTACCCCAAGAGAAGTGGAAGCAGGGACTCCAGCGGGCATGTGCACACCCATGCTCACAGCAGTACCATTTGTAGCAGCATAAAAATGGAAGCAGGCGAGTGTCTGTGGAGAGGCTAACAGGCCCGCTGTGGTCTGTGCGCGCAAGGGAATACTACTGAGACGTCCAAGGGAAGGAAACCCTGCCACATGCCACAGCACGGAGGGACTTCGAGGATGTTAACCCGTGAAAAAGCCCAGGCACAAAAGGCCAAGCGTGGCCCTGGCTCCGGGCAGATGAGGCACCCCAAGAGTGCACAGCCCGGAAGTGGAAGGGCAGCTCTCAGGAGTGGGCTCCAGGGGGTCAGCGGGTGGGCGCCGAGCTCCGGCCTCGTAGGGCGGAGCGTGCTCGGGATGGACGGGCCTATGTGGGGCGTCAACCATGCGCACCCAATGCCACGGGCTCGTACGCTCAGTGGTGGGGACAAGTTCATGCTATGCTTATTTTATCATGGTTCAAAAGACCCCTGCGGATGCTTCTCTTCTTCTAGTAGCGTGAGAATGAAATTCCAGGTCGAGGCCAGCGGCTGTCCCGCAGCAGCAGTCTGCGGCGTCGCTCGGGAGTCCCGGAGGCTGTGGGAGCACTTTCGCCTTCGAGCCTGCGAAGAAGCCATGCCTGGTCCCACTTCTGTGCCTACGGTTCACTCTTTTCCCTTTCTTGAAACAGTTTGAATCTTTTCCTTATAGCTGGTGCTGTCTTTTTTTTTTTTTTTTTCGTGAAGTGACTCATGCTGATAGTTTTTCAATATTTTTCTGAAACATATTTGACATTTTCAATCTGAAAACTTGTTTCTCTCTTCAGGCAACTTTCTTCTTTCACCCTATTGATAAGTCCCTCTCCTCTCTTCGATGAATTATTTCTTTAACTTTCACTTCTTTGTGCATCAGTATTCTACTTTTTCTCTTCTCTCTTATTTTCAAGTTTTCAGACTTCTTATTGGTGCCTGTTTGAAGCAGGAGAGGCGTCACTTTGTGGTGGGGAGCCGGCGCCGAGCGCCACCCGTCCTCTGCGCTTTCTGTCCCCTCCCCTGCCCCCTTCCTGGCCTCCCTTCATCTCTTGCCTCCTTTCCCTTTTGCGGGCTTCTGTCGCCTGTCTCCTACGATCTGCCTTTTACCTTCTTCCTCCATCTCTGCACCCTTTGGATTTCTCACGTAAGAGACGCCATCGTGTAACTCCGCCGGCGTGTCTGACTGATTGCACGCAAGGTGCTGGCCTCAGGTGGCTCCATTTTCTTACGGGTGCGTCTCTTTTCTCTCCTCAGGGCTGTCCAGGACATTTCATTTGCTTGACTCACTGAATTATTTCTTTTCCATACCTTTGACTTCTAAAAGCACGTTTTTGTTCCTTATTACTTGGCGCGGGCGTACTATTTTCCACAGGTGCAATGGCTCCTAGGAGAGTGTGCTTCTCCCCGTTTCCTCTGAGCTCTGAATTTCTACTGGAGACTGCCTCAGGCGCCTGGCGGGCCTTTGTACATGCTGAAAGGTAACGTAGTGAAAGTGTACCCGGAGGTAACAAGGCCGGGGGGGAGGGGGGGGGGCAGCTGCGCCGGCTCAGTGCATCTGCTGGGCTTCTGCAGCAGGGACGCATGCAGGCTGCGGCCTGAGCCGGGCTTCCGCCCATCCCCGTGTCATGGAGCTACGTGCGCCAGGCCCAGGGTGCCCTCCCCTACAGTGGCCACCGCCCTGCTCCCACACCAGCTCCTGCCTCTCCTGCCCACGGCCAGAGTCCGAGGCTCCGAGCTCCACTTCTGCTGGTGAGCGGAGTGGGATATGCCCCCCATGGTCACCGTGCCCCCCACCTGGGACCTCAGGGCTCAGCAGGGTAGCTCCAGGCTGCCTGTCCTCCTCTGAGCCACCCCCCCTTCTTACCCTGGCCTGCCCTCCTTTCCTCTTTATTGGATCTTTCCAGTAGCTCTACTCACTTTTTTACATCTCACCCATAATTTACTGGGGCTCTAAGGGAGCCGAGACCAACATTTTACTGAGAGTGGATTGATCTGCCACTTTCCCAGTCCTATTGGTCTTCCTTTCTGTTTGCAGTGGGAGTACTGCAGGCAGCAGGCAGCCGAGTTAGAGACATCATAGGCAGTCAGCCAGGGCCAGGCCCTCAGGGAGACAGCACGGAAGACCAGATTCGCCACAACTGTGAGAGAGACAGGGTGCTCCCCCTGTGGGCCAGACTAGAAACCAAAGACCGAACAAATGCTGACCTCCCTAGAGATTAGCATCTGGGATTGATCATCACCCGGAGGCCTGGAAGAATCATTTATCCAACTACTGCCGGCCAGCTACTGGACAAACTCCTGCTCTATATTCGTGCCCACTCATGCATGACTCACTTCCCTGTTTGGTCCTGGACTCAATTTTACCTGAGCAACGGCGCTTGTGATCTCACCGGCAGACCATAGTTTTGTCCCACCTCATGCCCACCTAAGTGAGTTTCCGTGTTCTCCATTTTAGACCAGCAGGTTCTACCCCACAAAAATCCCTGGACGAGACAGCTTCCCAGGGACCACCGTCTCATGGCCCCCTCGTGTCCCTCTCTCGGACAGGAGCTTTCTTTTCCCCAGTAAACATATTCTGCTCACAAACTCTGTTTGTTCCTAAAATTCATTCCTCGGTTTCAGAGAACACAAATTCATCCCTGGTACTTTTCGTGTTGGGAGTTTCATTTTTCCCCTATCTCAGGAGGACTCTTACCGCTTTGCACAGGAAACCCCCTTTCCTGGACTCTTCCTCTACCTTCTCTCCATACTTTAATTTTTAAAGCCTTTTTAATATTTCAACCTCTTCCTTTAGTGATTCTTTCCTCTTGGCCTAGAACCCCGCTTGCTCTCTCCTCACCTCTCTGTAAACCAACACCATTGGTTCCCCTCCATCTCCTCACTTTTCAATTCGGTGATCTTCCTTATGAGGCAGACACAAAGGCTGCAAAGGTAACTTCAACACCTCCAGATCCACAGCCCAGCGTGAAGCCAGCCATAGAAGGGAGAGGTCAAGAGAGGCGCTCACGTGTGTAGGGACAGCTCGGGACTCCAGAGGACGCTGCTGCGGGAAGCAGAGGGATGGCTGGGGAGGAGGAGCTAAGGAGCAGGAGAGAGTCCTCCTTTGTGGCATCTTAGGTAACAAGGAGACAAAGCAGCTTCTAGCTAAGCCGAGAGCTTGTGCAAGTTCTTGAAGAAGTGTCTTATGTGGCCCATGGCCACGTCTGTCTCCACGTCCACACAGCACCTTTTGCTCAGGTGGCATCAATAAGTTCTCAGCGTCCCTCAGACACTGAGTGTCCCCCTGTCAAGCCCATCCATTCCTGGCTCACCATCTGTCAGGGGTGGCTGGACCCACTTCCCAGAGCTGCACCCCTCAGCTGCCCAGCAGGCCCCGCCTCTGCTTGCCCGCACTTTGTTCTCACCCCCTGACCTCTGTCTGCCTTGCTGTCATTGCCAGCTCTGCACGGACCTTGTGCAATCATCCTTGCACTGACCGTGACCTGTTGCTCTGTGTGGGGCTTCGGCCATTCATGTCATAGGGCCTTGTAAGCCCAGATGTCTGAGTCGGCTCGTTCCCCCAAGCTTCCAGTGTCTCCTGTTGATCACCATCATGAGATCACCAGTCGCCTGAATTCCCAACTAAAGCCGGACTATCATAGATTCTCCTTGTTCCACATCACAGGACAGAACTTTCCCCACGTGCCGCCTATTTTACCTCAGACATGCAGCTCAGATTCCTCCTCTGCTCACCACTTGCACTCAGTCCTCAGAGCTGGAGGAAGGCACTACTCTCTGCTCATCCAGAATTTTCCACACCCGCTCTGGACGCAAAACGCCTTGTGTCTCTGCCCTGTCCAAAGGATATTCCAGGGCTCAGAGCCTAGACCTTTCATTGTGCGTGACACTTTCCAACCTCACCCTTATCTGCCTCCAGTCACCTGTGCTCCATCAACCAGCATGCGAAGGGTCAGCAAGTGCAAGGCTTGCACCCAAATTCTGTTCTTCTCCTTCTGAGTATCGCACTGGACACATCTGGCACTGTGTGACCCCACTCCCTTGAAGTCCCTGCATGACTGTATGGCTCACTTTGGCTGCTGAACTATGAAAGGGACATGGCCACTTCTGCAAAGGAGCCATGAAGGGCAGGAAGTGACCCACATGTTCTCCTCTACAGCACCTGCTCCGGCGGTGATATCATGGGCAAAGGTTCTACCTACCTGAGACCCCGAGACACAACAGAGAACCACCCTCTGCCCATAAAGTTGGGTTTGGGCATGACTAATAAGCAAGCCTTAGCCTGTGGAACCTTCACGGTCCTAGGGCCTTTTGTTCTTCCTATAAGCTTGCCTGTAATCATTCACGTCACTCAGTGTATTGCCAGTGTTCTCCAGAGAACCAGAGCCAGTAAAATGTACAATTGTTCTGTGATACCCATCAGTTTCATATCTGTAGACTCAATCTACCAAGGATAAAAAATATTGGGAAAGAAAATTGTATGTATTCTGAACATGCGCAAAGGTTTTTCTGATCATTATTTCCTAGCCAATAGAGCAACTACTGAGCTATCATTCACTTTATCTTAGGTGTCACAAGGAATCTGATGTTGAGTTAAGCTGAATGTGTGCAGGTTCTGTGCAAATTATCTGCCACTTTTCTATAAAGACTTGGGCATTCCAGGATCTTTGGTGTCATTGTGACCCGGAACCAGTTCCCTACAATTGAAAGGCAGTGTATGCAGACAGAGGAAGAGACTTCTGACAAGGCAGCGAGTCGAGCAGTTAGGCGGGCTGAGGGTCCATGAGCTCCGGAGGGTTGGTTGGTGGCATCATCGCTGCCCAGACCCACAGTCCAGGCCCAGGAGAGAAGGAGTGAGTCCCAAAGCGGAGGGTGCAGGGTGGGCACGGTACGCCCTGAATCTGAAGAGCTGCGAACAACAAGTGCTGCTGTCAAAGAGCAGAGGAGAGCAGTCCCAGTGCAAGAGAGGGGGAAAGCCTGCCTCGTTTTGTGTCAGGATGGAGGGCAGGATCCGAGCGCCAGCCTTGCTCATCCCAACTCATCCGAATGCTGATCTCTTCCGCAACACTTGCATAGGCACAGCCAGATGGACCTCACCACCCTCTGCAGGGCCCGTGACCAGCCACGTTGGCACATAAAAGCCCCCAACATGCGCTGCTTTACTCTCACTCTCTACAACGTATGTGAGCTGCACCTTTTCCTCCTAACAAAAGTCTTATTTTTCAAAATGCTCTACCCTTGAAGTTCCCATAAACAGCTGGTCATTCCCCATACTCCCTCTGAAGATAAAATTTTAAAACTAAATCCAGTTCTTCTTGTGCTTTCCCTCAACACGATCACCAACAACCTCTGTGACTACTTGTATGTAGGGGATTTCTTCCCAATAGCACAAGCAATCAGTTTCTGCATGCACATCAGCCAACGTCCTCCAACTCGGTGAAGTCCCAATACTACCCCGTGGAGGCGGTACTGGGGCCCACAGGCTAGGTGCCAAGGCCCGGTGCAGCTTCTCTCCTGACTGCAGATGCCTACCATGAGCCCCAAGCTTGCTTTCCTTTGTGCTTCTACCCACAGGCTATAATCAGGGGTCCTACAATCAGCTCCTCAGATTTGATGAATTGGCTAGAGCAGCTTACAGAACCAAGGGAAATACCTTTCTTTGTGTGTTACAGAAGACATTGCAAAAGACGTTAATGAACAAAATTAGAGCCGGGGAGATGACTCAGTAGAGTAAGTGCTTCCCTGGCAAGGGCAAGGGGCTGAGTTCAATCCCTGGTTCCACCAAAAAAAAAAAAAAAAAATTAAGTAGCCAAAGGGCAAGCAAATTGAATGAACACTTCTCAAAGGAAGAAGTACAAATGGCCAAGTACATGAAAAAACACTTGAAATCTTTAGCCATTAGGGAAATGCAAATCGAAACTACACTGAGAATCCATCTCACCCCAGTCAGAATAGCTATCATCATGAACACAAAAAGCAATAAATACTAGTGAGGGTGAAGGAGAGAAAGAAGCTACATGGATGGTAATGCCCTAAACTAGCACAGCCACTATGGGGATCCCTACGGACTTTCCTCAAGATACTGAAAATAGAAAGATTGTTTAATCCAATTACACCACCTCTCGGTATATATCCAAAGCAACTAAATTCAGCATGCCTTGGAGATGCCTGCATGCCCACATTTACTGTGACACAGTGCCCAATAACCAATACGTGGCCATCAACAGGTGAATGAATGTGCATGCACAGCAGAGTATTATTTGGCCCCACGGAAGAAGAAGATTGTTCACTTGCAAAATTATGGACAGATTTGGAGACCACTGCATTAAGAAAAACCAGCTGGACTCAGGAAAATGTAGAATGTTCTCCCCAGTATGTAGAATCTAAAAAAAGTGACAAGAAAATAGAAGACTAGACAAAGATTAGATAAGAGGAAGGAAATAAGAAGGAACGTGGGGGCTGCTAAGAGCGGAGGTGTATATAAGCGAAATATATGAACTGAGCCCCTTCAGGTGTGAAGGGGGCAGGAAAAGAGAGCACACATGAGCCAAGATTGTTTCATGTGTGTACAAGTGTGCCAGAACAAAACACATTGATTGTGTAATAAGCAAGAATGAAAATTTTAAGAAGATACTGATGCACATCGGATGAAGAGACAGACAGGGCAAGGAACGTGCAAGGGCCGGGGCTTCCGCACTCTGTTAGGGCTCACTGGCCTGCATGAGCTGGAAGATCTGTCCCTGCCACTGTGCTCCCTCTGTGTGGACAGAGGGGAGAGCTCATGTCCGCCCACGGCTCATGCCATACCGAAGCACAGGACTTGGAAGGCGAGGCAGCCCAGCCCCCGGTGGGCACAAGCCATCCCTGACGTTTTCAGTCTTCAGCCTTGTTTGCCCCTGTTCCCCAACAGTGAACTCATCAGGTTTGGGTGATTTCCCAAGACAGATGGCTCTTGCCCAGCTACTCGTGTGGTTCTACCAACTTCATGGACAGGGTAGGCTTCCTGGCGGCAGCAGCTCCGCCCCTTGCCCTCCACAGCTAAGCCCAGATAGAAGGACCGCAAGGTGCTCGGGGCAACTGCCTGCGGCGGTGTGATGCACGCTGGCCTGCTCAGAGGGCCATCCACATTGGGGCATGGGACCTGAGAGCCCCGTGTGCCTGCTGTGACCACGGGCAGCAAACCAACAGAAGGGAATGCTCAGCTGCAAGTAGACGTCACCTAGCCCCCAGCCCGTGTTCTCCTGCCCTCCCTCCCTCCCTCCCTCC